>NC_084491.1:19185300-19500300 GCF_030035675.1 Rhineura floridana | reverse complement strand
TTGGCTGGTGGGAGGAAAGAGGTTTTCCTAGGCCTCCAGCTGCACTGCCTCCTGGTGGCTGCTGCAGCCGTTTGAGTGTGGTTTAAGCAAGAGCCAGTTTAAGCAAGATTTCATCACTAAGCTCCTTGATATCCCCTTTTATTGTGCAGTCATAATCATATTGATAATTGCTTGGGGACCTATTATATCTAGCAAGGGATTCATTGATATTACATTAATAATATTAATCATAATCCCAAATATTATTGTTGACTGATATAATTGTACCCGAGTATTTTCAATGTAATGCCATCAAAAAAGGGAAAAGGGGGTGCAAAAGGTAAGGGGAAGGCTTGTCAGCCTCCACAAAAGCACCCTCTCCAGCCACCTGGCTCTTCAGATGACAATGAGGCCCCCCCTTGGGCAGCTATTTTGGCTCACCTGGAGGTGTCAGCTCTACACTGCATCAGCAGTGTCAGGGGGGGCTGGAAATTCCTGGGTCTTTGGCAAGGAAGGAAAGTCCTTAGCCAGCAGTCAGGTTGTAAATCTGCCAGGCCTATCCAAAGCATACTTGCCGAGTCAGAAGTCCAGAAGCGAGGTCAGTGGAGGTCTGGGATCAATTGCCAAGGAGGTCAGTCAAAGAGATGCTGCAGGGAAACTAGGTCTACACAAAGCCACACCTGACATTGCAGTCAGCAACAAGCTGCAGCCAAGGTGTGCCTTATAAAGAGCAGGATGGACAGCAGGTGTGAGCCCTCAGCGTTTGGGCCTTAAGGAGACAGGCCTGCCCCTCTTCTGCCTGACCTTCTGCTGTCTACGTTCTGCAGGTGAGGGGGGAGTATCCTGTTCACTGTCTGTGTCTGGCTGCAGGGTCTCCGCTGTCCCTGGGGTGCTCTGCAGCTGAGGGGCAGAAGGAGCTGGATTCTCAGGAAGCTCCTCCATGTCTCCTGCTGCTCCTGGGTCTGCTGCTGTTACTCCCGAGTCATCCTCATCTGAGGAGTCCTCTGATGGGGCCATGACAGGAGGCTTTAGAGCGGGGACGGAGGGTTTCACCCACTCCTGGTATACCCACAAGGGAGTTGGTGGGGGCGCCTCCCCGAGAACCTGAAGTCACCGCTGGACCCTCTGCCAGGGTTATGGCTGGGCAGCGACGCACCTTGGCTAAGTCTCGTGGATGCTACTGGATGCTCTGGAGACTCCCACTGACACAAGCCAGATAGTGAGCGGAGGGCCAGCAGCTACTTTACCAGCAGCAGCAGCAGCAGCAGGGACTATGTCACCTGCAGTTAGCAACAGCCAGGCTCCATGCGCTCCTGGGCCACTGACGGGTGCAGGTGAGTCTGCCCAGCCTGCTCAGTCTGCTGGGGGGTTAACCTGGGGGTTGAGGCCGTGGGGGCCATGTGTTAGCACTCCGCTGACAGTATCATCTACTCCAGGTGGACCATCCCAGCCACCGCTCGTGGCTGCATGCAACCAAATCTAGCAGCATGCCAGCCCTGTACAAGTGCTGACATCAGCTATGTCAGCTGAGGGACTTGCACCCACAGCCTCACTTGCAGGGGAACAGCTACAACCTACAGCAATGGCAAGTCTGGGTGCTCCCTCTGACCCTTTGGGGTCTGTAGTGGCTAATGCCATCCCGTTTGGGGACACCTCAGTCACTCTAGGTTTTCACTTGCTCCTTTCCACGAAAGAAAAAATTTGGCAAGGGGAATATGTGGACCTGTTTTCCTTGTTATATAGGGAACTCCCCAAGAGGGATAGGGACAAAGATGCTGATGGTGATGCTGAGAAACCTAGGCGCCGGAGGGTTGACCGTACCTGGGCCAACTGGCTGCCTGCATTTTTGATATATGCTGGAGTGCTGATTGGAAGGCAGCCCCACAGGGGGCTGTCTCTCTTGAAGTACTTGGACATCATATATCGCGATTATGTAGAGTTCTCAGGAATGGCCTGGCTGTCTTACGACGAGGTCTTTCGTATGTGGGTGGGATGCGATGGGTCCCTACAGTGGGACAAAAAGGAACCCAAACTATGGCTGCAGTTTATGGCTGCTGCAAGGGCTATGACTGGGGATAGGTGTGACAGTGGGCATTTTCTCAGTAGGCAGCCGGCTGCTACCCTTCCCCGTGCTAATGTGGGGCAGGGGGTTCAACCACGGCAGTTGTGCTGGGAATTTAATGCCCGGGGGGTATGCGCATGCACCCCCTGTCGTTATCGACATGACTGTGCCGTTTGTGGAGCTGCGCACCCTTCCAATGCCTGCCCCAGGCATAGATTCTACAGGGGTGGTAGTAGGGACCAACAAGGGGGCAGAAAGCAGCCCCCACCTGGAGTTGCTCCAGGAAAAGGGCCCCTCCCCAATTAAGCTACATGTACTGTGGAACTTACTTTCCGGTTACCCGGCAGTGGGGGATGCCAGTTTTTTATTACAGGGTTTTTTGTCAGGCTTCCGCATTCCTTACGATGGCCCAAGAGTCGCCTTCATGTCCCGCAATTTAAAATCTCTCCTGGGCATGGAAACACTTGTGCAAATGAAAATTTATAAAGGGGTACAAGCAGGGCGAGTACTTGGTCCATTCCATTCACCACCCTTCCCTCACTTTAGGGTATCCCCATTAGGTTTAGTGCCTAAAAAAGCCCCAGGGGAATTTCGATTAATACACCACCTGTCATATCCACATCGACAGTCGGTTAATGATTTCATTCCCAACAGTCTATGCACAGTCCGTTACACCTCTTTTGATGCTGCAATGTGCATGGTGCGCGCTTGTGGCCCAGGTGCGTCCATGGGCAAATGCGATATTAAATCTGCCTTCCGCCTTTTACCCGTCCACCCCGCAGACTTTGGACTGCTGGGTTTTCATTTTGATGATAAATTTTACATGGATCGAGCATTGCCTATGGGATGCTCTATCTCGTGCGCTGTTTTTGAACATTTTAGCACCTTTTTAGAATGGGCTTTTCAAAGGCGGACTGGGCTAGATTCGGTGGTGCATTACTTAGATGATTTTTTATTTGTGGGGAGCGTGGGCACGAGTGTTTGCCAACATTTAATGACACAGTTCCATGGCTTAACAGAAGAACTTGGGGTTCCCTTAGCTACGGAAAAGACGGAGGGTCCAGCGGCTGTTTTGACCTTCTTGGGCATAGAAATTGACTCCAACAACCTATGCTGCAGGCTGCCCCATGAGAAACTTCTTATCCTACATAGGAAGATCTCAGAAGTCTCAGGTGCCCAGAAGGTTTTTCTCTCCACCCTCCAAAAGTTAGCTGGGCACCTTAATTTTGCATGCTGGGTCATAGCACCTGGCAGAGCATTCTTAAGGCACGTCTATGATGCCATGGTGGGGCTTTCACGGCTCCACCATAGGTTTCGGGTTACAGCGGCATTACACGCTGACCTGGCGGTGTGGTCCTCTTTTTTACAGGACTTTAATGGGATATCCTTTTGGAGACAAGACCGTCTATTAGAGGCTGAATTACAAGTGCAGTCTGATGTGTCTGGGGGTTATGGTTTTGGGGTAGTCTTTGGGTCTTCCTGGTGTAAGGGACAATGGCCACAGACATGGGTGCAAGAAGGTCTAGTCAAGGATCTGACCTTTCTGGAGTTCCTCCCAATAGTTGTGGCAGTCCATCTGTGGGCGGGGGAGTTGAAGAACTCTACTGTCCACTTTTGGTGTGATAACATGGCCACAGTCCAGGTTATCAATTCCCTTACGTCTAGGAACGCCAGGGTTATGGGTCTCATCCGTTCCTTCGTTCTCCAATGCCTGCGCTTTAATGTTCTGTTTCGCGCACGGCATGTTCCCGGCATTAATAACGATGTTGCTGATGCTCTGTCACGGAATCAGATGGATCGTTTCCGTCAGTTGGCACTGTGGGCCAGAGCTCAGCTGGAAGCACTGCCCCCTGCGATTTGGGAGATTGGAGAGCTGAATCGGAGAGGGCCATAAGCCTATCCATTGCCCCCAGCATGCTTGCCAGTTACCGGAGGGCAGGTAGGGCGATGCAAGAATTTTGGGCTGCAAAGGGCTATGCTCCTGAGTGGCCTATTCCAGTGAGTCACATCATGGAGTTCCTTGTGGACGGTAAGCGATGCGGCATGTCAGTCCGTGCTCTTCAAGGTAAGCTGGCAGGGCTTTCCTTTTTAGCGAAGGCTGGTGGCTTTGCGGATCATGCTGGGGACTTTAGGGTCCGCCGCATGTTGACAGGGTGGGCTCGCAACCAACCCGTCACACCTGATTCCCATCGCCCTATTTCGCCAGACATGTTATTGGGCATGGTTGAGCAATGGGAAGCAATTTGCTCCTCCAGCTATGAAACTAAGCTATTTCATACGGTGGCCCTGGCGCTGTTTTTTGGGGCTTTCAGGATTGGTGAGGTAGTGGCGTGTTCTAAGCAAGACGTATCTGGACGTGCCCTCCAGTTTGCAGATATCTCTGTAGAAGGAGGTTGTGCCTGTATAGTCCTGAGAAGGTCTAAAACAGACCAAAAGTGTAAAGGACGACGCATCCGTTTGGCCCCGGCTTCAGTGCCTAACCTCTGCCCTGTCCGGGCTTTGCAAGCATATTTGAGAGATAGGGGGCCCAGCACAGGATATTTATTCACCCATGCAAACCAGGAACCCCTTTCCATTTACCAGTTTTGGGTTTTAGCAAAAAGGGCTTTACAGGGGATGGGATACAACCCTGTACAGTTTGGTACACATTCCTTCTGAATTGGAGCTGCTTCTACAGCGGCAAGTTTTGGTTTTCCCCAAGCACAGATACAGGCTGTTGGGCGTTGGTCTTCTGGCGCTTTTAAGGGCTATATTCACCCTTTCTAGACGAATGGGGACTGCGGAAGCTTAACAATTGCATTTATGTTGACAGGTTGCTGGTTTTGTCAGGTTGCTGGTCGGGAACGGAGCAGACACGCATCTTAATTTGCTGCCACAGCGTGGTATTCTGGGCAGCTCGAAGTGCAGCAAACTCGAGCGCCGGCTCACAGTTGGGCCTGAGCAGATGGGCGGCGATACAGTGGCTTGGCCGGCGAGGAATGCGTTGGGAGGGGCTCCTACCCGCACTATTCCAGCAACACGCGAAGCAGATCACTCCGCATGTATTGGTCATACACCTTGGAGGGAATGACCTTGGCTTGATGAAGGGTAAAGCCCTCATCTTTCAAGCATGTGCTGACATGCAGCTCACTAGGCAATGGTGGCCTGGCGTACGTCTGATATGGTCAGACATGCTCCCTCGGAGGGAGTGGCGTGGCGTATGGGATCCACGGGCTATAGATCGGGCGCGGAAGACGGTCAACCGACGGATTCGCTTGGCCCTTCTTCCACGTGGTGGGTTAACCATCCCACATCCACGCATTCGGCACTGGCAGGGTGAACTTTACAGGGCAGACGGCGTTCACCTGTCTGACACAGGTAACGATATATTTCTCGGTGACCTGCAGGGGTGTCTGTGAGAACTGCTCCTCAGCAGTGGGGCAAAGGGGGACTAAATAGAGATTTGTCCCCCTTTTGTGGCGGGAAGGTGTGGGAAGGGAAATAGTTAAGGACAGCTAGGTGGCTCCCTTAGGCACCTTTGGAGGTGATTGGTGGTTCTGGAGGGCTGTCCAGCAAGGCTTTGCGGCTCGAGGACAGGATATGGGCTGCCTTTGGGGCTAACTTATCTCATCTACCCAAGGGTTATGCAACCCCGGGTGGGGATGATGTGGGAAGGCCCCCCTACTCACCTACAAGGTGTGGCAGGGGTAAGGGGTAAGCAGATGGGATTGCCCTTGCCTCAGCAGGGACTGGTCGCCCAAGAGCTGTATGGCAAGCTACTTGCTTAGAGATAGTCCCGCACCTAGATTTTCCCTCTGCAGGTCACTTTAAATTGGGTTTGTGTGTTATAATTTAATAAAGTGGCCCTTGTTCAACCCAAGCTGAAGTGTCAGTGTCTTATTTCACCCTTCAACTGCAACAGGGTCACACAACACTAGGGCAAACCCCATCTCTTTTTACTATTAAACCTGGTGGCATCATCATGAGTGTTTTTTTTTAAATTGCTTCAAAGAGATTTCACAACTGATTGGCAGAGCAACTCATTGCCTCTCCAGGTGTGGCCAATGGAAATGCTTTGCTGTAGGTGACTAGTGTGCTAACAGCCTCAGCTTTTTCAGAACCAGATCCTACATTTAATCCCGAACTGCAACATGGGATTTCTTATCTATTACCCTACATGTCCATTTTCTCCTCCTGTTAGGACAGGGATGGCCTATGGCTGTACAACACCCATCATCCCCAACTGTTAGCCTTATGGCTGGGGCTGATGGTAGTTGGAGTCCAACAAATTGGAGGGACACAGGTTTCCTACCCCGAATTAGGGTGACTTCCTGCAAAGGATTGTGGAACTGATAAGAGGTGCATAAAAGAGGAAATGTTTGCGGGTACAGTCATGCAATGGTGAAGATATTGCACCTCCCAAAGTATCTTCTTCTACACAATTGCTAAAGATGAAAAAATTCTACCCTCCTTTATGGCTGAAAAAGGAGGTAGTGGCTTAGCGGTACTGGCAGGCAAAGAAAGAGGTGGAAATTCCAAGTACTAGAAAGATTTTGTTCCAGGCATGTCATGTCTCAGGGAAAACAAAACAAATAGCCCTTCATCCAGGACACATTTCTAGCAGGAATTTTCAAATATAAAGGACACAATATAATCCTAGGAAGAATCCCCCCTCCCTGAAACACATTGGGCCTGGAAAAAAATCTTATTTTTTGCACCAGGAAATTTCCTACTCTTTCTGTCTTCCTTTATGTCTGTGGTCACTCTCTTCTCCCTGTGTATTTATTTCACTGGAAGCCTTCTTACACTGAGTCAGATCATTAGTCCATCTACCTCAGTACTGTCTACACTGACCATGGCTGGATGACACAGATTAGTAAGATCCACTCAAATTTGTGTTCAGGCCTGGCCATGGGGCTGAATTAGCCTTGTTTGTCCTGATTTAACTTTCAATACAATTGACCATGGTATTCTCCTGTACTAAATCTATGGAATGGGAATTGTGGAGACTGTTATAGTGGTTCCAGTCCTCCCTAAAGGACAACTCCAGAGAAAAGAGTTGGGCGAGTGCTTTTCAATCCCCTGGCTGTTATGCTATGGGGTACCACAGGGCACTATTTCATCTGCAATTTTATATTAATATCTATATGAAGCTGTTTGGAATGGTAATTAGGGGGTTTGAGGCAAGGTGGAATCAGTACACTGATGACACTCAGTTTTATTTATCCATAAAAGAACCAGGAGAGCCAATGTGGGGCCTGGGCAGGTGCTTGGATGCAATGGTTGGATGGATGAAGGTAAACAAATTGAGCTTGAATCTTGGCAAGTTGGAGGCACTGTGGGTGAATGGTTCCTGTGTTCAAGAAAGTGGTCAATTGCCTATCCTGGGTGAGGTTGCACTCTCTCCGAAAGAGCAGGTATGCAATCTGGGTGTGTGCCTGGTATAATAGCTGTGGCCATTCCTGGACCAGGAGAGGTTGACCACAATAGTTCAGGCATTGCTAACTTCAAGAATGGATTACTACAATGCACTCTATGTGGGACTTCCCTTGGAAACTGCAGTTAGTGCAGAAAGCTGCAGCTTGGTTGCTGATGGGAGTGAAACCTCATCAGCATATAACACCTCTGCTCAGAGACCTGCCCTGGTTGCCAAGTTCAAGGCATTACTGTTCAGTATAAAAAGCCCTTGGGAACAGTTTACTTGTGAGACCACCTTACCCTGCAATGGGCTCATTTGACCATACGCAGAACTGGCACTGTTACAGGTGCCACATAAAACTCATTCTGCGCCTATAAGAAATTGCTGCTTTGAAACTCCCTGCCTATTGACATCAGGCAGGTGCCTTTGCTGTTGATGCCTGCTTAAAACATTTCTGCTTAGGCAAGCCTATCCAGACACACAGATATTGATGTATTCTAATCTCTTCTTAGTTTACTGCTGTTTTAATCATTCTTTAAATATTTTGATTACTTGTTTTTAACTTTCTATTGATAATTTTAATGTTTCTTGTAAACCGTTGAGAGATTTGTTTTGTTTTTACAATCAAGTGATAGAAAAACTATGTTAATTCATCAAAGGGAATGCCAGGATCCCAGCTTCAGGTCACCCATTGATAGCCTGGAGATGAATGAGAAGCTTGCCCCCCTGGCCCTGAATTTACCTGCTGCAGCTAAATAGCTTCTAGGATGAATCCTGGGTGACTGTTCCTCACTTTTCTAATCTTAAATTCTCTTCTCCACATTTCAACATCAGCTTATATATATATATATATATATATATAATGACAATTCATCAGTGATTTACTGCAATTTCCTCCTAATGTACATATTTTTTTATGTAATGTTGTGTTATATACAATTTTGCAAGGCAATTTTCCTTAATGCAATGCATTGTTGTACAGTGTGTTATATTCACTAATATATGCATTTATATGTACACTTTACACTAGTGTATGCATTTTTTTCATATATTCTTCCCTGGAGAACTACACTGCAAAAATTAGAGAAGTGTGATTTTTGAAGGATGGTTGTATTTTGCTTCTCGTATTGTTCTGGAAAATGTGAGGTAGTTAATGTAAATATGAACTGAATCAAATTTCTTATCCTAAGTCACAAACACCCTTCAGCCACTGCAAAAGTACCAAATCAAAAACTTGCACCCCACCCATGAGAATTTCACCCAACATTTTATATCACCTTTGATAATATTCTAACACAATTTGTTTTCTTATTAATTGATGGAGAATTATTTTTAAAAATGCAGGAGAAATTCTCAGCACAGCAGTATTTTAAAAAAGAATAATTTAAAGCAGTTCTTAAATACTGATTATGGAGGCAAAATCTGCCACGTCCCTGTGATTTATCTTGAGGTGAAATATAAAGAATTCTGCACCGGCTTTAGAAGAAGTAAATTGACACAACCCCTTAAGTATAGTAAGTATAGAGGCAGCTAGCAGGCAGCTATAATTACTTGTCAAATAACATGCCACTCAGTTTAAGAAGGGTTGTTGGTATATGACCTTACAGGAACATTCTTGTAAGGTCCAATTTTGAGGCTTTCAGTAAGAGCTATGGATTATAAAGTTAGCAGAGCCATGCTGAGTCTAATTAATTAACATTTCTGGAAGTGCATTTAATAAACTAAAAAAAACTCCCTAAACTGAAACAACTATGCATAACTATAAGAACACAGGAATCTGCCTTACACCATGGTCTCATCTGCACTACACATTTAAAACAGTATCATACCACTTTAAACAGTAATGGCTTTCCCCAAAGAATTCTGGGAATTGTAGTTTGTTAAGGGTGCTGAGAGTTGTTAGGAGACCCCTGTAGTACCAAATGGATTGGGTTTCATTGAGATATGTGAAATCCAGCAATTGCTTCCTTAATGTCCTAATCGGAGCGTAAAGAAGAGTCTGAAATTGCTTAACAATATGCTTTTATATGATGTATGCATATGCCCAGAGCTTGGAAAAGTTACTTTTTTGAACCACAACTCCCATCAGCCCAATCCAGTGGCCATGCTGGCTGGGGCTGATGGGAGTTGTAGTTCAAAAAAGTAACTTTTCCAAGCTCTGCATATGCCTTTGTAGTAGGTTGAAGCCTTAGTGCTGTATCCTGTAAAGAGTTAATTCTGTATAAGAATGGGCCATGTCACCTGATTTCATAAGACGGGATGCCTAAAGGTAGCCTAGACTGGCAGGGACTGTCAAGAGAAGTGGGAGCTTATTGGGTAGTGCCAGAGAGGAAGCCCATATCAGGTATATGCCAGGAAGCCCATGGAGTGCCGCTGCTTTGGCTCTTGGTGTTGCTGCCGCTGCTCTCGGGTCTTCTGGACTGTTTGTCGGTTGGTGTCCGGTTTCGGCGTCAGTCGCCGGTTGCCGTGGCTACGACATGTCTATGAGTCCTGGATCGCTGGATCGCTGCTGCTGGGTTCCGCTGCTTCTGCCTGTTCCCTTGTCGCTGTTTCATTGTGGCTTTCTGCCTGCTTGCCGCCACTCCATTCAAGCTCGCTGGATCGCTGCTGCTGGGTTCCGCTGCTTCTGCCTGTTCCTTTGTCGCTGTTTCATCGTGGCTTTCTGCCTGCTTGCCGCCACTCCATTCAAGTTCGCTGCTTGGGGCGTGTCCTGTCCTACTGGCTCACTTACTTGTTTGCTTATTGGGTTGCGGGCAGATATTTTACAACTTTATTTGATGACATTACTTACAGACGAAGCTTGATGCTGAGGAGTATTTTTAATGTCGGCTGCTATTGCTGCTGTTTGGGTGCATTTTAATTGTTTGTTTGTTTGTTTGTTGTGTGTGTGAATGAGATTGTGTGGATGTGTTTGTATGTATTTATGTGCATTTTATGTGTTGTTGTGTGAATGTGCCTGTTGTGTTTAAGTATTTTTAAATATGTGCCTGGGAGAGCATACTTTGTATTTAACGGGGGGGCTTTCGGGGCCCCAATTAGCATAGTGACGGGTTATGGGAGGTATGGCGCTAGGAGGAGAACGTGCCAGGTAAGGGGAACTCGCCCCAGACAAGTTGTGTCTGTGCCTTGTTCCGGTTCTCCTCAAGGCCACAGAACTGCTGGTTGTTCTATCAGCCAGCCCTTAGATCTCCAGGTGCTGCTTTTGAATGCCAAGTCGGTATATAATAAAACCTCCCTTGTCCACAATTTAATTGTGGATGAGGGTGCCGACCTGGCATGTATAACCGAGACCTGGGTGGGTGAGCAGGGAGGAGATACTCTCTCTCAGCTTTGTCCACCTGGGTATATGGTGCAGCACTATGGTAGATCTGAGGGTTGGGGAGGCGGGGTCGCTGTGGTCTATAGGAGTACTTTCTCTCTCACCAGGCATCCTGTCCAGATGGCGACTGGTCTAGAGTGCCTCCACCTTGTGCTGGGCCAAGGAGACAGACTGGGAATCCTGTTGGTGTACCGCCCACCTTGCTGCCCAACAGCTTCCCTAGCTGAGCTGACAGAGATAGTCTCGGAGGTGTTGTTGAGGTCCCCCAAACTTGTAGTGTTGGGGGATATCAACATTCATGCTGAGACTGTCTTATCTGGGGCGGCTCAGGACTTCATGGCCTCCATGACAACCATGGGGCTGTCTCAATTTGTTACTGGCCCAACACATGTGTCGGGTCACACTCTTGATTTGATCTTCGCCACTGGTCATGGAGATGGTGATCTGGAGGTGGGGTGTTTTTCATCTACTCCATTGTCATGGACAGATCACCGCCTGCTGAGTTTTAGACTTACGACAACTCTTTCCCTCTGCAAGGGTGGGGGACCTATTAAGTTGGTCCGCTCTCGGAGGCTTATGGATCCTATTGGTTTTCAGAGGGCTCTGGGAGTTTTTCCAGCTGATAGTACTGGCGCTCCTGTTGAGGCCTTGGTCGAACCGTGGAATACAGAGATGGCCCGGGCTATCGACACAATTGCTCCCGTGCGCCCTCTTCGATGCAGAGCTCATACAGCTCCGTGGTATACCCCGGAGCTGAGAGTGATGAAGCAAGAGAGAAGGAGGCTGGAGTGCAGATGGAGACGAACTCCAGACGGATGCAATTATGCTTTGGTAAGTGCCTCCACTAAGTCGTATATAAAAGCAGTAAGGGCGGCGAAGAAGTCCCACTTCGCTGCCTCTATCAGGACATCTCTCTGCCGCCCTGCAGAGCTTTTTAGGGTTGTACGAGGACTCTTACATTCTGGTCCTCGAGATACCATTGAAACATCTGAAGCTCGCTGTAATGACATCGAAGGGCACTTCCAAAATAAAATTGCATGCATCCGTAGGGACCTAGACTCTGATGTTATGACTGATGAATCCATTGAAGTGTCCAGAACACGGTCTTGTCCTTCATTATTGGATGAGTTTCAGTTGGTGCAGCTTGAGGAAGTGGACAAGGTGCTTGGATTGGTGCAGCCGACCACGTCTGCTCTAGAACACAAACTCTGGCAAAAGAAATGCAAGAAGCCAATAAGGGATGCTAAAAAAGAATTTGAGGAGCACATTGCTAAGAACATAAAAACCAACAACAAAAAATTCTATAAATACATTCAAAGCAGGAGACCATCTAGGGAGACAATTGGACCCTTGGATGATAAGGGAGTCAAAGGTGTACTAAAGAACGATAAGGAGATTGCAGAGAAGCTAAATGAATTCTTTGCATCTGTCTTCACAGTGGAAGATATAGGGCAGATCCCTGAACCTGAACTAACATTTGCAGGAAGGGATCCTGAGGAACTAAGACAAATAGTGGCAACGAGAGAGGAAGTTCTAAGCTTAATGGACAATATAAAAACTGACAAATCACCGGGCCCGGATGGCATCCACCCGAGAGTTCTCAAAGAACTCAAAGGTGAAATTGCTGATCTGCTAACTAAAATATGTAACTTGTCCCTCGGGTCCTCCTCCGTGCCTGAGGACTGGAAAGTGGCAAATATAACACCAATCTTCAAAAAGGGATCCAGAGGGGATCCCGGAAATTACAGGCCAGTTAGCTTAACTTCTGTCCCTGGAAAACTGGTAGCAAGTATTATTAAAGCTAGATTAACTAAGCACATAGAAGAACAAGCCTTGCTGAAGCAGAGCCAGCATGGCTTCTGCAAGGGAAAGTCCTGTCTCAGTAACCTATTAGAATTCTTTGAGAGTGTCAACAAGCATATAGATAGAGGTGATCCAGTGGACATAGTGTACTTAGACTTTCAAAAAGCGTTTGACAAGGTACCTCACCAAAGGCTTCTGAGGAAGCTTAGCAGTCATGGAATAAGAGGAGAGGTCCTCTTGTGGATAAGAAATTGGTTAAGAAGCAGAAAGCAGGGAGTAGGAATAAACAGACAGTTCTCCCAATGGAGGGCTGTAGAAAGTGGAGTCCCTCAAGGATCGGTATTGGGACCTGTACTTTTCAACTTGTTCATTAATGACCTAGAATTAGGAGTGAGCAGTGAAGTGGCCAAGTTTGCTGACAACACTAAATTGTTCAGGGTTGTTAAAACAAAAAGGGATTGCGAAGAGCTCCAAAAAGACCTCTCCAAACTGAGTGAATGGGCAGAAAAATGGCAAATGCAGTTCAATATAAACAAGTGTAAAATTATGCATATTGGAGCAAAAAATCTGAATTTCACATATACGCTCATGGGGTCTGAACTGGCAGTGACCGACCAGGAGAGAGACCTTGGGGTTGTAGTGGACAGCACGATGAAAATGTCGACCCAGTGTGCGGCAGCTGTGAAAAAGGCAAATTCCATGCTAGCAATAATTAGGAAAGGTATTGAAAATAAAACAGCCGATATCATAATGCCGTTGTATACATCTATGGTGCGGCCGCATTTGGAATACTGTGTACAGTTCTGGTCACCTCATCTCAAAAAGGATATTATAGAGTTGGAAAAGGTTCAGAAGAGGGCAACCAGAGTGATCAAGGGGATGGAGCGACTCCCTTACGAGGAAAGGTTGCAGCATTTGGGCCTTTTTAGTTTAGAGAAAAGGCGGGTGAGAGGAGACATGATAGAAGTGTATAAAATTATGCATGGCATTGAGAAAGTGGATAGAGAAAAGTTCTTCTCCCTCTCTCATAATACTAGAACTCGTGGACATTCAAAGAAGCTGAATGTTGGAAGATTCAGGACAGACAAAAGGAAGTACTTCTTTACTCAGCGCATAGTTAAACTATGGAATTTGCTCCCACAAGATGCAGTAATGGCCACCAGCTTGGATGGCTTTAAAAGAAGATTAGACAAATTCATGGAGGACAGGGCTATCAATGGCTACTAGCCATGATGGCTGTGCTGTGCCACCCTAGTCAGAGGCAGCATGCTTCTGAAAACCAGTTGCCGGAAGCCTCGGGAGGGGAGAGTGTTCTTGCACTCGGGTCCTGCTTGTGGGCTTCCCCCAGGCACCTGGTTGGCCACTGTGAGAACAGGATGCTGGACTAGATGGGCCACTGGCCTGATCCAGCAGGATCTTCTTATGTTCTTATGTTCTTATGATCCTTGTCCATCCTGGCTAGTGAAGGCTAGCAGGACTAGTACCACCAGCTGGGCCAAGGAAGTGATAAATGCCTCCTTGAGTGAGGGAGTAGTCCCTAGTAGTCTCAAGGAGGCAGTAGTGAGACCTCTTTTAAAGAAACCTTCCTTAGACCCAGATAACTTGAACAATTATAGACCGGTGGCGAATGTCCCCTTTTTGGGCAAGGTTCTGGAGCGGGTGGTCGCCGCTCAGCTCCAGGTGCTCTTGGATGAGACCGATTATCTGGATCTGTTTCAATCCGGTTTTAGGCCAGGTTTTGGCACTGAAACAGCCTTGGTCGCCCTGTATGATGACCTCTGTCGGGAGAGGGACAGAGGGAGTGTGACTCTGTTGATTCTCCTTGATCTCTTAGTGGCGTTTGATACCATCGACCATGGTATCCTTCTGGGGAGATTCGCGGAGTTGGGAGTTGGAGGCACTGCCTGGCAGTGGTTCCGCTCCTACTTGGCTGATCATCGCCAGAAGGTAGTACTTGGGGAACATTGCTCGACACCTTGGACTCTCCATTGTGGAGTCCCTCAGGGGTCGGTTTTATCCCCCATGCTTTTTAACATCTACATGCAGCCTCTGGGTGCCGTCATCAGGAGTTTTGTAGTGCGTTGCCACCAGTACGCTGATGACATGCAGCTCTATTTCTCCTTTTCATCTTCTACAGGTGAATCTGTGGACGTGCTGAATCACTGCCTGACCGCGATAATGGACTGGATGAGAGCTAATAAACTGAGACTCAATCCAGACAAGAATGAGACACTGTTGGTGAATGCCTTCCCTGCCCAGATGGTGGATGTTTACCCTGTTCTAGATGGGGTTACACTCCCCTTGAAGGAACAGGTTCGTAGTCTTGGGGTTCTTTTCGATCCTTTCTTGTCTCTTGAGGCGCAAGTGGCCTCGGTGGCAAGAAATGTGTTCTACCACCTTCGGTTGGTAGCTCAGCTATGCCCCTATCTGGACAGGGATGACCTCGTCTCAGTTGTTCATGCTCTGGTAACTTCTAGGTTGGATTACTGTAATGCGCTCTATGTAGGGCTGCCCTTTAAGACGGTTTGGAAGATTCAGCTAGTGCAAAACGCAGCAGCCAGACTGCTGACGAGGACCAGCCGGTCAGCACATATAACACCTGTTCTGGCCCGTTTGCACTGGCTACCCATTTGTTTCCGAGCCAGATTCAAGGTGCTGGTTTTGACCTATAAAGCCTTACATGGCGTGGGACCGCAGTATCTTGTGGAACGCCTCTCCCGCTATGAACCGACCCGGTCACTTCGCTCAGCATCTAAGGCCCTCCTCCGGGTACCAACCCATCGGGAAGCCCGGAAGACAGTTACTCAATCTAGGGCCTTTTCTGTAGTGGCCCCCAAACTGTGGAACAGCCTCCCCGAAGAAGTACGCCTGGCACCGACGCTTCTATCTTTTCGGCGCCAGGTTAAGACCTGGCTATGCTCCCAGGCATTTTAAGCGTTTAATGTTATAACTTTAAATCTTTTATTTTTTGTTTGCTGCTTATGTTTACTGTTGGTAGGTTGAGTCTATTGTGATATTCTGTATTTTAATCTTTTTGTACACCGCCCAGAGAGCCACTCGCTATGGGCGGTTTAAAAATGAAATAAATAAATAAATAAATAAATCTTGATGGGCTGCTTGGTCAGGCAATGACTCATGCTGATGGGCAGTACTGGACAGGAAGCCCAAATATGGGCTGCTAGGCTGAGCCATTCAGTAGCTAGTTGTCAGGAGGATAGCACATGCCTTGATCCTGATTGGCTTATAGGAGGCCAGCCTCTGAGGAATGGAGACAGCCCACTTCATGACAGTCCATTGTTTAAAAGAGATTCCATGTGCCATCATTTAAGAACCAGATGCAGGAGGGAGTGTGTGACTCAGCAATCACTATTCTTAAGATCTGGAGAAGAGAATCTCCCAGTAGCTGAGTATTTTAGCATGAAGTCTATGTAGTGCTGAAGTAATTCTGTTACCTGACTAAGCCAAGTTTATGGGCACAGCTGGTGTCAATCTGCCTTGCTTACCTGGATATGTTTACTACAAGAACCATTTGCCAGGCAAGAGAAAGATTTATGGCAATACAACCCCCTATTCCTCTCACAGAACTACAATTCCTAGAGTTTCCTGGGAAGAGGGATTGATTGATAAACCACTCTGACCACTGTAGCTCTGGGAGGGGAATAGGGGTTCCTAACCACTCTCAGCATTCTTAACAAAACTACAGTTCCCAGTGATCTTTGGGGCAAGCCATGATTGTTTAAAGTGGTATGACACTGCTATAAATGTAGAGTGGAGATAAGGCCCAGATCACACTATATGTCTATCTAACCTGGTATTGTGATGTACAAATAGAGGCATTCCTGTTTACCCAGGCATTTGATGACTGAAGAGAACTGTCCCTGGCAAACCGAAGAATCTCCACACAGCCATGAAGCTCACTGGGTGACCTTGGGCCAGTCACTGCCTCTCAGCCTCAGAGGAAGGTAATGGTAAAATCACCTCTGAATACCACTTATCATGGAAAATCCTGTTCATAGGGTCGCTATAAGTCAGAATCGACTTGAAGGCAGTCAATTTATTCATTTATTATTTACAATATTTTAACCGCATATTAGACTTTTTTTAAAATAGAAATTGTGTTTTTGGAATGTTTCTAATAGGGTTGTGCTCCATATTTGGCCAAGACCTGAGGCCGAAGCTGAATCAATCCACTTTGGAGGCATTTGAGCCTTGGTCGAGTCAAGGTCAGATAGCCACGGATCACTAAGGGTTGGCTTGGATGACCCAGAGCAATCTGTGGTTGCCAGGGGTGTGGTATAGGGCACGAGGAAGAGGAAGATGCAACAGGAAAACTTCATGAAAAGGCCAAGACCTGCCTCAGATCTCTGCCTGTGTCTTCCAGGAGAAGATAGGCCTAGCTTCCTACCTGCCTCCTCTCCCCTTGCCCAAGCAGAATTGATCCCTCTGCACTTTTGCACACTAAGGGAGATGCTGTGCAAGTGGTGTTCCTAAAGGAAAGTCGCTTGCTCAGCATCACCGGCACAGAATTGCCCACCACTGACCAGAAGTGGCAATTCTGCATGATGCGGGTGATGCTCTGCAAATGGCTTTCCTTTAGGAATGGCATTTGCCATTTAGCATCAACAGTGTTGGATGTTCCCCTCTGCTGCTCAGCTGCTCAGTGGAGTTGGAGTTGTGGAGTCAGAGTCAGAAGCAATTTTGGGTGGAGTCGGAGTCGGTAGAAATGTACTGACTTCGCCTTCAAAATAAAATTATTATTATTATTGTTTTAATGTATTTTAAGGTCTTCTTATGATGTCTTAAAGTGTTTTTAGCATTTCTGTTTGCTACCCTGGGCTCCTGTTGGGAGGAAGGGCCGGATATAAAACAAATAATAAAATAAATAAATAAATAAATAATATACATTTGCCATTTATGAAGGAGTCAGAGTCAGACGGTAGAAAAATAGAGGAGTTGGAGTTGAAAGTTTGATGTACCGACTCCACAGCCCTGGATTCTGCATGGAGCGGGTGATGCTTCACAAATGCCTTTCCTTTCAGCACCTTGGATAACTCCTGGAAAGTTAGGACTAAAACCTGGAGCAGACTCCATTGCCCCACTTACATGGAGCCCCCAGCCCCCACTGACTATGACCAAAATAGCAAGCACCAAAACAAAATGGTTGAGACTATTTAGGGGGAAATTCTGCAAAGTGACCTTCTTTTTCTACACTTGGAGGGGAAAAGAAATAAAAATCCCAAAAGTTTTTCTCAGATATTTCACTGCCTGAGGCAAAGGATAAGATAGCTCCCACCTCAGTTGCATGGACAGAAGCCAATTGTCCTGGCCATTAAATCTTACTTCAACACTGGTGAGGGGACAGTGCCCTCTGCTGCACTCAAGGCATCAGGCTATTCTACAGGGGCCAAGACAGGTTGCATAGCATCCACAAGTCTGTTCTCTAACAGTGGGGAAACAGCCGGGAGTGCGTGGGAAGAGAAAGCTTTTGAGGGACTAGGGATGGGAGAGAAACTTTATTCAGTTCATACTTAAATGAGAAGTTACCTAATTCACACTTTCCTAAACAACAGGAGTACTGAAACTCAGCCGTCCTTTGAAATTTGCACTTCTCTTAATTTTGCAGTGCAGTTCTCCAGCCAAGTAATGTGAAGAAAAATGCATATACTAAAGTGTGTCTATAAATGCATACAACATGCAAAACCACATTACGTTAAGCAAACTTGCATACAAAAAAATGTGTATATTGGGAGAAATTCACACGAAAATGCTAATGAATTTCCACAAGGATTTTTTTTTTTTTAATGCAAACTGATTTGGAAATGTGGATGACTGAATTTAAGTTTGGGAAGTGAGAAAAGATGAGAAATCAGAACTGACACATTAACCCATCCCTCTGAGGGATAGCTAGCATTCTGTCTCTGCTCCCCGCTCAGCATTGCCACCTGACATGGCCATCTCACTTTGCCTAACAGTAGGGCCAGGCCCGCTTCTGGGTCAGCTCAACCTTAAACCATCATTTTCTAAGATCTCTCTCTCTCTTTCTCTCTCTCTCCCTGCCCCCTCTGTGTGTGTGTGTGTTTTCCCTCAGGTGCTAACAACATGGGTGATGTTGTGGTTTCTCTTCCCCCCTCACTCTTGGGAATAGGGTAGATTTTTATTGTTCCCCAAATATAGCAACATCTTTCAAAAGCTCATTGTGAGAGATTCCCTTTAGCAATCCTTCCCCCTTCTTGTGGTACTGTACCTTCTGTTCCAAGAACACCTAAGGTATCAGGGAGTGCTTGTATTCCCAATATCCCTGCTCATGCGATTAGCTTGTGAGTAATGGGGCCCTTAGTAGTTGATCAATCTTCAGAAACAGGGCACTGGCATTGCTAGTATTCCTGCTATAAACCAAATGATTTTTCTGGCACAATGGCTTATATATATTAAAAAGTGGGGAGAGGTTGCAAGCAGCATGATTGGGAGGTGTTATGTTTCAGAGGCAGGAAACAACTGAACTTTCTCTTATCCTTTGTGCTTGGGGAAAGCAGTATCAGGATAGACGGCTTGTCCTTTGTTTATTTATTTATCCCCACAGCCATCAGTCATTGCAATTCAGGTGGCCTTTTGGCAGCTACACTTAATGTGTGGCCCAGCGGTGAAGGTTGCTTTAGCTGTCTTTGCCTCCTCCTTACTCTCCCACCTTCTCCTTCCTCATGTGCCAGGTCTTATAATATTTGCTACAGATGGGAAGCTGTAGGAATAAGAAATGAAGGATGTGTTGACAAAAGCTAAAATTGGGTTTCGTATTAGAATTAAATATGGAAGTGGTAAAACTCCTCCTGGAATGGAAGCATGCAGCCAGGGGTGTGTGTGTATGTGTGTGTGCGTGTGTCCGTGCACACACACACACACCTGTACATGTGCTTGTGCTGGAGGATAAATTCATGTCAGTTCATGTTTCAAGGTGAGTCTACCAAACTGGCATTTCTGTAACAATCCGGGAACCGAAAAACTGCCATCCTTCAAAGTTTGCACTTCTCTGAATTTTACAGTGCAGTTTTCCCAGTCAAGTAATAGGTACAAGAATGCATATATTAGTGAAAGGGACATAAAAAAATGCTAGGGGAAAGTGCATTGTCAAATTTGCAAAATAAATAAATAAATAAATAAATTAGGGGAAATTGCTTTGCAAAAATGTACATAGGCAAAATTGCATGAAAATGTGCACGTTATTCACACTAAAATGTGGTCAATTTTCATAAGGCCTTTTTTTAAAAAAAGTTGGTATGGAAGTGTAGAGAAGTGAGCTATAGAATGGAAAAATGAGAAACTACAAGAAACCAAAATTGACAGATTGCCTTCTTTCTTTTTCCTATATTATATCCCTAGGGTTGTAGCCAACTAAGTTTTACTCAGAGTAGACGTACTAAAATTAATGAACCTAAGTTAGTCATGTAACTTAAATGGGTCTACTCTAATAGAACTAGCATTGGATGCTATCCCTGGAGTGAATGTTCTCATTTCACCATACTTTCTTTTTGCAGGATATACAGTTTCTAAGGCATCCACCTTTTTGGATAGGGCCTGGGGGCAAGATAGGAACTGCTTTTGAGGCTAACCTGTATCATCTGCCTGGAGTTATGGGGCACAAAGGGTGGGTGCGTAGGTGATTCTGGAAGGCCTCTTTACTCATCTTCAGGGTGTGTCCAGGGAAAGGGTTAGGCAGTACAACTTATCCCCCTTCCCCGTGGGCAGAGATTGTTGCCTTGTTGGCTGTGTTATAGTTAGCTCCCTGAGGAACTTACCCAAGACATGCCTGGCATCATCTCTATTCACCTTTAGGTTCCAGGCAAAGACCTTTCTCTTCACTCAGGCTTTGGCCATTGATATGCATTGTCCCAATTATTATTTTTGTTATTTGGTTTGTTTCTAAGTTTTTATTGGCTATTATGTATGTCTCTGTGTGGTTTGTAATGTATTGAATCATTTTAGATCTTATTGATTGCATGTGTTTTTATCAATTTATCATTTTTTTATCTACCGCTTTGAGCACGTGTATTTGTCGAAAATGCGGTATATAAATAAATTTCATCATCATCATCATCATCATCATCATCTATTGTAAGTCACCTAGAGACCGCTTGGTATTAGGCGACTAACAAATGAAATAAATAAATAATAGTTTCCCTAACGAATACTTTAAATAAAATGCTCCATAGTTCAACCTCTACTTTGCGTCTGACTCTTTATTTCCACCTTCAGGTCGCAAAGCACAGCCAGCTACCCAGATAAAGCTACAGTTTCTGTTTAAGGCTCAGGCTGAGGTTGACTGCTGCAGAAACATCACTCAAGCTTGACCTTTATGGGGACTCCACCTGAGTCCTTCACAAAGCTGTCCTGGAAATGGCCAGGGTGTCACTGAATCTTGAAACCCTTGCTTTGCTCCACTTTTGCCTCCACCTAGACCTTGCTCTCCTTTGCCTTGCCTTGCCTTGTTTGGCCCATACCTGAACTCCTAGCATGGGGCAGAACCCTGTGCTGCTCAGAACAGAACAGTGACACCACTGGGTGCAATCCTCATCTCCTTCAAATGTTGCAGCCTTGGATAGAAGGCCTGGATAGAAGGCCACAAGATGAAGGGAGAACCTGTGTGTACAATGATAAGACACTGACCAGGAAGACTTTGCTTCAAAACCTTTCTCAGTTACAGTGACCTTTGGCCATCTCTCTCTCTCTCTCTCTCATTCTCTCTCTCTCTCTCTCTCTCTCTCTCTCACTCACTCACTCACTCACTCACTCACTCACTCACTCACTCACTCACTCACTCACTCACACACACAACCTAACATAGGAGCATAGGAAGCTGCCTCGTACCGAATCAGAACATTGGGCCATTTAGCTCAGTATTGTCTACACTGACTGGCAGTAGCTCTCCAGGGTTTGCGGCAGGAGTCTGGCTCAGCCCTACCTGGAAATGCTGGAAATTGAACCTGGGACCTTCTGCATGCAAGGCAGATGCTCTGCCACTGAGCTACAGCCCTTCCCCCCAACCTACCCCCCAGAGTTGTTCTGAAGGTAAAAATGAGAGTCATGTAAAATGTTTTGAGCTCATAGGAGGTAGGGTAGTGTCAGGCCCAGGATGTGACTCAGGAACCAGACCAGCGGTTGTAGTTAATTCGTGTTTTATTAGGGTAATGTCCAAACAAAGACTGCGTTTTCTCATGAAGCAATACAGGGATACAGGTCCTGCGGCATTGGGAGAAAGTTGACAGAGCAAGGGACTTCTTCCCGCCTGTTCTTTAAGAAGGGGCCAAACGGGCACGCAATCTTTCGCTCCTCCTTAACTGCCCCTCAGGTACTGCCCGCCTTCCCCCCCTTCTCTCCTGTCTTTTCAGCTGTCTGTGTGTGCGCGGTGAGGGGGGAAGCATCACCCCCTCCTCTTCTGAAGTTTCCGATTCCAGGATGGGGGATAGGGGAGGGGCTGATGGTAAACTGCCTCCCCGCTTTTCTGCTGTGAGCAGCCCTCCCTCTTCCCCCTCTTGCTCTGAGCCTGAAAGAGGGGGAGGAGTGAGAATGTCCAGGGAGGGCTCAGGCTCCCCATTGCTAAGCGACCTTATCACTGGCAGTTCCTCTGTTTCGTCTTCGCTCCAAAGGGGGGAAGTTCCTCCCCCTTCCCTCTGCCATCCATCCGAATACTCTTCTCCCAACTCTCTGGGATCCAGCTCCCCGGGATTGGGACCCCAGCTCTGCCTTCCGACAGGTAGGATTAAACTGAAATAAGAAGCATAAAGAAAAATAGTTGAAATAAGAAGATCCTTAAATTAAGCCCATGCTGGTGTAGTGGTTAAGGTGTTGGACCATGACCTGGAAGATCAGGGTTCGAATCTCCACACAGCCATGAAGCTCACTGGGTGACCTTGGGCCAGTCACTGCCTCTCAGCCTCAGCCTCTCAGCAATGGTAAACCCCCTCCAAATACCGCTTACCACGAAGACCCTATTCATAAGGTTGACATATGTCAGGATCGACTTGAAGGCAGTCCATTTCCATTCCATTACAGAGCCATTAAAGGAGCAAGGATTCTGAATGGCCTATGGCAAATCCATATTTCTAGACTTGTAGGATATCTAGATGGCATAAGTTTGAAGAGAAAATTCACTAGCTTCCATTCTGGAGCAAATGGAATGGAGTTCAAGTAGCCCTTTGAGTTAGGAAATGGTGACTGTAGTGCTGTGTGCAAATATTCTTGAAAGAGAAGGGATGGCGATGGCAAAGAGGCAAATAACTTAATATGTCAGTACAATACAAACAAATGGGGATTATTTATTTTATTTTATTTTGCTTTGATAGAGTGTGGTGGATTTAGAGTAGACATACAGTACATTATTTGTGATGAAAATATCTGGATTGCCTCTCCTGCAGCCTAAGTGCTCTTTCTCATCACAATGGGTTTCTAATAGGCATCTTTGTCTGCATACTCCTAACAGAAGTGGCTGGGAGTTGCTATTTGTTTAGGGTCACCAACCAAAGAATAACACAAGTGTATTTTATTATCATGCTTGATATTATTTCCCCCTGTGCTCTGAGCACATGATAAGTGATTGAAGCTTTGCATAAATGCTGATAGGAGGTGTTACTGGATCATCCAGAGCTTGGAGTGCACTTAAGATATTCTGAAAATACCGCAAAAAGAGGAGTAAAATGAAGTCACCAAAGAGTATTACAGAACTTGTGTATGGAATGTAAAATGCAGTGGGTTAGTGATGCCGTTGGTTTGTAATTGTATGGAGCAGGGATGGATGGCTCCTTTAACATAAAGTACAGTGCAATTCTAACTATGTCTATTCAGAAATAAGTCCTATTGAATTCAGTGGGTCTTATTCTCAGGTAAGTGAGGTAAGAATTGCAGCCTAAGTAATAGAGATGAGCACAAAAATTCCAAGAAGTATTCCCACACCTATGTGCTTGTAAATTGGCATGATTTATTCATTCTGTATGGGCTATTATGCAAACAAATTTCATCCCATTCTGTCAAGAGGTAAAACAGAGTAATAGCCTTTTTAAAATTTTCCTATAAGAGTGAATGCAGGGTGAACATCATTTTTCCCAAACAGGATTCTGACCCAAACCAAATAAGGCAGCATCTGAAGTGCTTTGGATCACATTGGTCCCCCCCCCCAAAAGCAACAAACTGATGTCTGAACTGAATCTTGTGGTGTCCCTTCAGCCAATTTCCAAGTCATTTTACAAAAAGATGAAACAATTTCAATGTAAACAGAAAAAAATATAAACACAGAGCAACTTGACTGTGTCCATTTTGGAGAGAAGAATTTATGGTGGAGCAACCCCTACATCTGTGGTGTCTGCTGCCCATTGGGGCTGGTAAGGTGGCAGGCAACAATACAAACAGTACGTTGAACCAGAGACAATGACAAGCAGAGCCAACTAATTCTAATTGCTTACCCATCCTCTTCGCTGTTGAGTTCTACAACACTGAGTTTTGCAACAGTGGGACTAAGGAGGAAGAAGCCACAGGCAGTGGCACCACCTGGACCAGGTGGACTAAGAAGACAAGCAGGTAAGGAACGGCTGAGGACAGACTGAGGGTGGTGAGGCAGCATCCCACTCACCCTAATGGGCCAGCCTCCACTGCACCACATGCAAGTCCCTGTTGCATGGCTACAGCTAGGGTTCAATGCTGAAGTTTGCAGATTTCTCCCCCCCATATGTTTCTTTCCCCCTCATTGTCCACAGTGGGAGGGAATTAACTATGACAGCTCCATGGCTGGTGTAGTTTTGGAGCCTGTTTGTAGGCATGTCAGGGGAATAAGCGGGTTTAGGACAGGAACAGCCTTCTAGGACCCACATATCTATGGTGGACAGGACCAGAGACATAAGTAGGGATAGCAACTCATGCAAGTATTACTGTGGGCTAGGGATGGAAAGATCTGTCTGTTTCAGTTCTCTCCGTTTCTCATTTTTCCAATGTTAAATTCAGTTCTCTACATTTCTACAGCAGTCTGTGAATTTTTTTAAAAATCCTCATAAAAACTCTCCGCCATTTTAGTGCCAATTTCTCCAAATAAACACATTTTTGTAGGCAGTTTTGACAAAGGTACACATTTTGCAAGCCATTTCTCATCATTTCATGCCTTTTTGCATGTTATTTTCACTCATTTACTCATTCTTATGCACACTTTCCCCTAATAAATGCATTTTTGTAAAGGTTATTTAGCTGGCAAACTACACCCCAAAATGTTAATGAATGCAAATTTCAAAGGATTGCTATGTTTGGGTTCTCATATTGTTTCAGAAACTGCAAATTTGATAAATTCTGCTTGAAATGCAAACTGAATCAAAATTCTTACCCATCCCTACTGTGGGCTAGTTTACACACACACACACACACACACACACACAGAGAGAGAGAGAGAGAGAGAGAGAGAGAGATTTCTCAATATTCCATCCAGGAATTGGTGTAAGCCATTATCACACTTCAATGATATATCCCACCTTGCCAAAAATACTCAAGGAGGGCACAAAGCAGGGATATGTGTCTGGGAAGAATCCCAAGGACCAAATCGAGAGGTTTCAAAGCTGCATTCATTCCTGGCCTGAGGTACCCTACCTCTGGTTTAGGATTTTGCAGATGTATAGCCTACATTCCTAGAATGCCCCAGTTTGACTCACACTGCTGGCGGGAAGCTCTCAGTAGCCTTAGTGCCTGTCCTGCTAGCAAGCCTCTTCCTTCACTGGCAGCACTTATGCTGTCACCTACATCTGGCTGACTGGAGAGAGGTAGAAAGTGAAATCCCCTAAGGGCCGGGGGGGGATCCTATGCTTTTTAACTTACTCATGAATGATCTAGAGTTAGGGAAGAACAATGGGGTGGCCACATTTGTGGATGACACTACATTGTTCATAGTTGTTTTGTTGTTGTGATGGTTATCATCACCATCACCATCATTACCTGCCCTTCACCAGCAGGTCCCAGGGTAGACAGCAACAGTTCAAAATTCAGTGACGGCCACCAACTTGGGTGGCTTTAAAAGAGGGTTAAACAAATTCATGGATAAGGCTATCCGTGTCTGCTAGCCATGATGGCTATGCTCTCCCCCCACAGTCAGAGGCAGTAGGCTTCTGAGTACCAACTGCTGGAAACCACAGGAGGGGAGAGTGCTCTTGAGCTCAGATCCTGCTTGTGGGCTTCCCATAGGAATCTGGTTGGCCACTGTGAGTACAGGATGCTGGACTAGATGTGCCATTGGCCTGATCCAGTAGGCTCTTCTTATGTTCTTATGGATGCTGGCCAAATATCACATGTGGGATTAAAGGCCGCAAGATCATTAAAAAGCAACATAAAAATGATATGCTGCTGTGATGAAAATGTGTCAGGTCACTTGCTCTTTTTACCATCACAGTTGTTTACATCTTTAGGTTTGGAGTACCAGCACGTGGAAAGCTTGGCAATCCCCATTTTGGTCACTTCACCATGATACTTCAAGGCCTCATTTATAGATGAGAAACTGTAGCTATGAGAGGTTGAATATTAGCTAAGGTCACATTAGTGAATTCAGGAGCAGACTATTTCTTGTTCAGAGTCAAGGAGCCCCAAGTTCTTGCTGCTATTTAACATTTTCACAACATGACTCTATCTGGACTAGGAGTTGGAAAACAGGACCTTTCTTTTCTGAACTATTTTTGTCACCAGAGAATTTAATTTTATACTTGCAAAGCCCTCCACATGTATGTGAGGCTCAAGGTCTTCTTTGGATGAACAATTTCCATCAGGTGCACTGAAGCCACTGATGTCAACCTATTAAATATAAGGATCAGCTTTTTTGTCTCCAGTACTTGGGTAGCAGGAGAAAAAACATTTCATTATCCTGTGGCCTGCTTCTTGCTATGCTGAAGAAATCTTCCCTGACTTATTAGCTATTAGTTTTCTATCATGACCTTGCACAGACTAGGTGATCTGAAATTGAGGTTGTCATGGGAGTGCAGTAGAGGATAAGATTAGATTCAAGACTCTAGGAACTGCATTCAAGGGTTCAGTGTGCATAAAGACCACCTGGCAATTGCCCAGGAAGCAATCCCTGGTCCCTAGTTACAACCCTTGGCTCTGTCCCACCATATAGTTGCCAGCAGAGTGTTGTCACTGTGGGGTAATCATGGGGGAGTGGAACTTCACAAGAGCAGTGCAATGCTCATTTCATAGTTATATCCAAGAAAACGTGCTGTTGGGATTGTTTCCTTTGTTAACAGTAGGCTTTTGCATGCACTTTTACTAGTTAACAGCAGGCCTGAGCATACAAGAAGCAAAGAAGTCTCAAGAAGTTAACTAAATATCCAGACCATGGCAGCCTGCAAATGTCAGGACCATGGACAGCTCACTATGAAGCTCAATTAGAGCAGAGCACTTAGCAAGCTCATTGTCAACTAAGGAACTCAGGGCTAGAGCTGGACAGATCTGCCAGTTTTGATTTCTCTCCATTTCTCTAGTTTCCAATCCTAAATTCAGTTCTCCACATTTCCTCCTCATTTTTAAGTCTTCTTTTTTTAAAAGAGTACTTTAAAAGAGTCCTCACAAAAATTTGCCAGCATTTTAGTAAGTATTCCTCCTAATATACACATTTTGTATGCACGTTTGCCTAATATGCACATTTGTGCAATCAGTTTTCCTAACCATAATGTACTTTTATCTCTTATTCTCATTAATATATCCAATTGTAATCCATACTGCCCCAAAGTAGCACATGCATTTTCGTATACATTATATGGTTGGAGAACTGAATAACAACATTTAGAGAGGTGCAAATTTTGAAAGACGGCTGCATTTTTTGTCTGTACATTGTTTTGGGGAGTGGAAATTAGGTAGGCTTGTAATAAAATGTGAGCAGAGCCAAATTCCTTCCCCATCCCTACTAGAGCCTAACCATATGTGACGTTAGCAATGCCTTTAGAAATCATGTTACATTTCTTACAAATTAAATATCATATGCAGGAGGGGACATCCTTGCTTCTTGTGTGTATATATATTTGAGCTGCCAGTATCCTAAACCACATAATCCATGGATCAAATGGGGTGACCCAGCATTCTGTGAAAATAGCTTTTAATAAATCTATTTAAAAAAACAAATACAGAGCAATATTCCTAATCCACAAAACTCTAAAACTGCAACCTTTACATTATCATATTTAATGCCAAACAAAATTCAAAGCTACTACTACTACTAAATATTACTATTAAAAAAATGATCATGGCTGCTTCATCAGTCTTCTTTGGAATTGTTGTTGGGATTATACTTGCTGCAGCAGAAAGGCTGTCACCACTCTAATAACAGCCATGTTTCTCCTACCTAACAAGCATTCGAGAATCTGTGCCACAGGCTAAAACAGTTTCCAGGAAAGGAAAGGTTTAATCCACTTTTTTTTGAGTCTGTGTAAAAAAATCACCATTGATTGTGGGCAAATCTTCCATTGTGGCATTTGAACCAGAACAGTATATTTCCCCTCTTAGGATGGTCTGTTGTAGTTCTGTGTTATAGCTCAATCTCTCAAAAGTTTCCATTTCCCTTCCTTATTCTCAGGGCACTTCAGCATTTCTTTAGGTGCTTATGGTACTTAGGCTTTTATTAGATAGCTCTAACAGATAACATGTAAACATATCCATGAGTATGCAAACTGAAACCATGGATAAATGTCTATTTCCTGAAACAACCAATTGAAATAATACCAGACTATTCGGGCTAGGAACAAACAAAATTTGTTCCCATATGCTTGCTAAAGCAAGAATTATGTTTATTCAGCTGGTGAATCACATATAGCAGTCAAATTTCACTTCCATGACAGCAGTCATTCCAGGCTTGCAAATATCCAGAAATAGAAATTAAAGATTTTAAATATAGTTAGAAATGCTATAGAAAGTCTGATTCAGGTACATGTACTCAAAACTGAGTGGCAGGAAACAAACAGTTCCTGAGACAAATTCATACATGTCATGAAAATAATAATAATGGGGAATATACATTAACTGGTCCATTCCACCAAGCTGCAAATATTAACATTATCTACACCAAAGAGTTTGCATGTCAGTGTGTGTGGGGCTACGTTTACCTTATCAGTGTGCAATGGCTGAGGGTGATATACTTCTTCTTTCCACAAACATTTCTTCAGTGCTCTGTAACATCTCCAGCTGCCTACATTTCCTGATCTGAAAAAGCTCCATGGGAGGAGTTCCTTCATGACATCTTCTGCTGGTCTTTAACTGAAGCATAGGGAGATGAGGGGTCTAGCTATGAAGACCCTGTGATCGGAGTGCTTGTTGATTTTGTTTTAAAAGAAACTCCCTTCTGCAATTTTTTAAAGTATAAAGCCTTCATTTTTTAAAAAAGAAACAACAACTAACAGTTGTCAGATGTATGGTAGATGGAACCATTGTTCTTACCATAAAAGGTATTTCTTCTTGGGTGTTTGCATGTCACCAAGGCCAAACCCTGATAGTAGAGTCCTCATTTGACATGTTATGTATCGGGGCTTCCTCTCTATTTTTACATCATGTTGTGTTAGAATACATTATTAAAATGTGATGTTTCCTCTCTGAGGTTGGCCACATAATGGAACTGAGGCTTCAGTGTGAAGGGAAGCCCAAAGACTTCTTTTGAAGAGTCTGCCTTCAAGTGATAGGGGGAGCCTAAACCTACTTGGAGATATCCATCACACAAGGGAGAAAGATTCTCTGCATTCCCACACTTACAGGAGAGTCAGACAGAGTGATCATAGAGTTTTCCAGGAAAGCTGCAGAATGTAGAACCATAGAGCTGATTTATAGAATGAAAGAAAGCACATTTACAAAGCCTCCTCAAAAGTTAGATAACTGCAACAAAACCCTACACACCACCAATGAGGACTGATTTTTTTTCCTCTCCCCTTTGCCACCACACCCAAAAGAAGACTCGTGACACCAAACCTGGAATAATGTTATATTTATTTTAAAAAATAACTTTTTCAAACTTTCAGCCAATTAAACTGAATCAACCAGGTTTGAGTGGTTTAACAGCCAGTCCCTATTCCCAGGGAACTCTGGAAACTGTAGCTTTATGAGGGGAATAGGGCTTGCCATCCTAACAACTCTTAGAAGCACCCTTCACAAACTATACTTCCCAGGATTCTTTAGGAGAAGCAATGACTGTTTAAAATGGAGTAATAGTGGAATAAATGTATGGTGTGAATGTGGCCTGTGTAAAAATTAAAATAAACTAGTAATAAGTAGGGGTGAGTGAGAAATTCTATTCAGTTCACATTTACAGGAAAATCTATCATATTCACATTTTCCAAATGATATAAAAACCCAAACACAGCCATCCTTCAGAATTTGCACAAATTTTGTGATAGTATGCCAACCAACCAGTGCTTACAAAAATGCATATATTAGTTGTTATTTATTCATGAAAATAACATACAAAATGCATTAGATTTGAGAAATTGCTTGCAAAAATGTGTACATTAGTCAAAAGTGCATACAAAAATGTGTTATTAGGAGAAATTTGCACTACAATCCATAAGGATTTTCATGAGTACCTACCCACCATGAGGTTTTAAAAAAAATAAAATCACATATTGCTGTGGAAACATGGAAAACTGATTTTAATATTAGAAAAAAGAGAAACTGACAGAACCAAAATTGACAGATTCTTCCATCCGTACAAATAGATAAATAGAAAGAACTTTGATTAGGACAGAAGTAGAATGTGTCCCAGGAGATTAACCTTTTGAGTTTGGATTAAGCCGTACATGCTCACACAGATTGCAAAAGAATAAAGGTTTGTTTTTAACTGTTTTTTGAAGCTGTAATTATATTATTTTATTATTGACAAGTTTGCCATCCTGGGTTCCTTCAAAGGAAGGGTGGGATTGAGGGAGAATTTTGTAGTTCATTGGACTGGGGACCCTTGAGTAAAATTGAAGAACACAGGCTTGCAGCAAAAAGGTAGGCCTTTATTAGATGATAAGTGTACTCTTGGTCAGTCTTCCTCTGAGTCAGAGGACAATTGCAACATGGCACTAGTTACCTGGGGTTTTAATACATTTCAGGACAAAGACTTTAGCATCTACCAATCAGGAGGTTACACATTAGTATGACATAAGCTTTACAGTATTGCATAGGCATTACACAGGTATTGCATAAACACTGCATAGGTACTGTACCTTCTGCCAGAGCTTGGAAAAGTTACTTTTTTGAACGACAACTCCCATCAGCCCAATCCAGTGGCCATGCTGGCTGGGGCTGATGGAAGTTATAGTTTTAAAAAGTAACTTTTCCAAGCTCTGCTTTCTGCATCATGTTCTGGTGAATTTTGCAATGTTCAGTATTTCATATAAAAGTACATTTTCACTGTGAGCTAAGCATTCCAGCTAATGCAATCCTTCCTAAGTCTTGGAGAGCATAAGGATGTTCAGTGTTATTATACAGCCATGAGAGTGGCTGTATACTATAGCCAGTGTGGGATTTTTGCATTCCTCGATGTTAAATTGAAAATACCTCCATGCCATTCTGATGCTTCCCATAAGCTCCTTTCAAAACAAAACCTTACAAAACTTATAGTCCTGAACTCAAAAATGCTTGCTTAATGACCCTCTAAATTTTCATGGTGATACACAAAACAGTCAGAAAGAATCGACAGTTCAAAGTCTAAAAAGAGAGAGAAAAAAACCCAGACTCTTTTTGGACTTTTTTCTGTCAGAGTTCTCATAACCTGTTGAAATTCATTAAAAAAAACAGCCATGTTCACAAAGTACCTAGAATCCTATCATTGACCTTGCCCCATACTCTGACCTTCATCTTCTGCAGTTTAAATGTTAAAAAAAATGCCTGGCTGATTTTTAATTAATTTAAGAAATTTTGCATTAAATTGAATAATAGTGTCGGGCATGCTCAGTAAGAACCAACTGTCAGTGTTCTAAAAGCCAGACTCACAGCTGCTTGGCTTGCCTAATCGGGGGCCACACCCACACCAGTATTTGATTTCATGTGAGACAGTCATGGCTTCCCCCAGAGAATCCTGGGAAGTGTAGTTTGTGAAGGGTGCTGAGAGGAGACTCCTGTTTCCCTGAGAGAGTTCCAGTGGCCAGGCTGATTTAACAGTCAGCTGCTTTGATTGAAGCTCTGTGAGGGAAACAGGGCATCTCCTAGCAACTCTCAGCACCGTTCAGTAGCTTCACTTCCCAGGATTCTTTGAGAGAAGCCATGGCTGTCCAAAGTGAAATAAAGGTCTGGTGTGGATGTGGCCAGGGACAGCTTTGGTTTAAATTTGGGTGGGAGGCCACATGTGCCTGCTGTAGAATAAAAAGATGGGGGAAACCCTGAAAAGTAATGATACTGTTTACAATGTTTTCCTTTTGGAAAGGAAAGGGGCTTCCTCTCTGCCCAGTGCCAACCCACCCAATCTCCTCCCCTCCCCCTCCTCCTCCCCTCCCTGCCCCTCCCCCGGGTCAGTGTTGGACTATGACCTGGGAGACCAGGGTTCAAATCCCCACACAGTCATGAATCTCACTGGGTGACCTTGGGCCAGTCACTGCTTCTCAGTCTCAGAGGAAGGCAATGGTAAAACCACCTCTGAATACTGGTCACCATAAGTCGGGATCAACTTGAAGGCAGTCCATTTCCATTTTCAAACATGATTGTACAGAAATAAATCCCATTGAACTCAAAAAGTATGCAACTGATCAAACCCAGCCTTCCTTCTCCCCCCTCCTATCCCCTTCCTCTTGCCCCTTCCCTCCTTTCCCCCTCCAATCATCTTCTTCCCTTCCCCTCCCCCTCCCCATGGTCAATTTTACCTACCTTAAGCATGATTGCACAGGAGTGAATACCAATGAACTCAATAAGCATGCAAATGATCAAATTTGCCCTCCCCTGCCCCTTCCTTTGCCCCTCCCCCTCTAATCCCCTCCTTCCCCCTCCCTCTTCTTCTGCTCCCCCTCCCCTCCCTTTCTCCTTCCCTCTTCTCTCCCCTCCCCCTGCTCCTCCCATGGACAGTTTTACCTATCCTAACCATGATTACATAGGAGTAAATCCCATTGAACTCAATAAGCATGCAAATGATCAGATGTGGCTTTTCCCTCCTTCTTCTCTTCTCTCCCTTCCTCCTCCTCTCCCCTCTTCCTTCTTCTTCCTTCCACAACCACTCCAGCCATCCCTCCCTCCCCCTCAGTCAGTTTTACCTATCCTAAGCATGATTGCACAGGAAATCCCACTGAACTCAATAAACATGAAAACGATCAAATCTGTCCATCTCCTCCCATCCCCCTCCTACCTGTTCCCATCCCCCTCCTCCCCTCGGCCCTTCCTCCCCTCCCTCCTCCCCTCCCCATCTCCTGTGGTCAATTTCACCTATCCTAAGCATGTTTGCAGGGGGGTAAATCCCACTGAACTCAATAAGCATGCAAATGATCCCTCTATTCTCAGCAAGTTTGCACAGGATCCCATTTCTTACTTCCTGGCAAAGAAATTCACAAAATTGTAGGGCAGTCCAATATCTCAGAGAGGAGGTCAGGTCTCATGCTCCCTTGGTACATTCACTATAGCTGCCCAATTTCCTTGCTTTTAAAGTTTGATAGAAATATCTGTGGACTATAGGTATGTTCTTAAACTGCAAGGTTTTTTGTCTATTAGTGAATCCTATCTAATAGAGTTCAAGCTGTTCCAAACAACCAGCACCATCAGGGAAGACAGCTCCAAGATGAAAAAGTTTCTGGCTGGCTACTAAACTTATTAAATGTTAAACTAAACTATTAAAATGTTATAAACCTTTACAAGCCTTTATAGCTTTATAAAAGAATTTATTTTGCTTATTGTTTGTATATAAAGAATTTCCCCAACAGGATAATAAATAAATAAATAAATAAATAAATAAATAAATAAATAAATAAGAATTCAATGGGGCTTACTCCCAGCTATGTCTGCAAAAGACTGAAGACTTCAGAAACCATGAGTAGAGAATGAAAATGAAAATAACCCAAACAGAAAACAATGCCCCCCAAAATATGCATTCAGTGACACTTTTTTTAAAAACAAAACAAAACCCTGTCCCATACCCAGCCTAATCCCACATTCAAGCAGCATTCATTCCAAAGTCCCAGCTCCTTTTTTCTAATGGAATTGTTAGTTCCATTCATTTTAACCATTATTCTCATCTTTTCCTAAAGAGACAATATGATAATTGGGTGAGTGGGTGGGACTCTGCCTGATACACTTCAATACAGCAGCTATCCTTAAATTAAAACCGATTTCAAGATGCCCTGAGAACACACCAGGATAACTTCATTCCAGGATGATTGTAGAATTTGACTTCTGTGAATTTCACTGTCTACTGACTTGATCAGCACCTCTCAGACTAATGTGCAGATTGGAACGCAATTATCGCTGGGATTTTGTACTTCTTTGAGTTTTTCAGTTCAGTCCTTGGCTCAAGACAAATCATTAAAATGCATATTTTAGGATAAAATACATAAAGAAATGTGTTCATTGAGATAAAATACTTTAAAATATGTATTTTGTGATACTGCTTTAAATATAAGGTGCAGATGTGGCCTATTGTATGCATAGAAACATCCTTAAATATATATTTTCATGCAGAATTTTAAGGTAAAGTTTATATTTTGAATAGAATGGAATGGATTTTTTTTACTGAATACATGGACATGGATTTGGGCCCCTCTGGACATCATTTTTTTAAATTTTGCTTCCATTATTATTTGTGCTCATCATGCTTACACACAATTCCACTTTCAATACAGTTTAGGCCTGCAAAACATCATACATGTCCCACAGCTTTCTGCTGAAATCCTGTAACTTTTCATACCACAAAAGTTCAATTTTTGGTCCTGTCTTTATTGCACTGTAGTACAACAGTACCCCTTCAGATGGCAATAATGCAACAACATGGGGAAACCATTGCAGAAGAACTAATAAAGCACAATGATATGTGGATTGTACATTGGTGGTAGACCTACACTGGACTATTGCTGCATCAAGGACATGTTGCAGATGCACCTCCAAAAAACCCCAACACCAATCTGGAGAGAGCCATACGCTGATCCGAGCCCTAGCTTTTGCACACTGTTGTCATCAGAAAACCCTGATAAACATCTTTCCCAGGTGACAAGCAGGCTTAAGTGTCCAGTAATTGGCAATCATTATATGTATCACAGCTGGATGGGCATCATTTTCTTTTATGGTCTAATCTAAATGTGACAGGCCACATCTGCACCCTATATTTCATGCAGTATCATACTAATTTAACAGTCATGGCTTTCCCTAAAGAATCCTGGGAACTGTAGTTTGTTAAAAGTGCTGAGAGGTGTTGGGAGACCCCTATTCCTCTCAGAGAGCTCAGAGAGTTCCCAGAGTAGTTCAACAATCAATCCCTTTTCCTAAGAAACTCTGGCAATTGTAGCTCTTGTGAGGGGATTATGGGTCTCCCCAGAACTCTCAGCACCCTTAACAAACTACAGTCCCTAGGGTTCTTTGGGGGGGGGGAAGTGATGATTCTTAAAGTGGGGCTTTAATAGTGGTTTAAATGTATGGTGTGGATGTGGCCATAGTCAATATCAGTCCTGTAAGAACTCAGTGTTCTGATTTACCAGCCAATAGGAATATAGGAAACTGCCTTAAACCAACTCGGACTGTTTATTTTAGTATTGTCTGCTGTCTCTGGCAGTAACTCTTCAGTCTTTTCCAGCACCTGTTACCTGAGCCTTTTAACTGAAGATGCCAGCGGCTGAATGTTGGACCTTCTGCATGTAAACATGTGCAATACTACTGATTTATGGGTCCCTTCTCTGAAAAGCTGGAAAGGACTTCTTCATTATAATATCTATAACCTTACTTCTTATCTGTTTTGTATTTCTGCCATATACTTCTGTATTAATTTTAATTAAAGAATAAGCATTGTAATTTGAAGATACAAATCATATAACATCATCCAAACAAAAATATAAATACACAAATTGTATTTTATTTAATTATCATTTAATGTTTTAAGGTTGTATCCAACTAAGCTGCACTCATAGTAGACACACTGAAATTAATACACATAAGTTAGCCATGTCCATTAACGTCAATGGGTCTGCTCTGAACAGGACTAGCACTGGATACAACTCTTGGAATTTTATTAAACTATTCTTTGTCTGCAACTTAATCCTGGTTTACACATATAGTAGATTTTTATTTATGTATCGCATTTAGATTGCACTTTTCCTCATCAGCATGCATAAGGTTCCCAAATGATTTCTCAGCACTACCCAGAACCAAATCTGATTAGCTTCACCAGGATAATGCAGGTAATAGAACATAAATCAGCACCTGTTTTGCCAAATTCAGATTTGCCACCCTGGGTTTCTTCGGGAGGAAGGGTGGGATAAACACTGAAAATATAATAAAAATAGATTAAGGAAGAATAGGAACAAAAATGATAGCATACATTAAATCAAGGGTAAATAATAATTACATACATTTAAAAGCTCATTATGTATTATACATTTCTGGAGAGACTATGAACAAATCTATGACTTTGTACAAAGTGGGAAACTATCTTTCTTTGGTGCAGTAGAATGGAATGTCATTTCATGTAAAATATCAATAAAAACAAGAACATGAAATATGTACTATAAAACAAAAGCACATGTTTTAGCCTTAGCACAGGGCACAATGTCCCCTTCCAGTTAGCTCATTCCAGTTTGCAGCCGATGGATCCTAAGACCTCAAAAGCTTGAGCTAACTCACAATGAGAACCTTGTTAGCAAATGATGCTGAGAGGAGGTGGATTGTTGCTAAGCTGTAGGTGTGCACTCCCTTTAATGTTCAGCTGCAGAAATGCACTCTGGAGTAATATAGTGCCTGTCCTGGATAGGATGATGGATTGTTGAACATCCAGGACCTGAGGCAAAATGATACCTACTGGCATTTATTAATCTATGTTGCGGGATATCTGCAATCCCAAAGCAGTGGCCCAAGGGCAAAGATAATTGCTCTCGCATACCTTGGAAAAGTAACCCCAGCTGTACAAATCTGCTCTGCCCCATATCACCATTGACATGAAAGCATTAATTGTTGGTCCCCAGACATTTCAACTCCTGTAGATTAAGCTCTGGCTCTGAGGTTCTGTATTCTGTTGTTGCAGGATTTGATTTGATTTCTATTAAATAGCATTATGGGAGGCCGTTGCCTGTACCCTGCCACTTTGCAAATAACACATCCATTTAAAGCACCAGGAAACCAACCCCAGTCTGAGCGATGGGGAGGGTACTGATAAGGTAAGTGCGCCTGACTAAAAAGTGGGTCAGGTTGCCTGTTGCATTTTTTTTTCAGGAAAAGAAGATCAGGGTGAAGACAGATGTAAGACTGGAAAAAAAAGTATTCAAGACAGGTTATCAGCCACAGCAGGAACCTGGTTTCTCAAATGACTGACAGATGTATCAGCAAATCAAATGCTGGTTATGACTGCAATATTTCATTTTTGACACAGCATGTGAATACTTATTCCTTCATACATATTTCTTTCACCTTAACAACTACCACCCACAAACATTTTATAATAGTGGCAAAATGGCTTCAGGCAATAGGGGGTGATACGTTCTGGGCACCTCATTTTAAGAAAAGCTGAGCCTTTATGGAACAGGTATAGAGAACATCAAGCCTGTGGGCCAAATGTAGCCCTCCAGCCCTTTCGATCTGGCCCACAGGACTCTTCCCAGATCACACTTTCTCCCCAAACCACATCACTCACCAGCCCTGTCCCATTCCCCCCTTGAGTGCTCTTGCCTGGCTAGAACTGCATCCTTAAAACTGTGATCATGCCTCTTGCCTGCCTTAATACACAGGGAGGTTTGTGTCAAAACCTCTGGCTGAAACATAAGCCTACAGTACAAACGTCAGTTTAAGAACTATTGCTCTGCCTGCTTTTGCCTCCAGCCCTAACCACCACTGGCACATGGCCTCCAGGAGATTACATATGAGAGAATGCAGCTCCCCCTTCCCTGATGCAGACAGACAGGAATGGATTCAAAGGAGGGCAACGAAAAGGTAAAACAAGTCCCATGAGAAAAGGCTGAAGGGACTAGATACTGTATGCCCAGCTTGGAGAAGAGAAGATTGAGGTGGTTGGTTTGGAGGCACAAGAACACTCTTCAAATATCACACTGTTGCACAGAAGCAGGACTGGCCTGCTAGCTTGGCACGGTGTGGTGAATGCTGCTGCCCTATCACCAGTGTGGAAGTAAGATTCTACTGCCCATCTGGTCAGCTTCTGTACATGAAAAAGTGCTGGGATGCTATGTCTGGCTTGGGAGGCACCATGTGTGGGCCCAGTGCTGCCAGAGACAAAGGCAAATACTTTCTGTAAACCGCCCAGAGATGCTGTAAACTGCTCAGAGAGCTTCGGCTATGGGGTGGCATACAAATACAATAATACATAAATAAATAAATTTTCTGCTGACCCTGGTGGCAGGCCCACATCTAATGCACTTAAGTGACAGGAGGGTTAGCAGAAATGCTAAGAGTATCAATGTAGCCAATTACCTAGGAGGGTTGTGGGCTCTTTTTCACTGGAAGGTTGTGGGCTCTTTTTCAAGGGAGAGGAATTCAGTTCAATTCACATTTTAACATGAACCAACCTACCTAAATCAGACTTCCTGGGACAAAACGTGAATCGAAAGGCAGCTACCTTTTGACATTTGCACTTCTCTCAATTATGCAATGGAAAATTCAACCAAACAATATGTAAAATAATGCATACATTGGGGGAAAGTGTGCATAAGCATGCATATATTGTGAGAATAACATACACAAATACATTATCTTAGGGGAAATTGCATACAAAATGTGTATATTAGGAGAACTGCACACTAAAATGCTGATGAATATTCATGAGTACTTAAAAAAAAACCCACTCAACATCTGATATGAAAAAGAGTCAAACTGAACTTAAGCGTGGGAAAATGAAAAACAGAGAGAAACCAACACAGATAAATTCATCCTTCCCTAAGCAGAGGATCTAGCTCTGCATTTCCTATACCAAATACGGCATTTGTGGGAAACCTTTGGTCCTTCAGAGGTAGTTGAACGGCAACTGCCCATGCTTGCTGAGATGGATGGGAGATTGAGCTCAGCAATGTCTGGAGAGCCAAAGTTTCCACACACCTGAAATGGGGGGGCTTGGACTTGATTGCCTGCAAGTCTCCCTCCAACTCCATGATTCTCTGATATGATTCTACATTGGTCATGTTATGGATATTATCAAATCAGGATCTTCCTCTCCTACCTTTGCCTCAGTTAAAATTGAAACATATTGCAAACTTGCAGGATCAGTTTTCCAGAGATCACCCTGGGAGAGGAAAATGTGTATTTGTAGTTATTGCAGTGAGTAAGGTGCTTTTGAACTGGTCCTTTTGCTCTAAATCACTGCACTGCTTAAAACTGCAGTCTGCTGCCATACAGTTTGGATTCCACCCACCTACTTGGGTCATGTTCTGTTGGCTGGCAATGAAGGTCTTCCTGAATAAGCGGTTCCTGTTCAGCTAGAACAGCCTTTCCCAACCAGTGTGCCTCCAGATGTTGTTGGACCACAATTCCCATCTTTCCTGACCATTGGCAATGCTGGCTGAGGCTGATGAGAGTTGTGGTCCAACAACATCTGGAGGCACACTGGTTGGGAAAGGCTGAGCTAGAAGATTTTAAAGGACCCCACAGTTAATCCCAAATGTGTGTTGGTGGCAGATGACTGATTACTTAGAACAGAAAATAAAGCAATCTGTACATGCTCAGAGGCAGTCTCATCCTTGGAAAATCACCTCTTCCAGGATGAGCATTACAAAAAGATAGTGGAAATGAGTCATGTCAAGATCCAACTCAAATTAGGCTTTGGATAACATATTTTACTACTATGTCTCTAAAGTATCCAACAGGAAACAGGTAATTTCATAGTCTTTTATTCTCCCATTTTATAGGATTTGGCCAGAGCTTGGAAAAGTTACTTTTTTGAACTACAACTCCCATCAGCCCCAGCCAGCATGGCCACTGGATTGGGGTGAAGGGAGTTGAAGTTCAAAAAAGTAACTTTTCCAAGCTCTGGATTTGGCCTACATGGAAAGATCAGCATCCCTAAAATGAAACCCATCTTTCTCTTCTCTGAAACAATCCAAAGTAATTATTCTGCATCTCAGAGAAATCATATTGCATAAAAGCTGATAGTCCTTTGGGCTGTTCTAGTAAGTCAATTGCAATGCCCCTAAATTTGTCTTATTAACAAAGCTTCCCTCCAAATAGAGTAATTTAAAAGGGGAAGAAATGTTCACCTTGTTTGTCACATGCCATTGGCCTTTATTGCTGTAATCTTTTGTTGTTGCTGCACACTGTGCTTGCTAATTGAATAATAAAATTTGCTTAATTTAAGGTTAACCAATTTGAATTTCTTTAAGTGAACTTCAAGTAGGTGCTAATTTGGACTCACTAAATTGGATTTGTCAATTGCATCCATTTACCTTATTAAGTCTATTAATTTGCCTGGTGTTAACATTTCCTAGGATGAATGTAACTACCAAACATTTGGTGCTAGGCTCCATTTAAAATAAAAAATGCTAGACTTTTACAGCATTTGATTTTTTTTTAAAAAAAATACAGAATAATGTTATAAAGGATCAAACAAAACATGGAATATTTATGATGAATGCCAAATCATTCTAGAATTTAGAAATCAGAAGACTTAGGCCCAGTAACTTCATGATTTCCTTGTTTAGGATAGCACCTACCAGAACCTTGAACTTATGTCTTGCTTGCAGACTTCCCATAGGCATCTGGTGCTAACAGGATGCTGGACTAGATGGGCCTTGACTCCATCTGGACTCTTCTTATGTTTTTAAAATGTTGAATAGGAGATATTTTATTATTTATTAAATATATATCCTGCCCATCCTCACGGAAGGATCCCTGGGCAGCAAACAAAAACATTAAAAGCACTTTAAAATATCTTAAAAACAAAAGACTTTAAAACATATTAAAACAAAACAACTCAAAAACATCTTTATAAAGACAACTTTAAGAACATATTTGAAAGCATCTCAACTCCTATATCTGCTTATGCAGAAGTTCAAAGATCAATGCTACAAATTAATCATGACCCAACTCCCATTGATTCCACTGGGAATTAAGTGCAACTAGCTTAGTCTGTGTCCAACCCAGTGATTGGATATGCTTTTTCATGGTTGCTTCAAAGAGATGCAACAAAAAGTGAACCTCTCGCCTTATTCAGTTTTTATTGGAGTTAAAAAAAACAAACAAACATTGATTCCTATATCGTCTCACCAAGCTTGCTCTGCAAAAGAAAAATTCTACTAGAATCTGAAGTGAAGGCTGCATAGATCTTCCTGTTATTAACATCTCTTTAGGCCAACCCTGGACATGGACAGTAGTAATCCCATTTATTATTATTTATTATTAAGGACATGGAGTGATAGTATTTCCTATTCTCTCTCAAAACTCTCAACTTTTGACCAACTGAACAACTAGCCACAAACTAAAGATTTAATGCGATATACAGACTTATACTTCGCATATTATGCTGCAAATATCTTATGCTCTGAACCAAGCTGCAGATAGTCATGAAAGTACAAAGTTTGGTGATGATAAAGAAGTTAAAGGGATACTTACCTTGTTTGGATTCTTGGCAAGAGTCTGTTTGTTTGTGGCCTTTTGCAAGACCTGACTAGTGCCGAAGTTGGGAGACTTGAAAATGGCGGCGGCATAGTCGGATGATATGTTTGGAGCTCCGCAGCCAAATTTTTACCACCTATTTTACCATTTTTTACCATCTTTTAACATCATTCCGGGGGCTCAAACGAAGGAGCAGAACAGCTGTCTTCCCTTTTAGACCTCTTAAATTGATGAGGTTACCTCTTTTACCTTGGTTGAGAGCGTGGTGTTGCAGCGGGAGTGGAGCGGCTGAGGGAGTGGTGTTGCAGCAGGAGCGGGAGTGGAATGGCACCGAGGAGAACGCGGAGAACAACGCGGAGAGCGGCTGGAGAGTGGCCGGAGAGGCCCGAGTCGAGCCTGGCCCAGCCCGAGCCCGACCCAAACTGCCAGCGCTTCTCCGGCTTGGCGCTGCAACTGTGACGCCTTCCTGGTGCCCTCCGAGTGCTTCTGTCTGGGTGTGAGAGCGGACTGCCTGAGGGCATGGGACGGCAGACCGGGGCGTTCCCCAAAACCGCCTACCCTGATTCTCGGAGGAATGTGTTTGGGAGAGTGGAAGAGGAGCTGGACCGTGGGACCATTGGTACGAAGAGACGTGACACGTCTTCCACCAGCCGTTCCTGTAGCTTCAGAAGATCAGGCCCATGCGAGGAGGAGGATTAAGTGACATTCTGCTGGAAGAAGAGCGTTCTGGTGCTGGGGCTTGGGTGCATAGAGCTGCGTGATTATGTTTGGTGTTGGTATGACTGACTGTGTGGATGTGTATATGGTGACTGTGTTGGTATGGAGGCCTAGGAACGGGAGGAGACGGAAGGCCCACTATCAGCTGCAAGTGAACTAACGTTGTGGGCAGGAGAGACATGGATTATTTTATTTTATTTTTATTTTATTTTTATTTTATTTACTATTTTTATTTTATTTTTACTTTCATTTACTGTTACCTAAGGAGAAGGCCTGCCTGTTGGCGTATAGGAGGGAGCTATGTGTAGATCGGAGGGGGTTAGTGTGGGGAGGGTGGAGAGCCACAATATTCAAAGGCTAGGTGGCAGACTCTGGAGGGGCGTGGGTAGCAGGCCAAGCCGGCATCGGGGAACTAGGGAGAGATGCTTAATATCTATCCCTTGTTCCGGGCCTGTTTACCACCAGAAGATAACTGGGGGAAGCAGAACTCCATCCAATCTTCTACTGCTGCTGTGTAACGCCAGGTCTGTGGTACAGAAAACATCACTCATCCATGATATGATCCTGGATGAGGACGCAGACCTGGTATGTATTACGGAGAGGTGGCTGGATGAGGCCTCAGCTCCTATACTTGAGGCCATGTGTCCAGCCGGTTTCCGACATGCACAACAGCCGAGGATTGGTAGGCGAGGAGGGGGAGTGGCAGTTATCTACTGGGAATCTTTGTGTTTTGCCAGACCCCCTCTCCATGAGACCAAGTTTGTTGATTGCATGTACTGGAGGTTGGGCCCAAAAGGCAGTTTAGGGATTCTGCTTGTGTACCGCCCACCCTGCTGCACAGCAGAATCCCTGACTAAGGTGCTCGAGGTGGTCTCAGCTGTGCAGTTGCTCTCCCCCAATCTTGTGGTGATGGGGGACTTCAACGTACATGCCGAGGCTGTCCTCACAGGGGCCCCTCAGGATTTCATGGAAACCATGACTTCTTGGGATCTGCACCTTAGTAATATAGGGCCTACCCATGTAGCCGGTCATGCTCTCGACCTTGTGTTTATCTCGGGAGGGGAGGACAGTGCTCTGAAAATGGGGGCGAATTCTTCTAACCCCATGTCATGGTCAGATCACTATCTGGTGAATATAGATCTCTCGATGCTGCACGCCCTCCGCAGGGGACAAGGACCTATTAGAATGGTCCGCCCCAGATGGCTGATGGAGCCCAAAGGATTCCTGAATGCACTGGGGGATATGGAGCTGACTGAAGGTCGCCCGGTCAAATCCCTGGTGATGGAGTGGGATAAGGAGATCGCCAGGGCAGTTGACAGGGTGGCTCCGAAACATCCTCTCCCCCTGAACAGAACTCAGACAGCACCTTGGTACACACCACGGTTGCGGGGTCTGAGACAGGAGGTGAGACGACTTGAGCGCCGGTGGCGGAAATCTCGCACTGAAGGCGATCGGACACGGGTTAGAGCAGCAATAGCTGCCTACCAGTTGGCAACAAAGGCAGCAAAGAGAAATTTCTTTGCTGCCTCTATTGCATCGCCAGAGTGCTGTCCCAGGAGATTGTTCCAAGTGGTCCGAAGGCTGGTCGGTCCAGTTGCTCAGGAACCCATGGAACATTCCAAAATCTCCTGTGATACTTTTGCTAAACACTTTGCCGATAAAATCGAGCATCTGAAGAGCACGTTTCTGCTCGCCGTGGAGACAGGAAGTGGGCCAGAGTTGGCCAGTTGCATTCCGGTTTGTTGGGATCGATTTCAGCCTCTTCTCTCTGAGGAAGTGGACAAGGTGCTCTGTACTGTGAAGCCAACCACCTGTCTGGTTGATCCTTGCCCATCATGGCTCATCATGAGCTGTAAAGAGAGACTGGGCGAAGGGATCAAGGCGGTGCTGAATGCATCCTTGCAGGAGGGTGCAATGCCATCAGCCCTCAAGGAAGAGGTAATAAAGCCCATCTTAAAAAAACCGTCCTTGGATCCCCAAGAGTTAAACAACTTTCGCCCAGTCTCTAATTTACCATTCTTGGGCAAGGTGATTGAGAGGGTGGTGGCTGTGCAGTTACAGACACACTTGGAGGAAATGGATTATTTAGATCCATACCAATCGGGTTTCAGAACTAGTCATGGAACGGAAACAGCCTTGGTCGCTCTGGTAGATGATATGAGGAGGGCATTGGACAGGGGTGAATACACCTTCCTTGTCCTCCTGGACCTCTCAGCGGCCTTCGATACCATTGACTACGGTATCCTTTTAAATCGCCTAGAGGGATTAGGAATAGGAGGCACTGTCTTGCAGTGGTTCCGTTCCTATCTCTTGGATAGGCAGCAACGGGTGGCATTGGGAGATGAGGTTTCAGACCCTTGGCCTCTTCACTGTGGAGTGCCACAGGGTTCTATCCTCTCTCCCATGCTATTCAACATCTATGTGAAACCGCTGGGAGCAATCATCAGGAGTTTTAGGTTGCAGTGCCATCAGTACGCAGATGACACTCAGCTCTATCTCTCCTTTAAATCCTCACCAGAGTTGGCTGTGAACACCATGTCCAAGTGCCTGAAATCTGTAAGTGGATGGATGGGAGAGAATAGGCTGAAAATGAACCCCGACAAGACTGAGGTGTTACTTGTGGCAGATAAAAGGAAATTAGGAATTACTGACCTGATGCTTGATGGGGTACGTTTACCCCTGAAGGACCAGGTCCGCAGTCTTGGGGTCATACTTGACTCCCAGCTGTCCATGGAGGCTCAGATTACAGCAGTGAGCCGGGCAGCCTGGTATCAATTACATCTGATACGGAGACTGCGACCCTACCTTCCTGTTCATCTGCTCCCCCAAGTGATACATGCCCTGGTCTCCTCTCGCTTAGACTACTGCAATGCACTCTATGTGGGGTTACCCTTGAAAATGGTCCGGAAATAACAGCTGGTACAGAATGCGGCGGCACGCTTGATTACGCATAGCCGTCGCTGGGATCATATCACCCCAGTGTTATTAGATCTTCACTGGTTACCAGTTGTCTACCGGGCCCAATTCAAGGTGTTGGTGATGACCTTTAAAACCCTATATGGTTTCAGCCCAGTATATCTGAAGGAACACCTCCAGAACCACCGATTGTGCCGCCTGACGAGATCAGCCTCTCAAGACCTTCTCTCGGTCCCACCGGTGAGAACAGCTAGGCTGGTACGGACCAGAGAGAGGGCCTTCTCTGTTGTGGCCTCCACCCTCTGGAACTCTCTCCCTTTCGATCTCAGACATGCTCCCTCCCTGTCCAGCTATCGCCGAGCCTTGAAGACCTGGCTGTTCAGGCAGGCCTACAAGATTGGGACAGATTAACTTATGTTACAATTGAATTAATGAATGGTTTTTTAGCTTGAAATTTGATTATGTTGATATGTATATGTATTGCTTTTATTCTTGTTGTTCGTCGCCTAGAGTGTCCCTAACCCGGACAGATAGGCGGCTGAAAAATAAAATTTATTATTATTATTATTATTATTTTATTATTATTAATTGGCAACAAGTGAATTGGCCAGATGTCAGAATTTTATCCAGTTTATATTTGTCCTGTTTCTTCAACTATAAAAGGCAAGGTGGCATCAGGGATCAAAATTGTTGGGTATCTTAATGATTAGAGGATCCATCATCCAATAGAGCACTGTTCTTCAGCCTTGGGTCCCCAGATGTTGTTGGACTACAACTCCCATCATCCTTGGGCATTGGATAAATTGGCTGAGGTTGATGGGAGTTGTAGTCCGACAACATGAAATGAAATGAAACTTTATTTTTACCCCGCCCTTTTTTCCAAACTGGAACTCAGTGCGGCTTACAAATAAAACTACATGTAGTTAAAAACATACAAAAATATACAATTAAGATACAATTAAACTATACGCAATCTTAAAACCATGAAACAGGCACTTAAAATACTAAAAAACAATTTAGAACAATACAAATAACAGCATAAAACAATAAACAAACCTTGTAGGGGACCCAGGGTTAATTAATACTGCTTTAGAGGATCAGTACCAGGAAGAAGATGTTGACCTGACTTGTATACAAGGAATTTGGTTGGGTGAATAGGGAGGTATAAGTTCCTCAGAGGTTACTGAATGGAGCATCAGGCAAGGGTTGAGGGTGGAAAGGAGGAGGTAATGGTGGTCAATAAAGATTGAGTTTCTCTGCTGAGATAGCTTGTCCACTGGTTTTGAATGTCTGTAGGGCTATAGTTCATTGGTAAAGCATCTGCTTTGCATGCAGAAGGTCCCAGATTCAATCCTCAGCATCTCCAGGTAGGACTGGGAGACAACCTTGTCTGAAACCATGGAAAGCCACTGCCAGTCAGATGCAAAACTGATTTAGGTGGACTTCTTATCTTTTTTCTCTGGCTATGGTGTACTAGAACACAAACCTTTCCCTTCAAAACTCATTAGCTCTATTTCATCCCATTCCCATAACAAGGACGTCCTCTTCACCTACAACCACAGCGTGTGATAGGCAAGAATCCTCTGCTTTTCGCCGCTGTTAGAGCTGACAGATGTTCATTATGCCCATAAGTTGTCAAGTTCCTCACATTCAGCTGCCATAGTTTAAAAGGTCAGTCATTAGAGTTCAGAAGATGCTGAGGTATCTTCCCTTATGGATCAACTCATACTAGAAGTACCAACGGAAATTCTGTGGGATGACAGAAATCTGGGACGAAGCATTAGAAGGATACACATGTTATACAGAGAATCCCATTGAATTACCGGTAAATGAAATAAGAATGCTTGGTGAGCTGCAGCCTATAATGCTACATCATATTTGAAATTCATGTTTCTCCTTTGCTTGAAACCTGGGCTGTACTAAGTGACCCAGGCTCTGTAAACCTTAACTTGCCAGGTGAATTTTGCACATTTACACAAATGCAAATACCATGGAGCTAATGGAGTAAAATTGAATATAGCCTCCATTCACAACAAAACAACAAGAAGGTATCTTGCTAAAGGTGAAGACACACCTCTTTACCCTGGCCTTTGACACCTGAGATGTATGTGGTAGGGAACCACCTTATTTTGTGAATTTAGGCTGTTCTTAATTGTTTTTAATGCTGCATTTTAAAATGGTTGTAACCTGCCCTGGGACTTTTGGGTGAAGGGCAGGTAATATATGATGATGATGATGATTGCATTACAACAGGGGTGGGGAACTTCTGGCCCACTAGAGGGTCCAATTGGTCCATGAGGCCATTTCCCCACCTGTTGATGGGCAGGGATGGGGTGGGCTTCATTACTGCTTGGTGCCGCTTGGCCAGTGTGTTCCTTCTGGGGAATGCATTGGCAAAGCAGATCCCTGCAGAGAGCAGGAATGAAACCTCTGCTCATCAGCTGGGGAGCAGAGAGTTCAATCCTGCTAGATGCTGCTGTGCCAGTTCATTTCCTGTGTGGAATGCTCTGGCAAAGTATACCCCTCCCCACACCCCTTCAGATCAACTTTGATAGGTGGGTGGAACTGCCCACCTATCAGTCATTTGACATCATAATCTATACCTGCCAAAGTTGGCCTGTGAGGTGGGGGAGATTAACATCTGCCCCACCAGGCCAAAAAGGTGCCCCAGCACTGAATAATAAATAATAAAATTTTATTTTTAGGCCGCCTATCTGGCTGAGTGAACAGCCACTCTAGGCAGCGTACATAATTAATTTTAAAATACAGTTATAAAATACACATATAAATACAATTATAACATATTCAATTTACCCCCATCTGTACACTATAAAACTAAAATTAACTAGGGGTTCTATATGCCCGCTGAAATAGCCATGTTTTTAGTCCTTTATGGAAATCTACCAAGGAAGGGACATGGCGTAGATCATATGGCAGAGAGTTCCAGAGGGTGGGGGCCACAACCGAGAATGCCCTCTCTCTGGTCCGCACCAGTCTAGCTGTTTTAACTGGTGGGACCGAGAGAAGGTCTTGGGAGGCTGATCTCATCAGGCGGCATACTTGGTGATGCTAGAGGTGCTCCTTTAGATACACTGGACCGAAACCGTGTAAGGCTTTAAAGGTTAATACCAACACCTTGAATTGGGTTCGGTAAACAACTGGTAACCAGTGTAGATCTTCAAGTACCGGGGTGATGTGATCCCACCGGCGGCTATTCGTAATCAACTGTGCCACCGCGTTCTGTACCAGCTGTAATTTCCGGACCGTCTTCAAGGGTAGCCCCACATGGAGCGCATTGCAGTAGTCTAAGCGAGAGGAGAACAGTGCATGCACTACCCGCGGGACCAGATGAGCCGGAAGATAGGGTCGCAACCTCTGTATCAGATGCAATTGATACCAAGCTGCCCGGCTCACTGCTGATACCTGAGCCTCCATGGACAGCTGGGAGTGACCCCGAGGCTGCAAACCTGGTCCTTCAGGGGCAAACTAACCCCATTCAGCACCAGGTCAATATCTCCTAATCTTCTCTTGTCTCCCACAAGCAGTACCTCGGTCTTGTCGGGGTTCAGTTTCAGCCTGTTGCCTCCCATCCATTCACTTACGGACTTCAGGCACTTGGACATGGTCTCCACGGTCAACTCCGGTGAGGACTTAAATGAGAGACAGAGCTGAGTGTCATCCGCATATTGGTGGCACTGCAACCCAAATCTCCTGATGATGGCCCCCAGCGGCTTTACATAGATATTAAATAGCATGGGAGAGAGGATAGAGCCCTGTGGCACACCACAATCGAGAGGCCAAGGGTCTGAAACCTCCTCCCCCACTGCTACTCGTTGGTGCCTATCAGAGAGATAGGATCAGAACCACTGTAGCACAGTGCCCCCGATTCCCAATCTCTCCAGGCGATCCAAAAGGATACCGTGGTCGACGGTATCAAAAGCCGCAGAGAGATCCAGGAGGATGAGGAATGAGTATTCACCCCTATCCAATGCCCTCCTCAAATCATCCACCAGGGCGACCAAGGCTGTTTCAGTTCCATGTCCAGTCCTGAAGCCCGACTGGAATGGATCTAAATAATCCGCTTCCTCCAAGTGTGTCTGTAACTGTTTGGCCACCACGCGTTCGATCACCTTGCCCAGAAATGGTAAATTGGAGATTGGGCGGAAGTTATTCAAATCTTGGGGATCCAAGGAGGGCTTCTTTAAGATGGGTTTTATTACTGCCTCCTTGAGGGCAGATGGCAGTGCCCCCTCTTCCAAGGAGGCATTTACCACCGCCTTGATCCCTTCGCTCAGTCTCTCTTTACAGCTCATAATGAGCCATGTGGGGCAAGGATCATGTGGGGCAAGGAGATTGGCCTGGCCTGCCCCTCGCACCTGTCCAGCATCTGCCGCCTATCCTTTTAATGTCGTGGCCTCCCACCCTCCCTACTGAAACCTTCTCCGCCAAGCACATGTCCCTCTCTTACCTGGGCTCAACAGAATCTCCCAGAATTATAACGTCTTTGAAACTCTTCACTGATATTATTGAGTCTCAGCATAACTATCTATTTATGAGAAAGTCTGAAGTGAGATTTTAAGAGCATTCAGCTGAAGACTTAAGGGGTCGCCAGTGTGGTGCCCATGGGAGCTCATGTGCCTGCAGAGGCTTTTCCTGATACCTACAGGGATCCCTGCCCCTGCTGAAATTAGGCTTGAAAGAAGCATTCTGTTGTAGCCAACAGATTAGTTGGCAATGTGTGCTTAGTTATAGTCTGTGTATGGTGCCCATAGCAGTTCTTCCAGTTTGCAAATAATGTCAATGGACCCTAAAAGTTGGTAATCTCTGATCATCCTAAACCAGTGATGGGGAACCAGTGCCCCACAGACCTGATCTGGCCCAACTGGCCCATCAGCCTCCTGCTGTCTTCCTGGCCACACTCCTTCCTTCTTAGCCACTTGCTCATAGAGAAAGAATGAATGAAGTGGCTGAAGAAGAGAATGAAGTGGCTAAAATCTAGGCCAGGGAGCAGTCCATACTGCAACATTTTGTTGCAGTTCCCCTGTCCTTGCTAAACTAGCCACCAGTACAGCTTTTTTCTTTGATTCCCCCCCAATTCTGTTGTAAAGCCATTTAAGCTAATAACCATCATTGTGGTAATGACTCACACTAAACTCAGTGGAACTTACTTCTGAGTAAACCTACCTATGGCTGAGCTGTATAAATTGCATACAAAGCAGCTTTTTCACTGGGAATAGATTGTGAAGGAGAGACAATCTTCCTTCTATGAAACTCTTCAAAAGACCAGGAGGGGAGCTTTAAGGATCTGGTGCTGGAAACCCTATATATTCTGAGTTTGAATGAGTGGATATGAGATGTATAAATAGCTAAAGGGAGTTCCCAGGGGTGTCACTTATCTCAGCATAGCATGTGCCCAATGACAAAGAACCATCTCTCAACTTATTTGGCATCCACCCTTTATAAATGCCCAAATTAATAATGAAAAGTTTTAATAAACCTGTCAAAATAGTTCCATGGCAGATTTATTGAGGTTATTTTTAAAAAATTCTGGCTATCTGCTGTGGATAAAAGCATTTGATGTATGCATGCGTAAATCTTCATTCCAAGATACAGCCCTGGAAAAGTAATGTCAAAAACTGAGCCAGTGTAGTATATGGTTTGAGTGTTAGACTGGGACCTGGGAGGCCAGGATTCAAATCCCCACTCTGCCACAGAGCTCACTGGGTGACCTTAGGCTAGTCACCCTAACCTACCTCACAGGGTTGTTGTGAAAATTGGGAATAATAATTTATAATTATATAATAATAATAATAATAATAATAATAATAATAATAATAATAATAATAATGCTTGTACACCACCTTGAGCTCCTCAGAGGAAAGGTGGGGTATAAATGTCAATAAATAAATTTCCATTCTAGCTGGAGTTTCCAGGAAGGGATTCCCTGGATTCCCCCCCCCCCCCGGAAGACAGAGTCATCTCCAACAATCTCAAGAGAGGTTTCAGAATCAGCTGGTGCAAAATACTGCAGATAGACTCTTGGTGGGGATAAAATACCACCAGCACATAACTCCAATGCTTAGAAGCTTGCACTGGCTGCCCATATGTTAATGGGCCAATTTCAAGATTATTATATTAATTTTCAAGGCTCAAGAGTTCCCTGGAAAGAGAGACTGATTGTTAATCCAGTCTGAGAATTGTAGCTTTCTGGGGACAATAGGTGTCTTCTTATAACTCTCAGCACCTTTAGCAAACTACTGTTTCTAGGGTTCTTTGGGGAAAACCATGAGTGTTTCAAGTGGTATGATACCACTTTAAATGTATTGTGCAGATAGGACCATGTGCGCGCACACACATACAGATTGTGCTGGCTGTCACAGAGGCACAGATCAGTAATCCATTTCAGAAAGCAAGCCTCTTTGTACATCTTACTATTATTTCAACTCATATTTCCAATTTGTCATTTTTTCTTACCAAACTTCCCCCCCCCTTGGACTACTTGAAATCACTGATAGTCTTGGCAGACCACTTAATTATTTTCCTTCCTGTTGCAGCAATTGGAACGTGCTGCACTAGATGCTGTAGGATTTTTAATTCTATTTTTATTGCTTCTTTTATTTCTTATGTTGTATTTTATTGTGTTACCCTTTGCCTTCTGTACAATTCAAATTGTAATACAATAAAAGTTGTAAAAGAAGCAATAGAAATACAATTAAAACTCAATATGACTGTTTAATGTGGACATGTCACCCCCTGAATGACATGTCACCCCCCAATGAGGCTCGTGGATGACGGGTGGCCCATGGACCACAGTTTGGGAGCTCCTGCACTAGACCATGCTTGTGAGAGCAGGTCTCCCCAGTTTCCAGCAGTTCAATCAACTATCATCCTGTTATGCATTTCCTGGAAGCTTTGATAGGCTACAATGAAAATGGAAAACTAAGAAGCCTAATGAGTACAGACTGATTTATTGTTAATTAGTTTTCCCCTCATTTATATTTTTTTTACAGCTGCTTAACATTAGTCTCTCATGTTTGATCACAGATTCGTGAATAAATTAGAGGTTATTCCATTTAGCAGCCTGCTGATCTGAAACTACCTTCAGGCCTTTGTCTGTTACACTAATTTAGCATGCATTCTGATTATTTCTATGGATCTGTTGCTTATAGATTTTGATTTCTCCTCCCTCCCATCCAAGGAGCTCAGAGCCCAAGTGAGTGACTGGTTGAAATTTGGGGGCAGATTTAGGGGCATAATTTGGGCAGGGGGGGATGTCATCCAAAGACTGGATTAATTTCGGGGATGGTTGGCCAAAATAGAAGAACCTTTATGTTGGAGGTAAGACTTAAGTGGTGGGGAGGGGTGTCTTCTTACATTTTTTTAAACAGAAAAAAAAGCTTTGATACCACTTGAAGCGGCAGCCTGGTAATTAACAGAATGCGTCTGGAAACAATGATGTATTGTCATTCCCAGGGAATTTTTTTTTCTGGGGGGTGGCTTCCGCCATCCAAACATTCTTTGATTTAATTTCCTGCCTCTCTGAAAGTTGCCAGTATCACTTTATCACTTTTGTGGAACAGGAATGGTTCCACAGATATGGTTTGGGAAAATATTTTTGTTATTTTTAATACTAGAGGCTGCCACCCCTACTCACTTTGCATCACTCACCCACTCTGTCACAAGCAGAATCTGAGCACAAAAGCACCTTTCCCTTCTGTGGTTTCTAGCAACTGGTATTTGGAAGCATACTGCCTCCAACCATGGAGGCAAAGAATAGCCATTGTGGCTAGTAGCCATGAACAGCTGTATCCTCCATGAATGTGTCTAATCCTCTTTTAAAGACGCCCAAATTGGTGGCCATCACTGCATTCCATGGAAGTAAATTCCATAGTTTAACTATGTGCTGTGTGAAAAAATACTTTCTTTTGTCTGTCCTGAATCTTCCAACATTTAGCTTCATTGGATGTCCATGAGTTCTAGTGTTATTCAAGAGGGAGAAAATATTTTCTCTATCCACTTTCTCTATGCCATGCATAATTTTATAAACTTCTGACATGTCATATCTTACTCACCTTTTCCCTAAACTAAAAAGCTCCAAATGCTGTAACCTTTCCACATAGGGGAGTCGCTCCATTCCCTTGATCATTGTGGTTACCCTTTTTTGAACCTTTTATGACTCTACAAGGTGAGGTTAAGCAACCAGAACTGTACATAGTATTCCAGATGCAGCCACACCATAAATTTGTGTAACGGCATTATGATATCAGCAGTCTTATTTTCCTTTCCTTCCCTAATAATCTTTAGCATGGAGTTTGCCTTTTTCACAGCTGCCACAGAGTGGGTCGACATCAGGGGTTGAGCCACTGCCAGTTGGTGTACACAATATTAAATTAGATCTGGGGTGGGGAACCTCTGGCCTGGAGGCTGAATATAGCCCCCCAAGCCTCTGTATCCTGCCCTTGAGATACTCCCTACGCCCCATCCCTCAACAGCCCTATTATATACTCTCCATGAATGTGTCTGTCTGGATAGAATGTGTCTTTGAATTTCAGTAATTCTTCTTGATTGCCAGGATGGAGAGTAGAGAGGTGTGTTGGTGAGTGTGTACAGAAACCAACCTAACATGCAAGTTTTTTTTTTTTGCTTCATCAATGTCTGGCCCTGCCCACTTGTGGCATATGACCTTTAGAATGTTGCAGAGATAGGAGTGCAGTCCTCACCCCAGAGCTAGATGGACGAATGGTCTGACCTGGTATAAGGCAACCCCCTATGTTCCTATTTATTCAGACAACATGCTGTCTACCTGCTGCAGCATTGTATTCTGATACTGCACAGTTGGATTTGTTGTACCGATAATATGATTTATATAACTTGATATATATGATTATTTTGTTTTATTTATTCATTTTTGTTGTAACCCACCCTGAATTGCTGAAGGATGGGCTAGAAAAAATAAATAATAAATAATCAGCAATGATAAATGCTGATGAAAGTGTTTGAATTGCAGCTATTCTGTCATAACTTCAATAAGATCTTTTGCATGATTAATGCCTGAATCCTATACTCACTTACCTGGGAGAAGGGATGGGTGAGAAATTTGATTCAATTTGCATTTCAAGCCAAATCTTTCAAATTTGCTGTTTCTGAAACAATATAAGAACTGGAACATAGCTCTCCTTCAAAATTCACACTTAGTTGAATTTTGCAATGTAGTTTACCAACCAAACAATGTTTACAAAAATGTATATGTTAGGGGAAAGTGTGCACAAACATTAATATATAAGTGAAAATAACATACAAAATTACATTATACAACAAGACATTGCTTGCAAAAATGTGTACATTAGTCAAAATTGCCTACAAAAAAGTGTTTATTTGCACTAAAAATTCACACTAAAATGCTGGATGATTTTCATGAGGATTTCTTTTTTAAAAAAATTGCATGCTACTGCAGAAATGTGGATAACTGAATTTAAGATTGGAAAAATGAAAAACAGAGAGAACAGAAACTGACAGATATTTCCATCCTACCTGGGAGTGAGTCCTATTAAACATAGTGGGATTTAAACATACTCAGGATTGGATGACATATATTCAAAAGGTTTTTTTAAAACAAACAAACAAACAAACTGTGGTTAATCATATATTTAATCACCTATCCTACATCAACAACTTGTAACTGTAGTCCTTTTCAAACTACAATTCAATGTAGAATGGGGAGTAGAAATGAATCAAGACCCTGTACCCTCCATGCATGCCTGCAAACTTTGAAATGGAACCATTCAAAAATAAAAAACCTCTTTTTAATTTATTCAGATGGACATAACACCTGAAAACTGAAGACAAGGTTTAGATGCATTTTCTGTTCTCTGTCTGCCCTATTTACATTGTGTTCTTAATTCCACCCCCATATTTAACTGATATCATTAGGGTTTTGTTATAATGAAAAAAATAAAAATAAAGCAGAGATAGACAACAGAGTGCTCACTAGATATTTTTGGACTCCCAACTCCCATCATCTGCAGCCAGCATGGACAAGGGTCAAGGATAATGGGAGTTGGAGTCCAGCAACATCTGGAGGGGACCATGTTGGCTACCCCATCACAGATGTTCAGTTGAATGTATTTCAGTTTTTTCCCCCCAGTTGGTAGATAGCTCTTTAAAACTAGGCACCCTAAATTTAAGTTAGTCTACTGTTCATGCTCCTCTTACACAGCAAAATTTCCTTACAATCCATGTTGTTTCTTATCCTGAATGAGGATAAGTGTGAAAAAAACTATGCTTATTTTCTTTAAAGGTCATGGCTCTGCAATTAATTTATGGCATCCAATATTTCATCAGCACCTTCTTGGATCCTACTGGGGGTATCAATTGGCAAAGTCAGTCCCAGGTACAAATTGGCATTTATACCTCTGCGATTCATCACAATTCGTGTTCATTTGAATTGCAAAGCCACGTCAAAAAGCACGCAAGCAGTCATTGGTTCAGCCTCTTTCTGTTTCATACTGTATATTGAACTTTCTTTGTATGTGAAGATAGTCATTCCCTGATATTTTATGTGCAGACATTTTAATCTGGGGACTCTGGAGAAATACTCCAGGAAGCCTTATCAAACTTCTCTCTGATATGTAATTCACTTCCAGAGAAGTTGATTCATTTCGAAGGAGACTATTACTGCTAAGGTGAGAAGCAATTGTGTGTATATACTGATGCTCTTTGATTAGAGTTTTTGCTACATGTTGCGAGTTTTTAAAGTTTTATAATATGGCTAATTCTCAGGATTTGGGACATAATTCATTATGGCTTTTTAAAAAAACCAACAGCAATGTGTTTAAAATAATGAGATAGTGACAAGATGAAGGATACAAGAATGCTTTCCATACATCTCTTCTGTAGGTGATGGGAGTGTCTGTTTCACCTGTGATGTGACCTGTGAGGCCCAAGTTATTAACGAATTATAGACTTCACTGCAAGTAAGAACCTAAGATCATAGAATAGTAGAGTTGGAAGGGGCCTATAAGTGAGTCCAACCTCCTGCTCAATGGAGGAATCTAAGTTAAAGCATAAATCCAAGCATAAATCCAAGTTAAAGATGAATCCTGCTGGATGAGGCCAATGGAAGACTGAGCTGTATAGGAGGATCAGCAAGGTCAGGGCAGTCCATATGCCCAGGTTATTATTCCAAATTCCTGTAGTAACATTCTTCTCACTTTTGGCTTTGCACAGAATTCATCTTCTCCAGGAGAATATTCAATGAAATGCCTTCCCTCTTCCCATTTCAACACTCACAAATACAGTGGAGAATTTGGGGAATATATTTTTCTGAGAATTTTATCCCCCTTGCCAAATGTTGGAGAATTCTGTCCTTCACCCTGGGGAATATTTGGGGAGGCCATTTTCGTTACACAATTTGAGTTGATCATCTGGAGAAACTGTTCTAAAGATAAAATATAAAAACTTTACTTTGAAGAAGTTTAAAAAGATTGATGTTTCCCAACAGTGCTATAAGCCAGGGATGATTTTATGACAATGTTACAGTTTCCCCCCATCTAAATCTGCCTAGATAAATCATTCAATCTTAATTATCATAGTCACCTGGTTGAAATATGCATCATTAGTCTTTCTAGCATTTGACTCAGTAAACCCAATTGCTCTATTTAAACAGCACAGATTGGAGGGGATTTGTTTGGGTTTTGTTTGTTTGTAAATTCACAAGATGACCGTTTGAGATGGTGCCTGTGGTTTCATTAGTGGAATTTGTTATCAGATACGAACCTCCCCTGTTTACCAGGTAGAAAGAGCTCCACAGCAAACTCACTGAGATTAGGCAATGAATTTTGGAACGTCAACAGACACACTAATACTATTCAAAAGAATTTGAGGAGCACATTGCTAAGAACATAAAAACCAACAACAAAAAATTCTATAAATACATTCAAAGCAGGAGACCATCTAGGGAGACAATTGGACCCTTGGATGATAAGGGAGTCAAAGGTGTACTAAAGAACGATCAGGAGATTGCAGAGAAGCTAAATGAATTCTTTGCATCTGTCTTCACAGTGGAAGATATAGGGCAGATCCCTGAACCTGAACTAACATTTGCAGGAAGGGATTCTGAGGAACTGAGACAAATAGTGGTAACGAGAGAGGAAGTTCTAAGCTTAATGGACAATATAAAAACTGACAAATCACCGGGCCCGGATGGCATCCACCCAAGAGTTCTCAAAGAACTCAAATGTGAAATTGCTGATCTGCTAACTAAAATATGTAACTTGTCCCTTGGGTCCTCCTCCGTGCCTGAGGACTGGAAAGTGGCAAATGTAACACCAATCTTCAAAAAGGGATCCAGAGGGGATCCCGGAAATTACAGGCCAGTTAGCTTAACTTCTGTCCCTGGAAAACTGGTAGCAAGTATTATTAAAGCTAGATTAACTAAGCACATAGAAGAACAAGCCTTGCTGAGGCACAGCCAGCATGGCTTCTGCAAGGGAAAGTCCTGTCTCAGTAACCTATTAGAATTCTTTGAGAGTGTCAACAAGCATATAGATAGAGGTGATCCAGTGGACATAGTGTACTTAGACTTTCAAAAAGCTTTTGACAAGGTACCTCACCAAAGGCTTCTGAGGAAGCTTAGCAGTCATGGAATAAGAGGAGAGGTCCTCTTGTGGATAAGAAATTGGTTAAGAAGCAGAAAGCAGAGAGTAGGAATGAACGGACAGTTCTCCCAATGGAGGGCTGTAGAAAGTGGAGTCCCTCAAGGATCGGTATTGGGACCTGTACTTTTCAACTTGTTCATTAATGATCTAGAATTAGGAGTGAGCAGTGAAGTGGCCAAGTTTGCTGATGACACTAAATTGTTCAGGGTTGTTAAAACAAAAAGGGATTGCGAAGAGCTCCAAAAAGACCTCTCCAAACTGAGTGAATGGGCAGAAAAATGGCAAATGCAATTCAATATAAACAAGTGTAAAATTATGCATATTGGAGCAAAAAATCTGAATTTCACATATACGCTCATGGGGTCTGAACTGGCGGTGACCGACCAGGAGAGAGACCTCGGGGTTGTAGTGGACAGCACGATGAAAATGTCGACCCAGTGTGCGGCAGCTGTGAAAAAGGCAAATTCTGTGCTAGCGATAATTAGGAAAGGTATTGAAAATAAAACAGCCGATATCATAATGCCGTTGTATAAATCTATGGTGCGGCCGCATATGGAATACTGTGTACAGTTCTGGTCACCTCATCTCAAAAAGGATATTCTAGAGTTGGAAAAGGTTCAGAAGAGGGCAACCAGAATGATCAAGGGGATGGAGCGACTCCCTTACGAGGAAAGGTTGCAGCATTTGGGGCTTTTTAGTTTAGAGAAAAGGCGGGTCAGAGGAGACATGATAGAAGTGTATAAAATTATGCATGGCATTGAGAAAGTGGATAGAGAAAAGTTCTTCTCCCTCTCTCATAATACTAGAACTCGTGGACATTCAAAGAAGCTGAATGTTGGAAGATTCAGGACAGACAAAAGGAAGTACTTCTTTACTCAGCGCATAGTTAAACTATGGAATTTGCTCCCACAAGATGCAGTAATGGCCACCAGCTTGGACGGCTTTAAAAGAAGATTAGACAAATTAATGGAGGACAGGGCTATCAATGGCTACTAGCCATGATGGCTGTGCTCTGCCACCCTAGTCAGAGGCAGCAGTTGCCGGAAGCCTCAGGAGGGGAGAGTGTTCTTGCACTCGGGTCCTGCTTGCGGGCTTCCCCCAGGCCCCTGGTTGGCCACTGTGAGAACAGGATGCTGGACTAGATGGGCCACTGGCCTGATCCAGCAGGCTCTTCTTATGTTCTTATGTTCTTATGTACACTTCCTAGGATTCTTTGGGGGAAGCCATGACTGTTTAAAGTGAAATAATATTGGGATAAATGTATGGTGTGAATGTGGCTGTAGATGATTTAACATCATATTTGAGATTTGATTAGAGGGTAAAGAATGTATAGTAATTGACCTCTTTCCTTTTAGAAACTTACCAAAGTCTGAACATAAGCATTTTCTGAAAACCTTTCAAACTAGGCTGTTTTCGACTGAGGGGGGGCAGATTTAACCTGTAGAAGTTGTGGATATGGGGCATAATTTGATACATTTTAATAAGAGTTGAGTGCATAAGAGTAAAGGTGTGCATGTGGATGGAAAGAAAGAGAAATAAAGAAAATGATGGATGTGTTTGAACTGTGCGAATGGGAGCTGAGAGTTGTTACGATTTGGTACACTCACATTATTATTATTATATCAGCAGTATACTCCATTGTTCATGATCTTTTGATCAAAACACAGTATTCGTGTACAATAAGAGCTTTTATCCTGGGTCGCCCAATGTCAACTGAGTGCTTTGTAAATATAACTCCCATTTGTAAGAGGTTTGCTGGAAGGATATTTGCTTAATGAATTGAACAGTAAATGTACGTTGTACTTTACAAGGAATACAGCTATGTCCAAATACTAAATTTGTCATCTTCCCCTTTTAACCAATGCAAAATGAATTTTCACTGCCTTTAGACCATCATAACTTTATTGCAAAATCCTTCTCCTCCTCCTCCATCTTCATCATCAACACCTCAATGTAGCAAAAGTATGATCCAATGGCTCCCATCCGCAGATACTTTATATTAGGACTGAATTAGTCTCATAACTGGAAGGGAAGTGATTAAGTTGGCTATGAGGAATGTCTAAGTACACATTTGTGTGTTAATTGAGGCTGCCCTTACATTACCTCTCTTGAAACACTACCATTATAGTCACAGAATCATTTCATGTTAAAATGTTGCTACAGTAACGATGAACATTCTGCACTCTCATCAGCAAAGTTATCAGATAATGTCAAGGTTCCCATTCTCCCACTGCACAATATTTAGGCAGACAATTTTATACTATTATTTGGTCCTTTCAAAGTACATTTTTCAAGAATTCAGACAAAAATATTTTCCATTTCACCCACACATGATAGCACATTTTAGCTCAGCAGCTAAAAGGCGAAGGATAAGTCATAGCAAGGTATGAGCTGATTTTGTTTCATTAAATGATGGCCAATATTAAATCCAGCCATTCCATGGTAATCTGGAACAGGAACACCATCACAGGCAAAAGGAAGTCAGAAGGCTACAGAGAGAATGAAATTCATTACAGAGGGACAGAGAAGCCCGCTGGCCATTGATAGCAGCAGGTGTAGTTCCTTTTAAATCAGTGATGGAGAGTGTATAGCCCTCCAGATATTGGCTGGATTACAGCTCCCATCATCCCCCAGACCATTGGCTTTGGTGGCTAGGGCTGATGGAAGATGAGAGCCCAAGAACATTTGGAGAACCACAGGTTCTCCATCATTGTTTTTAAGTTTTAGAACAGAGAAAATATCCTTGACCATATTGTCTGTAAGCAAGGTAAACCAAGCACCAGCCCACAATAAATTTCCCTGTCCATTGAGAAAAAGGATACAAACTCTCTTTCAATTTTCATGGCGAAGATCAATTTTGTGAAAATGTAGGAGGCCGCTCAGCCCACTGAGCATATCTACAATGCTTTCAAAAAATAAGCTGTGTTATTTACTATCTGGTCGGAACAAACAAACTACTTTGATAGTGGCTAAATTTATATATACGGCCCAAGTACAACGCTTGGAAGCTCAATAGTCCTTGAGCTTTTGAAATAATATTATTTTATCATTATAAATTAAATGAATCGTCTAACCAATGTTTTAATGTAAATGTTTTGTACAAGGATATGCAATTATGTTGTGTGTAACAGATTGGGTCTATGACCGTAAATAAATAAATAACACTGCTCATTTCATTGTTAGTCCAGTTTGTTCTGCCCTGCATCCCACTCCTACTGCCATCTGGACCAATAAGAAGAAATTCTAACATTTACCTTGGAAATGGAGGACATGTACACTTTGCTTCAGCTTTCTGTTCCTGAAGTTCTTGTATTTATTTGTTACAGTTATACCCCATCCAAGGCAGCATACATGTGGCTCCCAGGCAGTCTCCCATCCAGGCACTGACCAGATCCAGACCTGCTTAGCTTCAGCAAGGTGGTGGCCTCATGTGCCTTCAGATCACAGCCTGGGACGAGGGCTGTGCGCTGGATTTGGCCAAAACCCAAACCAAATCAGACAGAATTGGGGGGATCTGGGCAGCACCTGAGTTGGGTGGAGACAGCACCAAATGACTCTATTTGACTCCACTATGCTCTACCTGCATATTTGTAAATTATTTTTATTTATTTTTATTTATTGCACTTTTAAACCGCCCTTTAGCAACAGGCTCTCAGGGCGGTGTACAGCAGAATAAAACCACATTTAAAAGCCAACGAATGTGGATTACAACATATAGGTATAAAAACACAATTAAAAACAGATTAAGACAAAATTAATAGAAATTACAATTAATTAACTATAAAATAAAATTAAAACTAGAATTAAAATGCCTGGGCAAAGAGGTAGGTCTTTACCTGGCGCCAAAAAGATATCAAAGAAGGCGCCAGGCGTATCTCGTCAGGGAGGGCATTCCATAATTTGGGGGCCACCACCGAGAAGGCCCTAGATCTCGTTATTGCTCTCTGGGCCTCCTTGTGAGTTGGAACCCGGAGAAGGGCCTTCGACGTCTAGTGCAGCGAACGGGTAGGTTCATAGTGGGAGAGGCGTTCCATCAGGTATTGCGGTCTGGTGCCGTTAAGGGCTTTATAGGTAAGAACCAACACTTTGAATCTGGCCCGGAAACGTATTGGTAGCCAGTGCAGTTGGGCCAGGACAGGTGTTATATGATCAGATCTTTTAGTCCGAGTGAGAACTCTGGCCGCAGCATTCTGCACCAGCTGAAGTTTCCGAACCGTCTTCAAAGGTAACCCTACGTAGAGTGCATTACAGTAGTCCAATCTAGAGGTTACCAGAGCATGGATAACTGTGGCAAGGTTCTCCCTGTCCAGATAGGGTCGTAGTTGGGCTACCAGCCGAAGCTGGTAGAATGCATTCCGTGCCACCGAGGCTACCTGAGCCTACAGAGACAGGAGCGGATCTAATAAGACCCCCAAACTACGGACCTGCTCCTTTAGGGGGAGTGTAACCCCATCTAGGGTAGGTCGGACATCAACCATCTGGGCAGAGGGCCCCCCCACCAACAGCATCTCAGTCTTGTCAGGATTGAGTCTCAGTTTATTAGCTCTCATCCAGACCATTATCGCGACCAGGCAACGGTTTAGTACATCAACAGCCTCACCTGAAGAAGATGAAAAGGAGAAATAGAGCTGCGTATCATCAGCATATTGCTGAAAACGCACTCCAAAACTCCTAATGACCTCGCCCAGCGGCTTCATATAGATATTAAAGAGCATGGGGGACAGAACTGAGCCCTGCGGGACCCTATATTGGAGTACCCAGGGCCTCGAGTAATGCTCCCCAAGCACCACCTTCTGGATACGGTTCTTGAGGTAGGAGCACAGCCACTGCCAAGCAGTGCCTCCAACTCCTAAATCCGCAAGTCGCCCCAGAAGGATACCATGGTCGATGGTATCAAAAGCCGCTGAGAGATCAAGGAGAACCAACAGAGTTACACTCCCTCTGTCCTTCTCCCGACAGAGGTCATCATACAGGGCGACCAAGGCCGTTTCTGTACCAAACCCTGGCCGAACGCCCGATTGAAATGGATCCAGATAATCAGTTTCATCCAAAAGAGCCTGGAGCTGGTGAGTGACCACACGCTCTAAGACCTTGCCCAGAAAAGGAACATTTGCTATGAATATGACAGAGAAACAACAAGTAGTCTCCACTGGGTTTTCTCCTCCCTCCCTCCCTCCCTCCTTCCCTCCCTCTATATTTCTCTGATATCTAAAGAAAACAAAACCCTGCGCTAATCTTCTCTTACCAAGGAAGCAGGGTGAGCCTGTAATAATGCTGATATTTAACATTATCAGTGCAATCTAGAACATCACAGGAAGGTGCTCTCAGTCAGGACCCAGGAAGAATTTGCTTGCTCCACTTTTTGCACTGAAGAAACATGCTTGCGGATAATAACACAACTCCCAGTCGAGTTACACTCTTCTCTGGATTTTGCAGTGCATTTGGGGAGTGCAAAAAAGGGCACACAAAATATGTATTTTACTTAAAGGTTGCATAGAAAATATATATTTTATGGTTGAATGCATTGAAAAACATTACACATTATGCATTTTACATTTTAAAAATGGGACAGAAAGCCACACAATGGGAAGTAACATCATGCAATAGGACTGAACAACACACAACAAAATGGCATGCAATGGTATGGAATTGCACACAGCAGACCTATGAATGAATGCCAGGGAGACTGAAACTGGATGGAATTAGCTGCAAAGCCCATCCCTAGAAACTTGAGTCATAGGGGCAGACATGATGTCTTAGCCATGCTGTCCTTGGGTTTCGGATATGTAACAGATTAGAAATAAAACACCATTGGGAGCAGCAGGTGAATAGCTTGGGGGTACTTTTGGGTCTCTTACTGTCTCTTGAGGCTCAAGTGGCATCAGTGGTACAAAGTGCCTTCTATCAGTTTCAGCTGGTGTTTCAGCTATGCCCCTATCTGGACAGGGATAGCCTAACTTCTGTTTTCTATGCTCTAGTAACCTCTATGTTAGATTGCATTGATGTGTTATACATGGACCTGTCTTTGAAGACAGTTTGAAAACTACAGTTTGTGTAGAGTTCAGTGGCCAGATTGCTGATCAGGGCATCAATCTGGGCAACACATAGCAACATTCCTAGGATGGTTGCATTGGCTACAAATTAAATTCCAGATGAGTTTAAAGTGCTGGTTTTGATCTATAAAGCTTAATGTGGTTCAGGATCCCAATACTTCAAGGGCTGGCACTCCCCACATGAACCAACCCAGATCCTGTGTTCATTATATGAGGCCTTTCTCCCCTCAAAGGAGGTATGGAGGGTGATTGAGCTCCTTGGAGGAAAGGTAGGATGGAATGGAATAACAATTGTTGTTGTTGTTGTTATTTACTACAGCCCCCTACAGAAACAAGATTTGTGGATGGATACATATAAAAATGGCATAGACCAGAAATGTACTGATTCATCCATCTTTAATTCTCATCTGAAAGATTACTCACCAACCCCACCTCTCGTTCTAATTTACACTACTGAAATTGCTACACAATTGTCTTACGATAGGTTTTATTTGTGGATGTTATTTATTTATGTATTTGTTTATTTACAGGAATGAATTACCTCAACAGCAGCTTATCCGATGGGGAGTAAAGTGAGGTGAGGGTGGGGCAGCATGAGAGCACTGGATTGGCTCCCCCAGTGGATCCACACTACCCTGGCCTTGCTGCCACCTCACCACTCCCACTGGGCAAGCCAATCTGGATTAAATGCTTTATATTTAGAAAATGTCAGGTTGAACTAAAAACTTCTGTATACCAGAAAGCAATACAAAAAAAAAAAATGTCAGCAGTTCACATAAATTAATAGGATGCATGGTTTCTGAGCAGGCTTTTCAAAATAAGAAAGTGTTCAATGGCATCAACACCCTTGGCAGCACACTTGGATGAAACGGATTATTTGGATCCATACCAATCGGGTTTCAGGACTGGACATAGTACTGAAACAGCCTTGGTCGCTCTGGTGGATGATATGAGGAGGGCATTAGACTGGGGAGAATCCACCTTTCTTGTCCTCCTGGATCTCTCAGCGGCTTTTGATACCGTCGACCACGGTATCTTGTTGGATCGCCTGGAAGGATTGGGAACAGAAGGCACTGTTTTGCAGTGGTTCCGTTCCTTTATCTCTGACAGGCATCAACAGGTAGCATTGGGAGATGAGGTTTCAGTCCCTTGGCCCCTCACATGCGGAGTGCCACAGGGTTCTATCCTCTCTCTCATGCTATTTAACATCTATGTAAAGCCGCTGGGAGCTATCATCAGGAGTTTTGGGCTGCGATGTCATCAATATGCAGATGACACGCAGCTCTATCTCTCCTTTAAATCTTCACCAGAGATGGCTGTGGAGACCTTGTCCAAGTGCCTGGAATCCGTGAGTGGATGGATGGGAAGGAACAGACTGAAGCTCAATCCTGATAAGACCGAGGTGCTACTTGTGGGTGACAGGGGGAGGTTGGGTGCTGTTGACCTACAGTTTAATGGGGTGAGTTTACCCCTGAAAGATCAGGTCCGCAGCCTCGGGGTGATTCTTGATTCCAAGCTGTCCATGGAGGCTCAGATTTCGGCAGTGAGCCGGGCAGCTTGGTACCAATTACATCTCATACGGAGGCTGCAACCCTACCTCCCTATTCATCAGCTCCCACTGGTGGTACACACCCTGGTCACCTCTCAATTAGACTACTGCAATGCGCTCTACGTGGGGTTACCCTTGAAAACGGTCCGGAAACTACAACTGGTGCAGAATGCGGCGGCTCGGTTGCTTACAAACAGCTGCCGCCGTGATCACATCACGCCAGTATTATTTCATCTACATTGACAGCCAGTTGTTTTCCGGGCCCAATTCAAGGTGTTGGTATTAACCTTTAAATCCCTATACGGTCTCGGCCCAGTTTATCTGAAGGAGCGCCTCCAGTACCACAAATTAAGCTGCCCAACCAGATCAGCCACACAGAGCCTTCTCTCAGTCCCACCAACGAAAACAGCTAGGTTGGTAGGGACTAGAGAGAGGGCATTTTCAGTGGTGGCCCCCACTCTCTGGAACTCCCTCCCATTCGATCTTCGCCATGCCCCTTCCCTGGATATATTTCGCCGGGCATTAAAAAGTTGGCTTTTTGGACAGGCCTTCAGGAATTTCGGGGAGGGCTAACTTTTTTGGGATATTTTATTATCTATTGATTGCCCTAACTGATTTCATGCTGCTGTGATTAATGATTGTACTGATTTTATTGTATTTTATCTGTATTGTATTGTAATTTACTGAATTTTAGTTTGTACGTCGCCTAGAGTGGCTTCGGCCAGATAGGCGACACAAAAATTAAATTTATTATTATTATTATTTATTATAGTATAGTTGCCCCCTGTCTCATGGTAGGTTCTGCAGCTCTAAAATCCCTGTTCAAACTTATCATGGAGCAGGCCTCAAGAACCTGAGGCAACTCTTGGAGGGCCTCTCCTGATGATCTCTTCAGTGATTGAACAGGTTGTATTGCCAAGACTATTGTATAAACAAGCAGGTGTAGGTGACCTTCGCAGACTACCTCTCAAATGCTGTATTTAGGGTCTATGTGGGATCTTGTATATTGAAGCCCATTCCCTATGCAGTGGATGGTGTTAGTTATTAGATCATTGCATATAGAGAGGACATGTCCAGGCTTGTGCTGGTTGTCCCCTTCAAGGCCCATGAGAACTGTGGGTTGTCATGAGGGGAGCATTCCATCTGTATTAGGCCACTCTGCTGTCCATGCGGTAAGCAGGAGCTTAGCAGGCACGTAGCTGCTGACCTCTCTGAGACAGAGGCCGGACAGACTATATCTAGCAGACTGTCACACAGACAGGGAGAGAGGAGAAAGAAACAGACATCATCCTGCAGAGCCACAGCTGTACCCAGCCTGAGAACCATAGTGACAGGGGCCTCTTTCTGGAGTGATAAACTGGCAACCAGTTGCCCGCAGGTGATCTCCTAAACACTACTTCTAAGGAACACGAGATATCTTATGCTTATTTCTATGTGTATGCTCAGCAATAAACCCTATTAAATGCTTACCTCTTTTTCAAGAGATGTTTCAAATGGGTTTCATGAACTAACTGCCTGTAACCACTGAATTGGCAGGAACTCTGACCCAGAGCTACCACCCTGTGGCATTACACTGGTTTACAAGGGACAGGGTGATCCCTCAGGTAACCTGCCCCCAGCAGTTCCAAATCTAGCTCAGCAGGTTGTGTGTTGCACGATGCCTTAGCTTTCATGCGTTACTGCACTTGGATTGATCCAAGATACAAAGCATGCCCTGCCTTTATAGAAGTATTTAATGTCATGAGACCCTGAGGATGCACCTGGGTCCTAAATAATGACAACTATAGCAATCCACAAGCAAAATGTTAACAACATATTCACAGTCGGGATGGGCAAATCTGACAATTTCAGTTTCTGTTGGCTCAGGCAAATGGCCCATCTAGTCTATTATCCTGTTCTCACAATGATCAACCAGATGCATATGGGATGCCTGCAAACAAGATGTGAGTGCAAAAATACTCTCATCTCTTGCAGTTTCCAGCAAGTGGCATTCAGAAGCATACTGCCTCTGACCATGGATATCATATATTTCATTACCTATGATAAAACCTTTGGATGTACCTTTTTTTTAAAAAAGTTTCTTAGCTGCAAGAGTAATCTCATTGACCAAGTTGTCCAGACTGCAATTTGACTGAGTGAATTCATAGACTCAGTTCCCTTTCTTTCTTTCTTTCTTTCTTTCTTTCTTTCTTTCTTTCTTTCTTTCTTTCTTTCTTTCTTTCTTTCTTTCTTTCTTTCTTTCTTTCTTTCTTTCTTTCTTTCTTTCTTAAAAAAGAAATAAACTTTGCCAAGCCAATTATACAAAGGCAATAAAAACAAACATTTTTGTCTTCATTTATTATAATTGGTACAAAACAAACAATTTTCAAGATTTTTGGCCTTGAGCAGATTTTTTGTGTGTTGACTTTAATCAAATGGCATTTGAACTTGAGTCTCTTTCGACAAATCTCTAGTGGATTTATATTAATTTTCAATTAAACTTCAGCTAAACCAATTAGCATTTTCATGTTTAAAGAGCAACAAAAGCAGAATCCGTAATGAGCCTCCTCAGTTGGTCACACAGGAATAAATGGACTGGAACTTCTGTTCCTGTTGCTTTCCACACACCACTCAAATATATAATCTTTATCTTCCTTCCCTGTTTCCTCACTACGAAAATTGGGTGACATGTGGCCTGATAAATTTGATCAATCTTCCTTCATTTTTCTTACTTACCTTCCCATCTCCATGTGAAGTGGGAACAGAACAGACTTGTAATGAAATCCAAAGAAGTACTAAAGTCCTTGCAGGGCTGCACGCTCAGTAATCTCCCAAGGTCCCTCCAGACTTATTTGGCTAATCTTAACAGTGATAGCAGAGTTGAATTTCAGCATTGGATTTTCAAATCCGTCTCTTCTCGCTGCTGCTTTGAGATACCAGTATGGGGAGTAGAGATTGGGGAAGTATTTAATTCAATTTAAATGCGAACTTAATTAATACTCACTTTCTGAAACAATATGAGAACTGATACCCAGCTATCCTTCGAAATTCACACTTCTCCAACTTTTGCAACACAGTTCTCCAGCCAAGTAATGTGTGCAAAAATGCATATACTAAGTTAAAGTGTGAATACAGATGTATGTATCAGTGAAAATCACATAGAAAAGCATTAGGGAAATGTGTTTTGCAAAAATGTGTATATTAGGCACAATTGCATGCAAAAATGTGTAGGGGGAATTTGCATAAAAATACTGATGCATATTCACGAGGATGTGGAAAAGTCAGTTCTTTAGTTGGAGAGCTTGTAATGGCCAAATATAGGAATGCTGAAAATGCTGGTCAACAGTGAACCAAACAAGGCAAAAGCTTTACAGCAGTGGCGTGAAGCCACAAGGCAAGGGACCAAATGCCTCTCTATCTGACTCATAAGACTCTCCCCAGATCACACCTTTCGTTGGCCCTGCTTTGCACCCCAAGTGTGTTCGCCTGTCCTTCAACTCTAATCATGTCTCTTGCTTGTCTGGGTGGAGGCTAGGGAGAAGTGAGTAAGTGTGTGAAGAAGCTAGCTTACTGCACAAAGATAACATTTGCATACATTACTCCACCCACTTTTGCTTCTGGTCCCACCTATCATTGGAATGTGGCTCTTGGAAGGTTGTACAGAATAGAATGCAGCCCTTGGACTGAAAAAAGTTTCTCCATCCCTGCTTTATAGTGAAGACACAACAGTGCCAAGGAACAAGGGACTAGATATGTCACCAGAATTTAACATTTGGGGGCTCAAAAAATATGAATCTCTGGAGCTTCATAATGCTTACCTCAAATAGGACTCCCAGTTCTTCCACAGTTTAGATTTTCATCCAAGCTACATAAGAATTGTGCTATTTTCTGCCTCTCACCTAGATAGCTTCTCCTCTCATAATCCCACAAACTCCCTTTCTGCTTCTCTGCCACTCATTTGGATATTTTTGCTCTGGTGGTAACAAGAAGAATGGAAGAAGGAAAGGAGGGAATCCTATCTCTACTTCTTGGCACATGGTCTATTGCCCCATATATAGCATGCCAGGGACAGACCTGGAGAATGCCAGGTGCTCCATTCACACACCCTAACATAAGAGCCCTTCTGGACCAGGCCAAAGGTGCATCTGTTCTCAGAGAAGCCAATCAGATGTCTACGGGAAGTCCATAAACAGAATGTGAGTGCAATAGCACTCTCCACACACCTGATCCCCAGCAATTGGTATTCACAGGCATATTGCCTCTGATACTGGAGATACTTTATAGCCATCATAACTTGTAGCCATTGATAGACCTATCCTTCCCTGCTGCTGGAACATCAACAGCCATATAGATGGGTGAGAGGGAAGGGGAAAGGTGTTTGGATGGCCTTGGATGAATGTAGGTTTGAGGACTAGCTGGGATAGAGATCATGCCCTTGATCACAGGAATTTGCTTGGATTAACTCAATATATTTCCACATGTGTGTGTGTATGTGTGTGTAGGAGTAGGAGTAGCTCAACTTAAATTCAGCCCATCCAATTTGAGCATAGAGGAGCTCACCCACTGCTGCTAGGACCAAGCAGTAGGGGTTAACCATCACTTTATTTATTTATTTGATTTATATCCCGCCCTTCCTCCCAGCAGGAACCCATATGCTCTGCTTACAAGTTCCCAGATACATTTAATAAGTTTCCAGATGCATGAGCTATGTGCCTGCTCAAGTCTGCTGTCCGGGTGCATTGAGCAGGGGGTTGGACTCGATGGCTTTATAGGCCCCTTCCAACCCTATGATTCTATGATTCTATGACCATTGTTAGATGAAAATACTGGACTCCAAGGAACCTGGGTCTGATCCAGCAAAGCATTTCTTATGTTTGGAAGTCCTTCAAGGCCAGAACTCAGTGGAAGCAGGAAGAGAGAAAAAGAGCCCCTACCCTACCCTGCTCTGTGTTATAACTGTAACTCATAGTAAGCCTGAATAAGAATAGATTGACAGGAAGCAACACTGGCATAGTACATTTGGATTAAAGGTTTGGAGAAACGTCCAGGTTAGGATGCAGCCTCCAAGTCCTGCTACCAAACCCATAACAAGAGCAAAAGCAAGCAAGCAAGAAAGAAAACAAACAAAAACCTCCCACAGAACCAAAATCAATTTGGGACATTTTACTCAAGCTGTATATCAAATGAATTTAACTCTGCAAGACAGATGGGTTGTTTGGGAATTTCTGAATGGTAGACATATGAAAAATTGCCTGTCGGAAAGTTCAAACAGGCTCTGTAGCATCTTTGTTGATGAGTCTGGGTGAAAAGACACCCTGCATATTGTATATCTGTCCTAAGAGTCAAAGGAGGTGGGTTCCCCGCTCCTCCAACTAGCCAGAAGACTAGAAACCAAAACTCAAGCCAGGAGATGCAATTAGATATTGAGCTACCTAGGATTCTAACATTCATGTTGCAGAGGCAAAACTAATTGCTAATGAGCTGGCAGTTGCTATATCTTTCCAGGGGTCATTAGTGACACATTCCTTTCCCCAGCTTCTATGCTCCAGTTCCCTCATCCCGTCGATACATGCATGGTCTCAGCAGCAATTAGTGAGATCTCCTCCATGCAGATCACGCATGGCTGGTGTGATGAAAGAGGATCCATAACAGACTGGACAGTGGGGTCTTTTTGATGATTCCATCACAGGGTGGATCCTTACAGATTGCCTCAAAGAAGGAAATGCATCGCCAAAAAAAAAAAAAGAGGGGCAGAGGCACTTGCATGCTCACATAAACTTTGCATATGCAAATTTTATGGATCTAAAAACAATGCAATATATTTAACAGTGAACTGTGTGCCCACTAAAGTCTGCTGTCCGGGTACTAAGAGTTTATGGGCAATTTCAAGACCCCTAACCTCCCTTCTTATGGTTTGTTTTATTTATTCTGGACTTGGGCAGCAGAGCCCTCAAACAGAAGACTCCTTCAAATAGAGAGCTGTTTTTTGACAGCTGATGAAATAAAAGGCTGTCTTCTGGAAAGCAGGACACATAACCACCCAATTCCATCACCATATGATGACACAGGATTTAGCCGCATCACGTTGAGGCAGCTCTGGATCACCCGAGGTGGATCAGGTCCACCTGAAGCAACCTGGGGCGGTTGAAGGTGGTGGTGGTCTGGTGGTGATGAGAGAGGGAGAGAAGGAGACATGCAGGCAGCATGAGTGTGTCTCCCCCACCCCTCCTGATCAGGGTTTGAAATCAGTATTTTAAACCCTGGTTAAGCATGTGGGGGGAAGGAAGAGAGAGAGAGAAATGCATTGGATCAGGCCTTGAATCAGATTGGGGGCCTGTACTCAGCCCTGATGTATTCAGCTTTGTTTTTTCTATTTATTTATTTTCTAAAAATTACTGTTTTATTCAAATATATTTTTGAAGAACAAAATTCATGCAAAATTTATACAGTTACTTCCATAAAAAATATATAACAACAAATGAAACAAAGTGTGCACTTCTGCGTCAGTTGAGTATGCGGAGTACCAGAAGGGAGGTGGCCATTTGAGGGAAACAAATGAACCTCAGATAGGGCAAGAGCAGATTAGGACAAGAGGTTAGAGTTGTTGCCTGAATGATGTTAAATGAGATGACTGCGGATGTTTTTAGCACCACCAAAGTTAACCAGTTCTTTCCTCATTCCTTGTAAGGGCTAGTCAACTCACAATGTTAAGATTACAAACCTCTATATATTTGCTTATATATTAAGAGATATTACATCCCACATCATGTTCAAAAAGAAACAAAAGACATTTGATCAATAAAGTTAACATGTGAAACTATTTTTAAAAAAACAAAATCAAAACAATATAATAGAGCAGTGCAGTAGTGGATTATAAAGCAACTGTTTGTAGGCATAATTCCATTTGTAACAATGAAAAATAGCAACAACATAGCACAGGAGTTAATAAAAGGGTGTAGGCCATCCTCAGCAGAGAGGAAATACAGCAAGAACCACAAGCAATCGACCCCAAAGGTCTATTGAAAACCCACATCTTCGTCAGGCAATTAAACAACAAAGTGTCCAGGTGGGCCTCCCTTGAGAGGCCACTCCATCCTATAGGGCTGATGCTGCAACTAAAAAAGCCCTGCTTCTAACCAGTATTAATCTCAAGGTATAGTTCTGGTAGCCACCATGCCCCTCATACTGGAAAATCTTACATGCTTGTCATGGGCTAAGACAGCTGGTATAGCACAGTGGGGAGGACAGCCTGGCTGGGAGTCCAGAGTCTGTGAGTTCAAATCCCCACTTGTGTCTCCTGGGTGTCAAGGGCCAGCTAAAGTTCACCCCCACAGTGAGTGGCTCAGAGTTACATGCCCTGCCACCTGTGCAGCTGTGGGCAAACTGCATAGTCCTAAGGAGCCCAGTTGCCCCTGAGCTGGCAGTTGTGGACAAGTAAGGGGCTGGCTTGTGCAGTTGTGGCAAGCTCAGCAGCCCCTAGCCAGCTGGGGAGGACTAGCCTCAGAGGGAGGCAATGGTAAAACCCCTCTGAATCCGGCTTACCATGAAAACCCTATTCATAGGGTAGCCATAAGTCGGGATCGACTTGAATGCAGTCCATTTTTTCCATTTTGCCATGGGCTTGACCAAGTGTTGAACAGCTCCAGCAAGTCTGCTTTAAAGGTGTGGCTCCCCAAATTAGCATAACACTCTCCATTTCATGGTGAATGGGGACCACAATAAAATGGGGCATTTTATCTCCTCTAGAAATGTGAAGCAAAGAACACACCTTTATCTGTAGCCTTATTTTAATCTTTGCCTCAGTGGTCCTCGGTGGGTTCTGTCTCCTGGGAATTGTTAGCTGCCAGAAAAGGGAAGATTTGCCTCTACCATGGACTGAACAAGGTCCAGCTGCTCAATCTCACTTGTCTCAGAGATCCTCAGGGAGTCCACTGCCTGGTGACATCAGAGAAGAACAAGAATGAGCGGTGGTGGTGGGGAATGCCTTGTTTTTTTCAGTAGTGGACAGTGGGATGGGGAGATGGTGTTCACCTGACCTTCCAACAACTGAGTCACTGCTGCTTATCATGAAACAGTGGGGGAGAAAGTGGGGATACTGGCTTAGTGCAAACACACTGGCAGAAGCACCAGATTGGCTCTGCCATTGCGTTTGCACTATACCAACCTCCCCGACACCTAATCCCTTCCTCCCAGTAAGCAGCAACAATTCAACCATTAGGAGGTCAGGTAAGTACCACCATCCCACTATACCACCCACTATTGGTTATCTTTTAATTATATGTGCAAATCCTTTTTTGATGTGACTCTATTGTGGAAATATTTTAATCTGCTTTGAAAATACCTTGGAGCTGTAAAGTGGGATATACTTGTTCCAGCAGTGCAATCCTAAAGTGGATGGGCTCGTTGAATGGAAAATATGAAGGTGATTCTACTATTTTATCCAGCATCTTGCCAAGCTTGAGCCAGCGGGGTGGAAGTAAAGGCAAAGAAATGCCTTAACATAATGCATTTGTATCTTGTTTTCACAAATACCTTCCATTTCTATGCACAGTTTCTCCTAGCAGATTCACTTTTCTATACATTTTTGGTTGCATCACAAAATTCAGAGAAACATGAATTTCAAAGGACAGATATGTTTTTGGTTTAGGTGCTATGTGAGAAATGCCAGATGGGAAGCTTAACATTAAAATAAAAACCAAATTGAACTTCCTCCCCAGCATCCCAAAAGAGACACATCAACTGTAGAACTTTCATGCACATTCCCGATTATCTAAATCAATCCAATAGATCAGTCAGAACAACCAAGTAACTAACAGTTGTAATTACAAAAACATCAACTAACCAACTAACTGAAGGGAACAATCTATCAACAAGATGTATAGGTTTAAAAGTATTACACTGCATGTAACAACTGCAGATGGCTTTTCTGGCTAACACCAGCATAGCTTCAATGAATAATGACATGAAAATGAACCTCCGAACGTGCATTAATTTCAAGATTTATTTTTAATGCACTAAAAAAGATAAATCCATGCTCAAGTAACGATCCATAGCTTTGGTTGTGCAATGCACAGTACACGTAGGTCTCAGATATGGTCGGAAGCATTACAGCTTTCGTATAGGACTGTAATTTCCCCACTTTTATGGCTGCTTGTAACACAACATCCAAGAATATATGAACACAGGAAGCTGCCTTAGACTGAGTCAGACCATTGGTCTATCTAGCTCGGTATTCTCAATACCAACAGGCAGTGCCTCTCTAGAGTTTCAGGCAGGGCACATTCCCTGACCTTCCTAGAGATGCCGGGGATTAAACCTTGGACCTTCTACATGCAAAGCAAATGCTCTTCCACTGTGCCATGGCCTTTCCCCAGAACAGGGAATATTGGCACATTTATAGTCTTTATGATTATGGTAAAAATTGCATTGCTGATGTTTGACTGCTGCATCAACATTGACTGCTGTTTGTTGTTGCTGATGTTGTTGCTGTTGTTGTTGTTGTTGTTAGCCACTTCAGATGCTCTTCTTTTATGGCAGAGATGATTTGAATAGAAAAGTAGTGCTGTGCACAGCCTCCATCCCAGTATGAAATTCAAACGATGGCTTCACCAGCTTTATGCTGACATGCCGACACCTGGGATGGCTGGGCTAATCAGGAGAAGGGACTGTGTTTATAAGATGACCTCTTCCTCCAGCTATTTCAGATCCAGCAAGTCAACCCCCACCCCAATACAACAGTGTGGAATTATCCATCCCCCCACTCAGTAGCATCACCTGGGTGTGATTCCCATAATTAGCAGATGGACAATTTTTTTTCACATACTCCACAAAGTTAAAACAAGCTGGGATGCAATGTTCTTTTGATTTTGTTTAATTGGATGCTAACATATCATTATGGTCACATCTGACAGGCTTGTGCATGGAGTAGGGATGGGGTTAGCTGCTGTCAGCTTCAGGGCTGGGGGCTGGGCAGTAATGAAGCAGCTGGCAGTTAGCTGGGCAATAAATCAGTCAAGGCCAGGCAGATAATGGAGGCCGGCTGGCAGAAGACAGGCTTGACAAACTAACCAGTAGCAGTGTCCAAGGGCATTGTCCAGGTAGAGAAGCAGAGTTCAGAAAGCCAGGGGTCCAGTCTGAAGGTCTAGAGGCTAGCAACGGCGTTACATGTGAGGGGTCACAACAGTCGTTGTAGTCAGCAGTCTGCTGCAGCCATGAACTGCCTTTTATAACAGACTCCCTAAGCCAGGTGCCCATGATTAGACTCCCAGCTACTCAGAGCTGCTTGTTCTTAAACTACCCAACCTCTTCCTTCGTTGCTGTGCTACTCGCTGGCGTCTCCTTTCTGCAGGGGGGAGAGGAGCCTCCTGTTCATGCCCAGAATCTGACTGAGGGGCTTCAGCCATGTCTTGAACATTCTCCAGCTGGGGAAGAGCCAGAGTTGTGTCCTCAGGGCTTCCACTAGTTCCTTCTCCTGGGTCTGCCAACTCTGCCTCTTCCTCTTCCACCGAGTCCTCTGAAGGGGCCATGACAGCTGCCACATTCCAATCTGCTCTTATTCTGATAGTCCATTGTTCAATATCGATCTGCCTTGCTTTTGAACTTGCCGATTCAATCCACTGTTGTTGTTTTGGCGGCAAAAAGAAATCATGTAATTTTTAACATACATCCTTATTTTTTTATTTTTTTGGCCCGAAGTTTTTGTGCTGCCAGGGCAAAATGGGCTACCCTGTATGTGACCATAAAATTGTTGTCGGCTAATAGAAAAGCGATAAGCTGGATGTCCTGGCAAACTCCCATCCGCGAAGTCAGATCACCTAAGAATGCATACATCCTTATGTAAATCCATGGAAGTTAATGGATAATAGTGATCATAATTAGGAAGATAATTGCATAAAATTGGGAGGGTTTTTTGGGGGGAAGAAAGGCATGTCGATTGCAGCTGCAGCCCACTGCAAAAAATCAGTGCTGGTCTGAAAGGACAGCGGACTCTTGGATTCAGTGAAAATCTGGTACTAAGTCCGGTTTTGTGGATATTTTCTCCCATCTCTAGCACAGAGGAGAGATCTTAAGACAGGCTGCCCTTAAGCAGTCCCATGGTGAAGGGAACTTTACCTAACCTATCTCTCAATGTCAGCTGGCTAGAGGGGATATGGGAAGGGAGCTGCCCTTGGAAACTGGTGGCTACATCTTATCCAGCAATGTCCAGCAATGAAGCATTCAGTTGCCTCCACAGCTCACCTTCAAGGTACACAAGTAATGAAAAGTACAAAACTTTTTCTTTTCCATTGGGGAATATTCAAACTGGTACCCCCCCATCTAAAATAGTACTGCCTATTCATATTTTACCATCACATTGCCATCCCAGATTTGAGATAAAGCAGCAAAATGCTGTCACTCCTCCATCAGTACCTTCTTTGTTGTTATCAATGATGGGCAGCAACATCTACATTTCCCACAATGTCCCCATGTAGGTTTCTCTCTCTCCCTCTCTCATAACCCCTAGAACTCATGGACATTCAATGAAGGTGAATGTTGGAGGATTCAGGACAGACAAAAGAAAACACTTCATTATACAGTGCATAGTTATAAACTATGAGATTTGCTCCCACAAGAGGCAGTGATGGCCACCAACTTGGATGGCTTGAAAATATTAGACAAATCCATGGAGGATAGAGCTATCAGTGGCTACTAGCCATAATGATTTTGATTTTTTGATTTTTTGATTTTAATATTTCTACCCGCCTTCCGGCCAAAAGGCCCTCAAGGCGGCTTACAAAAAATATAAAAATACACCAATAAAACATCAATAATATATCAATAAAACATCAATAATACATCAATAAACAATAAAAACAATACAATTTGTAATACAATTCAAAGTTAACACATAATGACTATGTTCTGCCTCCACAGTAGGAAGCAGTATGCTTCTGAATACCAGGGGAGAGTGCTCTTGTGCTCAGGTCCTTTTTGCAGGCTTCCCATAGGCATCTGGTTGGTCACTGTGACAACAAGATGTTGGACTAAATGGGTCATTAGCCTGATCCAGCAGGCTCTTCTTGTGTTCTTATGTTTCATGGCATTGCAGAAAAATTTAAATGCTGAGCAGCTCACAGTGTCACTGTTGCTAAATAAAAATGAGTTGGAAAAAAGTAGGACGGGAGCTTGATCCAGAGCAGGTGTCAGCACTCTGGGCCCTGCCAAGGTGATGGGCTCCTAGAAGCTGCCCAAGGACACCAAGTGATGGAGCTGGTTGTGATTCCCACTGCATGGTGCTGCATGTATAGGCCCAGCTAAATTAATCCATCTCCAATAGTGGAAGGGTTAAACTCAATGGCCTTATAGTCCTCTTCCAGCTCTACTGTTCTATAATTCTATGACATCTTGGATTGTATTCAGTCCTAGTCTTACTCAGAGTAGAACCATTGAAGTTAATGGGCATGACTAACTGAGGTTCATTAATTTCAATGGGTCTACTCTGACTACAGTTGCTGAATGCAAACCCTTGACCTTTGCATTTCCATGTACCCATCCAAATCTAATTTGATCATAACCAGGGGTATAGCTGTACAGGGTCCTGGGAGATCTTAGACACCTTACTTTTTAGTGAGCAGGATCACTGTAAAGACCCTTTGTCTCCAGTGTCCTTTCCTGACGATTGGAGCGAATCAAACTGAAAGGATGTGAGTCAGCCACTGAGAAGACTATTCTCAGTAGCTAACACACTCTTTCATACTGATTGGCTCCTAGGGCATCTGTTGTTGTGGGAGAAGGCACACACAGGAAGGAATGAGGAGTGTGGAGACAATGATGGAGGGCAAGCAAGCAAGCAAAAGTTGAAAAGGAGGGAGGGGAGAACTTGGGCTGAAAGAAGGGGAAGATGTGTAGTTTTGTTCCAGCCCAAAGCCAGGAGTAGTAAGGGAGGGGGGAGGAAAGAGAAAAAAATATGTGTGAGGGGGAGAAAGTGTGCATGTGTGTGTGATGTTGTTTTAGCTTTTAACAATGTTTTCTCCATATACGTGCATGCTAAGAAGAAATGCAAATAAATATGCCTAAGTGTGTGGATGTGTGGTGGGGCCAACACCAGAGGTTAGGATCAAGAATTTCCATGCTTAAGCTTCCTCCTAAACTCATACGCTCTTCCCAAATGCAGTTACTCTAAGTCTTAAGATGACAACAAAGAAGGGAAATTCAGGAAAGAAAGCTCCTTGCCGTACAGCTCTTAGTACATTTGTCCATGTACGTGCATAGAAAATAGTAGATCTAGCTGAAAGCAACACATGGAGACCTGCATAGATTTTTCCAGTGCATCAGTAAGGGAAAGTACTCCAAACAAAGTAAGAGACTGAAAGCTCAGTTTATTGTATAATCTTAGAAGGCTGTGTAATTTTAGAAGTGGCTTTGGCTGTGCAGGGACATGGCTGTGAGAGGGGCCCCACACTTCTGAATTTGCCACTGCACTACTGGCCATAACACCTTCGTTAGCTCTTTTGTCTTTGTATTCCAGGATGTCATTTGCTGAGTGGGGGGAGCACTGCACAGTCTTTGAATAATGTGCTTCCATTCCCTTTGCTTTATGTCTTTCTTTCTTAGAAAGATTAATGATTTGTGTTGGTGGACCCCTCCTCCCCCACCCAGTGTTCCTTACAGCATATGAGTGTATTTTAGATTCATTATTTTTGGATCTGTGTGTGAGTGAGGAAAAAGAAATTTGCAAGCTGACGCTGCAGAGTACACGCTAAATCTTATACAAAATGCATTTAACTTGTTTGCAGAACAAGTGTATCTTGGCAAAGCACTGAGTTATGCTGTTGACTTCCACTGCAGCAAGGAGTGGAATGGTGAAGGAGGGATAATAAGGTAAAGTGGATAATAAAATGCCCATTTCTTCAGAGAAATTTGCTTCTTTCCCACAACTTTTCTTTCCAGGTAATATAATTCTTGTAATGCCTTTGAAAAGAGTTTTGGATTTCTAGATGATTCAGAAGGGCTGCTGTTGAAAGCTGATCGCTCTTAAACATGTGGCTAGTGCAATTTGTGCCTACTCAGTAATGGCACCTGGAGAATAAATTAGAAAGATAGCTGTGGTCTGATAATATTTACCCATACACTCAAGGTCGGCAGGGCAGGATATTTGTCCACTGAGCACTTTATAATGAGGGAATGTGTTTTAAGCGTTTTTTAAAAAATATATATATAATATATAAGCAATTATTATGAGAGCCAGTGTGGTGTAGTGGTTAAGGTGTTAGACTATGACCTGGGAGACCAGAATTCAAATCCTCACACAGCCATGAAGCTCACTGGGTGACCTTGGGCCAGTCACTGCCTCTCAGCCTCAGAGGAAGTCAATGGTAAACCCTCTCTGAATACCGATTGCCATGAAAAAAACTATTCATAGGGCCACCATAAGTTGAAATCGACTTGCAGGCAGTCCATTTCCATTTGTCAATTACTATTATAACACAGAAAATCAACAGAAACCTGCAATCTTCCCCTTTCCAGCCAAATCCCCCACCTCCATCTCCTGATTGGAGACAGTACTATTGTTTAACCGGTAGTCTCATCCCATCAGATAAGAAAGCTTCATGCATTGAACAATTAACAGTTCCAATGGTCAGACTAACCACATTATTTTAACACTGATGTGAGATCTGTCTGTCATAAGCTCCGGAAGTTGTGAAATATATAAATGGCCACCCGTCTACCATAAAACTCTATTTTTTCCTCCCTCCACCCCAAGCCAGTTGCAGCTTTGGGACCAGCTTTTCTGGCAGAACAGTTTCCCATATCTTTCTGTACCAATAGTCCATAGTTAAACCCTCAAGATTTTCCCAGAAATGTGCTATCAAAGTCCATGCTGCTGTCAACATGAAGCTATAGGGAATGTTCCAATACATTTGTTCATGCATACATTCTGGTCTGTCCTTCCAACTGTGCTACTTGATGAGGTGCTAAGCTCCAAGAGACATGCGTTATTTTATGCATCTTCTCAACTTGTAGCTTATGCTGGTCAATTTAGATCACAGGTGGGCTACTTCAGTTCTGAGGCTCAAATACAGCCCTCTGGGCCAGGGTTGGAAACTTTTTGGCCTGGTGGGCCAGATTTTTATCTTTCCCTGCTCCAAAGGGCAACTTGACCAACCAAAATAGGTGGGGTCACACAATTTCCAATCATATGACATCATAATGATGTCAAGTGACTGATAGAGGGGCAGTCTCACCCACTTGTCAAAGTTGACCTGCAGGGGTGGAGGGAGGGGGTCTCCTTCACCAGTGCATTCCCCACAGGAAATGAGGTGGTGAAGCAGTATCCAGCAGGATTGAACTCTTTTCTCATCAGCTGTTGTGCGGAAGGTTCAGTCCTGTTCTCTGCAGGGTACACACTGGTGAAGCAGCACCCAGCAGGAATGAACCCCACTGCACCACTGCCCATTGACAGGTGGGTGTGGTTTGGGAGAAATGGCCTCATGGGCCCGATTGGACTCCTTGGTGGCCCACGATTGTCCCATGGGCCAGTGGTTCCCCATCTTTGCTCTCTATCCAGCTCTCAAAGCTCTCCCCAAGTGATAACTCTTACTGGAACTGCTCCATGCCCTCCTTGAGGGCTTTTGCCTGGCTGGAATGTGCCTTTCAACTGTGATAGTGCTTTCCTGGATGGAGAGACGTGTCTGCAGAAACCTCTGATTTTGCATGGTTGCAATGTAGCCTGCAGTACAAAAGGAAGAATCAGATCTGCTGGTCCACTCATGTTTGCCCCTGGCCCCATCCACCAGTAACATGCACCCCCTAGAAAGTTGTCCATCAGACAATGCAGCCCTTGGACTGAAAAAGTTTCCCCATCCCTGATCTAGATGCATTGTACTCTCTCCTCTGCACACATTAATTAGATCAGGGGCGTGAAATGAGATGTGGAATCAACAGCCTTCCTGATATTGTTAGGGAACAACTATCACCTCCTGACCATTGGACATGCTGGCTGGGGCTGATGAGAATTGGAGTTCAACAACATGTGGAGGGCCACAGTTTCTCCCCATCCTTTGAACTGGATGGATAAGCAGATTTCTCCCATTCTGTTCCTTTATTTTTGAGTTTTGAGTTTGCTCTGCTCTGTATTCTGGTCCTCCTGAATTCCATTTTTATCTTGAGATGCTTGAGTAATTCAGTATTTTCATATTCCTGTACAAAATGATCTGATCCGCACCTCTTGGACTAATATGTGGATTGGAAATTAGGTGTTCAGCAGATTTCACACTTCTCTGAGTGTTCTCAGCAGTTTAAATGTATCAAAATACACATTTAAATATGTATTTTGAGGTGGGGGGCATAGTATCAGTGTCATGGGAGGATTTTAAAAAAAATTAATGTGGAAATTTATTTATTTATTTTATTCATTTATATCCTGCATTTTTTCCCCAGAACTGGCCTGGAACTCAAAGCAGCTTACAAAAATTAAAACAAATGGAAGAGAACTATGGGTAAAACATGGGATAGTGACATAGACTGGAAACAGACAGATTTACCCATTCCTAACTCTATAAAGTAAGTGTGATTATGAATCTTCTGCCAAAGTGGGGTGCTTCAGAGAGATTCTTGGGCTTTTCTGAGGCAAAGAAGGATATACACAAGGTTTTCTGAGTCAAAATGGTTACTGCCCCTCCCCAAGCACCTTGTGGTTCAACAACTCAGATTTTTTTTTTTAAAAAAAGGCTACAGAGAAGTGTATTTTAAAAGCAAAACTGATGATCCTAAGTTTATCATAAAAGGAAAACTCCAGGGGTGGCGGAGAGAGCATGAGGAGAGAGAGATGATTTGTGACTGAGAAATCCAAATTATAATCAGTGTGAATGATTTTACTCTCTAATCCAGCTGCTTTGGGGAAGGTAAGCAAACCCCTTTTAGTTCTCCTCACCCCAAATTATATTCAAGGGTACCTGGGACAAAAATTGTGGGACATATTTGCAATTTGACAGATTTCTTACCCAGGAGCACCAGTCTCCTATTTTCAAGTCAATTGCCAACAAAACACTGGGGGAGATAAAGTAATTCCTTTTTTACACCACCACCCCCAACGTTGTAAACCGGGCTGTGGAGTCGGAACGCCAAACCTTCAACTCCGACTCTGACTTCTTCATAAATGGCAAATGTATATTAACTAATAATAACAAATTTACTGTAGCACAAGGCATTTCATCACCACCACATGAATCATCAGGCTAGATTGATAGAACATAAAATATATTTATTTGATTAACATCCAAAGAGTCACCAACATCTTTTGAACCCTGGCTGCTGCATGTTGACATTCTAAGGCTTTCAAATGGGTGTATGTATATATATATATATATATATATATATATATATATATATATATATATCCATTTGCAAACTGCCCTCCTGATTTCTGAGCTGGCAGCATCTAGTTTCTTGGACTGCTCTCATCTCTTGCCTCCAGTACTGACATGCTGTTAAACACCTTAGGTGTGGCCAGTTGACATCTGGCTCAGCCAATTCTTCTGAGTCTAACTTTAGAAAATTCTGATCATGCAAAAACATGCTTACAAACCCCTGACAGTTTTGAGACTGATTTACAAGACAAACATTAAATGACTATTGGGAAAATCAGATAGTTGGGCAGCGGCTTCCTGAAAGAACATTTGACCTGCATTCTTAGAATTTGTTTCCTTAACATCTAAACGTGTGGTCTTGGCAGTGTTGACAATAATATTTGCTTTAAAGAGAGGCAGCAAACAAACAAGCATACAAACATGTTTTCACTGTATTTTGCATCTAGCTGTTTTTCAGAAAACCAGCTTTCCTGGAAAGCCAGTGAGTACTGCCCCAGTTCCTATAACCACAATCACTACATCAACACAACAACTTTATAATCATAGATGATTGTTCTGTAGGTGTGACAACCTCTCCCCATCCCACAAAAAAGTGTCATAAGGTTTACACTCAGTAGGTATTGATATACTGGCTTTTTGCAGATGCACTCAAGCAGGTTCACAGTTTTAAACAAGAGTATGCTAGTCTGATGTTATATCAGCCACCAAGGATGTTCTCTATATAAAGACTGGACTTGGGAAATAGAGCATCCTGAAGCATTGTTTCCTTTCAAAAACTTGGCTATACCCAGTCCTCAGCCCCCTCACCCCAATCAAGCTCAGAATTGGGTTCAGAGAAATGAACTGTTGGAACAAACTAATTCTGAGCCAAACTGGACCCTGTTGTACCGTGATGATGCTTTCATCAGGAGCATGATGGGGTCTCATCTTTCTCTCAACCTTTCTTGAGCCTTCAGTCTTGATCCCAGCCACCCACCTTCCTTCCTTCTCTCTTTTCTTGGCTTGCTGCTCCAGTGGTAGCAGAGGTTGGATGTAGGAAGTGAGGGCTTACTAAGAATATACATCTCCCAAGCACTGCTGTTGCTGCTGGGTGCCAGGTATCAAAATGAAGACAGAAAGAGCTACCAAATATTGAAACTTGTACTTCCCAGCTCAGGAACATGTTCAGTTATATTGCTAGTTTAAGACTGTAATCCTGTATACATTTATGCAGGAGTCCCATTTAATTCAATGGGCTTTACTTCTAAGTAGACATATATAGGATTGCACTGCAAACTGCTTTGGATTGCACCAGCTGCTTCCTGTTTCCTGTTAGTGTTGTTTCTCTTTCCTGAATGGAAGAGCTATAGTCTTGAGAATGCCTTCCTCCAGTTAAATTCTGCAACTTCTAATCTTGGAACTCCTCCTTGGCACAAAATGAACTATAGCCATCAAAGCTAAAGGCATAATAAAATCAGACCATTAAGAGATCAAATATAATTAATGCTCTTCTTGGACTTGACATCTGAATGTAATACAACCACATAGAGGAGTAATCCTAGATAAAGTGAAATTACGTTAATTCATTTTTTTAAAAGTATCTAAACCAAGGATTGAATTCATTTTAGAAAAGGAGGACATGTTTCATCAGCCCAAGGAAGCAAAATAGCAATCAAGCACTTTTACTATTATCTGTACTCACCTAAGTTAACATTTTGGTTAACACTAGAATAATCTGTTTAACATTTGAAATAATAAAAAGGAGCCACAATTAGCAATGAGTTCTCTCTGTGCATTGTCCGTGTTGCCTCTTTTAATTCATACATTTAGTTTTGCTTTTATATGCCTAGTCTATTTTTTTCAGTCTTTCAAACATCTTCACTGTATATCTTTTGTCATATGCTGAAGATTCACCTCTTTACCCTACAAATTTAATTTGACTCTGTGAAAAGGGGGGGGATATTATAGCTGTTTTAATACTCCCCATTATAGTGAATGGGAATAAAACAGAGCTTTGTTTTTAACAGATCTAATTTGTTCCCAAATAACAAGTTGAATTGGAAAGACACAGAGTGGCTGCAAAATGAATTAGGCTGCTTCCCAGAGCTACAGATACAAGCTGAGTCTTGTAGCTGCTACACACCTTGGAGCAGGGGACATACTAACATAACTCAGTGCTTTTACTGTTTCCTCACTTCTACTGTAACAGAAGACAGAAAAGCAAAGAGATTGCAGGATTCTTACCAGGGCTGGATTTACGTACAAGCTAAACAAGCTACAGCTTAGGGCCTCACATTAGGAGGGGCCTCGTGTTGGAAGGAAAGAAAGAGAAGTTTACAACATTGCCACTGGGAAACCATAAACATCATACAAAATGAAGATGATTTTTGGTAGGTATTCAATATTATTGTTGGGGCTCGCTTGCTGACAACAGTAAACAGTAAACAATTCTATAGAACGTTGTATACATGTGGCCTTTTGGATTCTTGCAGAAAACAGCCCACGTGTATATATAAAGTATATCTATTTTATATATTGTAACCTTATATTGTTAAATTGTGTTGTGTTTGACAAACTCCTGAATAAAGAATGCAGAGCTTGGAAAAGTTACTTTTTTTGAACTACAACTCCCATCAGCCCCAGCCAGCGCCATGCTGGCTGGGGCTGATGGGAGTTGTAGTTCAAAAAAGTAACTTTTCCAAGCTCTGAAAGAATGTACACACATATAACTTGCATTTTAATACCTATATTACATGACTATCAAATTCCGTTTAATTGTACAGCCTGTATTTTACATTTAAAAAATGTATTATTTGTTGAAGAGGGAAGGGCCTCACTCATGTTATAGCTTAGGTCCACAACAAGTTTAAATCCGGCCCTGATTCTTACAATGGCATTCCCACCTTAAGCGGGGGCGTGTTTGACACCACCCGACTTCTAGAAGGCTCGGGAACTTTTTTGAGGTTTTAAAAGATGGTCAGCTGGGGTTTCCTGACCAATGAGACGTGAGGCAGGAATGGGTTTAAAAGCCCACTCCTCCCTCTAAACCTTTCGTCTTTTCACCTTGCGGCACCCGCCCCCACTCCCTTGTCAGTATGGGCTTTGCTAGTCGCCAGTTGGGGCTGAGTAGGATTTTTTTTTAGGGATTTTGATTTCAGAATACCTTTGGTTTTGCCTACTCCATACTGCTGGGTTGATTCAATTGGCTTTTGGGGGCGGGTTGTAGATGTCTAGCTAATGGCGGGCATGGAATTCGGGCAGGTGAGGAAGGTGGGGACAAAGTAGGAGAAGGAGGCATGTTGTTAAGGGCACTCCCTAGGGAACTACCAGTGCTGAGTGACTGGTGGGGATCTGGACGTGTCCTTGTGGGACCAGCTTGTGCAGAATGGTGAACGCCCATACGGCGGGGCCAGGCTGTGGAAGTCGGAAACACATACTTGGCTCTGCTAGAAAGGAGGGACAAGTTTTCCCACATCCTTGGCTGGGGAGTCACAGTCCGTTGAGACTGACATGCCCAGGGGACTGGAGGGAATGCTCCCTTTCAGTCAGGTTTATCCTCACCTGCCCGAAGTAAGTTCAATTTGGATATTTGGATGTAATTGGCTGAAGTTTAATATTTGTTATATTTTAATAAATATAACATTATTCCGTTGCGGTGTCATGAGTCTTCTTTGGTGTGGTGGCAAACAGGATTTTATGATATGATTATTATTTCTTTGCTCTAAGCCTGGAGTGTGGAACTTGTGACCAATAGGCATTACATGACCCTCATACTAATTTCATGTGTCCCATAGAAATGAGATGAGGCGAGATGAGAGAGAGAGAGAGAGAGTCCTGAAAAGCTGTAAACCCTAAAAGTTCATTTCACTTCTTATATACCCAACTGATCATTGTGCTCTGCGGAAGATTGCCTTCATCAGATATCATCTCGTCAGGAGGTCTGTTTCATACAACATAGGAATTGGGCCTTTAACATGATAGCACCTACCCTTTGGAACTCCCTCCAATTACATATTAGTCAGGTGCTCTCTTTGGCACCTATTGAAAACCTTCAATTTTCATCAAGCCTTTTAAATATGGATGTGTACTCCAGTCTGCATTTGAAATTATTTTATATATGAAATTGTTTTAATTGTGTTTATATATGAAATCATTTTATATATGCTTTTCATTGTTGATGTATTGATTGTTAAATCGCTTTGAGATGTTTTATAGGAAATATTTTTGGTTTTTTGGCCCTGGCTCTGCCCAGGCTGCATCCCTGATTTACTTTCCCCACGCCTCAATTATGCTTCATAGGAAAAGGCTTTAAGCCCCCAGAGTTCGGAGCACATGAGCTATATTTGTGGAAATGCAAGTAGAATCCATAGTGCAACTCACTAACACCTCTTGTACACTTTTCCAATATAGGGTTGTGTCCAACTAAGCTCTACTCAGAGTAAATCGACTGAAATTAATGAAACTATTTTGTCATCTCCATTAACTTCAGTGGGTCTTATCTGAACAGGATTAGCATTGGATACCCCCTAATCTTCATTCCAAAGAGGCTTCTGTGTTTCTCTAGTCTAAATAAATAACCTGAACTAACATTTGCAGGAAGGGATTCTGAGGAACTGAGACAAATAGTGGTAATGAGAGAGGAAGTTCTAAGCTTAATGGACAATATAAAAACTGACAAATCACCGGGCTCGGATGGCATCCACCCGAGAGTTCTCAAAGAACTCAAATGTGAAATTGCTGATCTGCTAACTAAAATATGTAACTTGTCCCTTGGGTCCTCCTCCGTGCCTGAGGACTGGAAAGTGGCAAATGTAACGCCAATCTTCAAAAAGGGATCCAGAGGGGATCCCGGAAATTACAGGCCAGTTAGCTTAACTTCTGTCCCTGGAAAACTGGTAGCAAGTATTATTAAAGCTAGATTAACTAAGCACATAGAAGAACAAGCCTTGCTGAAGCAGAGCCAGCATGGCTTCTGCAAAGGAAAGTCCTGTCACAGTAACCTATTAGAATTCTTTGAGAGTGTCAACAAGCATATAGATAGAGGTGATCCAGTGGACATAGTGTACTTAGACTTTCAAAAAGCGTTTGACAAGGTACCTCACCAAAGGCTTCTGAGGAAGCTTAGCAGTCATGGAATAAGAGGAGAGGTCCTCTTGTGGATAAGAAATCGGTTAAGAAGCAGAAAGCAGAGAGTAGGAATAAACGGACAGTTCTCCCAATGGAGGGCTGTAGAAAGTGGAGTCCCTCAAGGATCGGTATTGGGACCTGTACTTTTCAACTTGTTCATTAATGACCTAGAATTAGGAGTGAGCAGTGAAGTGGCCAAGTTTGCTGACGACACTAAATTGTTCAGGGTTGTTAAAACAAAAAGGGATTGCGAAGAGCTCCAAAAAGACCTCTCCAAACTGAGTGAATGGGCAGAAAAATGGCAAATGCAATTCAATATAAACAAGTGTAAAATTATGCATATTGGAGCAAAAAATCTGAATTTCACATATACGCTCATGGGGTCTGAACTGGCGGTGACCGACCAGGAGAGAGACCTCGGGGTTGTAGTGGACAGCACGATGAAAATGTTGACCCAGTGTGCGGCAGCTGTGAAAAAGGCAAATTCCGTGCTAGCGATAATTAGGAAAGGTATTGAAAATAAAACAGCCGATATCATAATGCCGTTGTATAAATCTATGGTGTGGCCGCATTTGGAATACTGTGTACAGTTCTGGTCGCCTCATCTCAAAAAGGATATTCTAGAGTTGGAAAAGGTTCAGAAGAGGGCACCCAGAATGATCAAGGGGATGGAGCGACTCCCTTACGAGGAAAGGTTGCAGCATTTGGGGCTTTTTAGTTTAGAGAAAAGGCGGGTCAGAGGAGACATGATAGAAGTGTATAAAATTATGCATGGCATTGAGAAAGTGGATAGAGAAAAGTTCTTCTCCCTCTCTCATAATACTAGAACTCGTGGACATTCAAAGAAGCTGAATGTTGGAAGATTCAGGACAGACAAAAGGAAGTACTTCTTTACTCAGCGCATAGTTAAACTATGGAATTTGCTCCCACAAGATGCAGTAATGGCCACCAGCTTGGATGGCTTTAAAAGAAGATTAGACAAATTCATGGAGGACAGGGCTAACAATGGCTACTAGCCATGATGGCTGTGCTCTGCCACCCTAGTCAGAGGCAGCATGCTTCTGAAAACCAGTTGCCGGAAGCCTCAGGAGGGGAGAGTGTTCTTGCACTCGGGTCCTGCTTGCAGGCTTCCCCCAGGCCCCTGGTTGGCCACTGTGAGAACAGGATGCTGGACTAGATGGTCCACTGGCCTGATCCAGCAGGCTCTTCTTATGTTCTTATGTTCTTATATGTTAATATGAGCAGATCTTTCTAAGGGTCATCAACTCACCTGCTTACAGGCTATAATTAAATATTTCATTATGAGCTCTTTCATGTGGAGATCAACAGCACTGATATATTTGGTGAGCTTGGCTTTTCTAGCTGTCTGTGATCCATTGTATTTTTGCCTCAAAGTACAGATAAAGGCATTTAAAAAAAATCCCTGTGTTCAGTAGAGAAAAACAGAAAATCCCTAACCTTTAATATCTGGAAGCCCCCCAGTTTTCAATTATTGTCAGTTCTGCACAGCAGGACCAGACTGGGACACTGGCTAATTTAGCCTTCATAAAGTCTCACCTGGGAGGCTGCGCCTTGTAGCCTGGCAGTTCAGTCAGCTGTGGGCACAGAGCATCTCTGTGAGCAGAGAAAAGCACATCCAGCCATACATTGAATGTTGGGCTAAGGCAGCCTTGCCCCATCTCTCCCCCTCTGTTTACAGTTTCAATGCCTAATCACACAAAAAGACAATAACAGATCCAATGATTATGCCAAGAATAGCAAATGAACATGGCAGGCACAAGCCACCAAGTACTGCTGCTACCCAACTTCCATTTATTACAAAAATAGGTCAGCATGTTAGTAATGCAGTTGGTTCCCTAGACTGAGGACCAAGGTACAAATAAGACAGTACTTTATAGTGAGCCCACTAGTCTATAAAAAGTGTAGAGTGAGATTTTGAATTACCCATTTTTATTTTAATCAGGCTTAGGTGTTCTGAGTAAACATAACTTTTTATTCAACTACATTGAGATATTCAGACTAAACATAACAAACTTTATGCTGAATATACTCTGGTTTTGCTTTTCCATACAGAAGTTCTGCTCAGAAGTGGAGAGTATTTCCCCTCCTGAAAGAGCCTCCACAGTCACTTTTTGCGTGTGCAAGTTTCTGACTTTTTTTCCTCTCCTCTTTTTCTCTTGATCTGAAACATCCCCACTTCTGATTCCAGCCAGTCAGGGATCACATAGAGTGATTACATTATACAGCCAATTGGATTGCTATATGGGATGACATCACTGAGGGCCAACAAAGTCAGTTGAGAATGCGAGGAACATGTTCTACATCACATTGCCTTCACTCTGAATGGATAGATTCTATAATTTTCAATCTTTTTAATGTATTTTGTCTTTAGTTTAGTGATGTTTTGTTTTCCTATTTGTGTCTAGTATATGTTTTTGTGATTTTATTATTATGATGTACTGTATTTTACTCTTGTTGTTCACCGCCCTGAGAGCCATTTTGCTATGGGCGGTATATAAATTGAACGAAATAAATAATAGAGGGTCAATGGGAATGTGTCCCCCGTGCAATTTTAGGTCAGCTGGAATAGTATGCAGTGTCTTTACCTCCTGCAATCTTGCATACACTTTTGTCCACCTTTGAAGCTGTACCCCAAAATTAACTGCAAGGGGTGGTGGTGCTTTTCATCATTGCTGCAGCATTTATGAAAAGCACACCCTATTTGGGACAAAAGTTAATTCATTCATCTGTACCACAACCCTCTCAAACCCCTTGGTCCTGACATACCAACATTTATTTCTTTTGCTTAATACCAAAATAAATCTAACGTAAATACACCAAAGCAACACAAGTTTCATTTCATTAGCAGCATGGTAAATTCTATTGGAATACGGGTTTTCAAACAGGGAAATTTAAATAATCCCGAATGTGGATGTCACAGTTAGCTTGCTAATTAATCACTGTCCCTAAGTACAGATGAAAGTATCTGTCATTTTTGGTTCTCTGGGTTTCTCATTTTTCCAACCTTACATTTAGTTCTCCACATTTCTGCAGCAATTTGTGATTTTTTTTTTAAAAAAAAATCCTCATGAATATTCTCCAGAAATTTTCGTGTGAATTTCTCCTAATAAACACATTTTTGTAGGCATGTACACATTTTTGCAAGTAATTTCTTGTCATAAAATGCATTTTTGTTTACTATCTTCACACATATATTCATTTGTATGCACACTTTCCCCTAACATATGCATTTTTGTAAATATTGTTTGGTTGGTGAACTGCATTGCAAAACTGGAGTAAATGTGAATTTTGAAGGATTGCTGTGTTGTTTTGGAACACATATTGTTTCAAAAAGAGCAAATTTAAAAGATTTGGCTTGAAATGCAAACTGAACCAAATTTCTTGCCCATTCTTATCCCATTTTCCTATGTAAGGGACTGTATCCAGTGTTAGTTTACTCAGAGTTAGACTCATTGAAATTAATGAACATTACTAATGTTGGTCTGTTAATTTTAATGGGTCTACTCTGAGTAGAACTTAGTTGGCTCTAACCCAAGGCTCTTTAAGTAATAAGTACACTTGTACAATATGTGAAGTTAACTCTGTCACCCCATAATACAACACTGTTTGTTTATTGTTATTATGTGCCTTCAAGTCGATTACGACTTATGGTGACCCTATGAATCAGTGATCTCCACGACAGCATCTGTTGTGAACCACTCTGTTCAGATCTTGTAAGTTCAGGTCTGTAGCTTCCTTTATGGAATAAATCCATCTCTTGTTTGGCCTTCTTCTTGTTCTACTCCCTACTGTTTTTCCCAGCATTATTGTCTTTTCTAGAGAATCATGTCTTCTCATTATGTGTCCAAAGTATAATCTCAGTTTCATCATTTTAGCATCTAGTGATAGTTCTGGTTTAATTTGTTCTAACACCCAATTATTTGTCTTTTTCACAGTCCATGTTATGCACATAGCTCTCCTCCAACACCACATTTCAAATAAGTTGATTTTTCTCTTATCCACTTTTTTCACTGTCCAACTTTCACATCCATACATAGTGATCAGGAATAGCATGGTCTGAATGATCCTGACTGTAGTGTTCAGGGATACATCTTTGCATTTGAACAACATTGTTTACTGTTTGTCAATTAGGAGGCAGGGACCAGAACCACAGGTTGAACATTGATAATTTATGGAAGGCCTCCGAAAATGGATTTTTTTGTTGCTCCAACCTTTCTCCTTAAGTAGCTCTTCATGTCAACCTCCACCTATTTTGTACATCTGCTGTCAATGTGGAGTTACTCTGATATGTGTTGTCTATTAATGGTGAGACCTCATTTCCAGATTGTAGAGTGAGCATAGTGCCCCTTGGTGTTCCCCCATGTGATTACCTAACAGCAGTGGCAGTCCTGATTGGTACCAGCTAGAAAACCTTTCAATTTCTTAACTGGTGGTGGTGGGAGGGGGTAATCTGAGTATTAGCAATGAACTTTGAGATGAGCCTTGGGGAGCTTGACCTCTCTAATTTTATGCTATTACTTCTGCTGTTTTCATTATTGCTGTTATTGTTTGTTCCTTTTGTGCATTGTGAGCTGCCTTAAATGCCCCTTATGGACTTAAAGAGGGGACAGCACTACTTTAATAAGCAAAAGGAATTTTAAAATAGGATGCAATCATAAAGCTGTCTGTGAGTTGGCTGAGAGGCCGTTGGATGGGATGTAAGTACTTCTATACCAATGAAGATGGAGGCTTACTGTGAGGGTGGGATTTATCGCAGTATGCTTGCAAAAAACAAAAAAAATCCATGAGTATAGATGTCCTACTGACCCTCCGTGGCGCAGAGTGGTAAGCGGCGGTAAAGCAGCTGAAGCTCTCCTCACGGCCGGTGTTCAATTCCAATGGAAGGAGGAAGTTGAATCTCTGGTAAAAGGTCCACTCAGCCTTCCATCCATCCGTGGTCGGTAAAATGAGTACCCAGCATATGCTGGGGGGTAAAGAAAGGCCGGGGAAGGAACTGGCAATCCCACCCCATATATACAGTCTGCCTAGTAAACGTCGCAAGACGTCACCCTAAGAGTCGGAAACGACTCGCTCTACAAGTGCGGGGACACCTTTACTTTATAGATGTCCTACTGGTAGTGTTTTGTTCAAAGTGCCATTTGTTTCCTTCTCTGTATAATATTGACATGTTTTATTGTGTGCTGTTTTAACATTTTATAGTGCTGGTCATTGACCGTAATGATTGATTGATTGATTGATTGATTGTTCAAAGTGGGCAGCAAGGGGGTGGGGGAGACTTCAGGAGACCTCTACTCACACAATTCTTCTCATACAAACCCAACATCAATATAAAGCACCTCAAACCATTTTGACAGTGAATGCAGCTGGGAAACTCTTTAAGTCCATAAGGGGCATTTAAGGCAGCTCACAATGCACAAAAGGAACAAACAATAACAGTAATAATGAAAACAGCAGAAGTAATAGCATAAAATTAGAGAGGTCAAGCTCCCCAAGGCTCATCTCAAAGTTCATTGCTAATACTCAGAATACCCCCTCCCACCACCACCAGTTAAGAAATTGATTCTTTTCTCCACTGCCAAAAGGTTCCAAAAAAGGCAACAAAATGATCAAGGACAATTCCCCAATGTGGAAAGGTTACAACATTTGGGACTTTGTAGTTTAGAAAAAAGATGTGCGGAGGGAGGGGAGAGAAGTGTATAATATGATATGTGGTATGGAAAAAGTTGATAGAGGTACATTTTTCTCCCTGTTTCATAATACTAGAACTCAGGGACATCTAGTGAAACTGAATGTTGGAAGATTCAAGAAGACAGACAAAAAAAGAACATCTTCACACAGTTAACAGTTAAACCATGGAATTTATTCCCAGAAGATGTAATGATGGCCACCAACTTGGATGGCTTTAAAAGATGATTAGATAAATCCATGGAACATAAGTCTATCAATGGCTACTAGCCATACTGACTATGTTCTCTCCCCACTGTCAATTGCAGTGTGCCTCTGAATACCCATTTCTGAGAATCCATTCCCAAGTGGGTAGAGTTCTGTTGTATTTAGGTTCTGCTTGCAGGCTTCCCATAGACATCTAGTTGGTCTCTGTTAGAACAGAATGATAGAAGAGATGTCTTTTGTATGGGGGCCTTCACACATCCAATAGTATGGGAACTGCTGATTATAATCTACATTGTAAACTACCATGCAATACCTATTTATGAAGGACAGTATATTTATACCTTAAATACATATATCAGTGGGAGCTGATGGCCTGCACTGCAAATATCACAACTGAAGAGGTGATGATCATCACTCTCTTTCCTTTAAAAGGTGGCAATTAAATCAGAGCATGAACATATGAAACTGCCTTAAACCAAGTCAAACCATTTATTCATCAAGATGTGCTCGTGTCCTGCTTGTAGGTTTCCCATAGGCACCTGGATGCCTACTGAGTGAACATAACAGAATGCTGGACTAAATGAATCTTTGGCTCTCCTGATCTCTTCTTAAGCAACGCCTAAGGTCTCATGCAGAGGTTTTCCAGACTTGGCTATCTAAGATCATTTAATTGGAGATGTCAGGGGTTATACCTGGGATCTTCTCCATGCAAGGCATGCATTCTTCCACTGAGCTGCAGCCAGTCCTCCATGCATGTGATTAATCTCACCAGGATGGTTGCACTTGGTGGTGGCTGATGCCCATTGAGACTGATGGGGCAGAATGCAGGTAGCCCAAACAATAGGCAGAGTCCAAGCCAATTAGAGGCAGAGCCAACCAATTCTAGTTTTGTCCCCATCCTCCTCGCTGCTCAGGAATACAAGAGGCAACACTGAGACTATGAAAGAGGACACTGACAGATTGTGCTGCCACCCCATGGACTTGTGGTAAGTACGAAGGCAGGCAGGTGGGGGCTGGGTAAAGTCAGATTGGCATTGTTGGGACAGTGCCACATTTGCCCTAATGGACCAACCTCCATTGGTTGCAATGCACAACCAATCTCCTATTGCCTGGGATTGTGTGTCCGGCTACCACGCCAGTCTGCACGAGGGAACGCGAAGGAGGCCTTTGCCTATCATCTTTAGAATAGCATTCTAAGTCTCAACCAATGTCTGAAACACAATGATAACCCTATAACAAATGTACTATACACATGTAATCAGTTCTTGTTAATGCCAATAACATTTCCTTGGAGGAAGATTTCACATTCTCTCCATAAAGACTGATGTACTTTTTCAAGGTCAGAAGGACCAATTATTAAGAACTGAACTGAAATAGTCCACAAACAGTTTTTTAGCATTCCATTGTTTAGCCTCTTGACACTTTTTTCCTTATGTCATTGGGAAAAGCTTTGCTTATATATCCTGATGAGCAAAATGAAAAATGGCATTCACATCAGTGCCAGATAACTCGAGGCCAAGCAAACTATTTAGATACACTCAACATTCTGTTTGTCAGAATTATGCCTCAGTCAGCTGCAAGGTCTTTCAGCTACACTGAATTACTTCTATTTTGGCAAAATACTGAGTGGAAAAATGTAATGAACTAAAAAAAACCCAACCTACTAAAAATATAATCAAGCTTGCTCATAACCTAGGGGGAAAATGGGCTTATGAATTCATAGATTAAATATATAAGATTGGTCGATGCTTTCTTTTCCATGGACAAAGTCTAATTTAGCTGATAGAGAATTCCACCTGAATGGAGTTAGAAAAAGTTTTTCTTTTCTCCATATACATAACTTTTTCTCTTTTTAAAAAATGTACCAGGCAATCTTTGGAGAGACATCAATTGCATTTCCTATCATGAATTCACTGTTGCTTATGCAAATAATATTCTGTGCGCATTTATCATATGATGTAATTCATGTTTCTGAAGGTTTCCAAATAGGAATCGAACAAGGATCCAAAAATGGAGAGTGCACATTTAGAAAGATTCTGTGGTTTGCATTCCATGCAGTAGCCACTCCTCCCCCTTTTAAATATCCTTTTGCTTGGACTTTAAAAGAAATATAGAAAAGTACCTGCCAAACATTCAGAAAAACCTATGTGACTTTAGTTGCCTGTTTGCATTACCTCAGGAGTGAGTCACCTACGACTCTCTGTCTGCAAGGAACTCTTGGCTTAATTCCATGCTGGTGACAAGGAGGTGACAAGGGGCTGGCAGAAAGAGAGAAAGGGGGAGATGCCTACTCCCTACTTACTCCAGGAGTTAATTCAAAACATAAAAAAGCTGCTTTTTACTGAGTGAGACTAATGGTCCATCTAGCTCAGTATTGTCTACACTGACTAGCAACAGATCTCCAGAGTTTCAGAACAGGGCCTCTCCCAGCTCTAACTAGAGATGACCATGTTCTTTCTCTACTGTTGGAGACACTGGCCCCTTTCACACTGCACTTTGTTCCGTTATTCTGACAATTTATTTCCTGTTAATTTGCACATAAAATTTGAGCTTTCACACGACATAGCGGGTAGCTCCGGAATTCTGGTGGAATGTATTGGAAGTTTAGCGCTAATTTCCGTAATAAATGATACCTGAAAAATTCCGATAGCAGGCTGGGAAACCGGAAGATTGCAGGAGTTTTGCGCTAGCTGCCGCTGTTCACATGACAGCCATCCCAATATGCAGTTTGTTCCCACCCTTACCAACAGCCCTCCCAGCAAGCAGTGCGTTCCCGCCCTTACCAACAGCCCTCCCAGCATGCAGCCTTCACGTGTTCCTGTGCTGCCACCGCTGCACCTCCCAGCCAATCCCAGCTGCTCCTGAGAGAGCAGCCTGTGTGCTGCTGCTGCTTGTGCTCAACCAGAGCCTCTGCTGCTGCGCTGCCATGCCTCTCAGCTGATCGCGATCACGGCTCTTTCAACCCCCCCACGCACCAAAAGAACAGGCCTCAAACCAGCTCATCCGGTGTCGCGTGAGGCCAAATGAAGGGGGGGGGAGAAAAACTCTCCTCTGTGTGTGAAAGACTGTTGCGCAAAATGCCGGTATAACAGGTACTGCAGTGTGAAAGGGATTTTTGAAATATGGAACGAAGTGCTACCTTTTTAATCCGGTAAACTAGCACTATTAGCCCCATGTGTGAAAGGAGCCAGTATGCCTCTGAATAAGTTGCTGGGAATCACAGGTAGGGAGAACACTGTTGCACTCAGATTATGCTTGTAAGCTTCCCATGGACTTCTGGTGGGTGACTCTGAGAACAGGATGGTGGACTAGATGGGCCTTTGGTCTGATCCATCAGGGCCCTTTCTAGATTCCAGTGATTGAACTTGATACCTGCCTCATGTCACTGATCCCTAGCCCCACCCACCATTTCAGGTACCTCCTGACAGATTACCCCTGAAGCAACACAAGGTTCACAACCCCTGCTTTAATTGCTCAACAACCTGGTGCTAAGTGCCTATTTTTACATTGTTTTCAAATAGGGATGGGGTCCATTGGCCATTGCCAGTTTGAAAGCATTCTGTCAACCTAACAAGCAGGTATCAATTTGAGTTCATTCTTTGTCCACTAGCCGCTGCTTTTACCAATCCATTTTCAAATATTGATAATTTGAAAGGAAATACCAATAAATTTAAGTATTTTAAAATTGTTGTAACCCACCCTGTAACCCAGATCAACAATAACAATAACAATAACAATAATAATAATAATAATATTTTAGAGGAGGATTTTTTTCTAAAAAAACTTGCAGTCACTACATAAAAACCCGATCCACAACAACAGAGAATAAGTGAATTATTGGAAAATTCAATATCAAATTTGAATTGGACAGAATGCTAGCACATCCCTATTTTCAAGCTAGGAGTACACAGTGGTTTATTGATGTGTCTTTCCTGGCATTAGATATGTTGCTTTAAGGCATATGCTTCAGCAGTGGGAGTTCTGTATTAAATCTTTTTGAATTACCAGTGATATTCCAGGACCAGTTCTAGGTATCCCAGGGAAATCTATGGCAGAACTCACATTTAATGATACACCATAATTAAGCATCAAATGCATGAGTCTTAGTCCTAAGAGCTCCACCCCCTCTCCTCCTCCAGCATGGCTGCAAGGAAACGACTGGAAACTTTTCCTTCTGTTTTCAACTAGCCATGGTTTCCAGGTTTACTGGCTGACTTGAAGGATGAGATGAAGATTGTAGCCTCCCTATTCCATATACAGAAGCTAAACAGACAAATTAATCTTATTTCAGTATTAGTGATAGGCCTGCATCCTCTGCCATAGTTGAGGACAGCAGGCTAGTTCAGGGGATGCCATATGGCACTTTTGCCGAACATTCCCATTTTTGCAAGCAATTTCCCCTAGTGTAATTTATATGCTATTTTCACTAATATGTGCATTTCTATGCCAGAGTTTGAATTGGAGTACTGCATCACAAAATTCAGACAAGTGTGGATTTTGAAGTTTCCCTATCTTTTGGTTCACTTATTGTTTCAGGAAATGCAAATAAGGTAGGTTTCCATTAAAAATGCAAACTGAACAAATAAATGCATACACCTCCATCCGTACCTGGGAGCAAGTGGAACTTCCTGGCTCTGCTCTACCGACTACAGTTTCTTCTTAGCACTAACATGTCCTTCTTCCTTAACCCTGGGATTGGATTTATCAATTCTAACCACAAGGGGGGGTTGTGGATGCCATTTGAAGTTGAAAAGTAAGAGAATGGAATTCAGATGGAGACCTTGCTGATTTAACCTGAAAGGCTCAGTAGCTAATAGAAAGGATGCACATGCTTGACAAAAAAAAAGTTTCAAAAATTTTGTTCTTCCCCAAAACCTTGCCAGTCAGTGTTGTCAGATGTTGCACAAGTGGAAGGAGATGAGCAGATTTTAATTTTGTGTCAATTATTCAGATGGCTGCATCTGTTGTTTATATCATTTGATAACCAGTCTGCTACAAATCAACAATAAGGCGGGTTGGATGTTTGCTAGTTCAAATGACAGCAGATGCCTTGAAATTAGAATACTGAATAGCATACCTCAACTGTTTTCTCTCTCTCCTTCCTCTGATGTGATTTCATGTTGTATCCACTATGCCTGTACTGACAGAAGTTCCCACACCAGAGCTTGGAAAAGTTACTTTTTTGAACTACAATTCCCATCAGCCTAATCCAGTGGCCATGCTGGCTGGGGCTGATGGGAGTTGTAGTTTAAAAAAGTAACTTTTCCAAGCTCTGAACACACACACACACACACACACACACACGCAAGACAGTTTTGAAAGCAACAAACAGAACTTCACTCAAGCTTGCTCTGGATCCCTTTAAGGATTCTGTTAATCACCTAAATATATATATGCATGTGTGTGTATATGTGTATTAAAAGCAATGCCATTTTGAACAGGAACTGCAATCCAACCTGAATAAATTACATTCGACAGTGCTAATCAAATAATTTGTAACATCAGCCAGTTAAATTAAGAACATAATAACATTAAACACAAGGACATAAGAACAGCTCTGTTGAATCAGACCAAAGGCCTATCCGATATGTGGGAAACCTGTGGATGACATGTAGACTTCGTAGGCCTACAGTATGGTTCATGTGGGATGCACAGACCATTCCCTGCCACTCAATTCCCCATGTAAATCATGCTTCCCCCAGCTTACCAGAAAAACTGTTGGATGTGTGGTGTATGTGATTGTGATAGAAAGAACAGCATGCTAGGAGGATCCTCCCCATGCACTGTAAACCATGCTCTTCAAAACAGCAATTTATCAGCTGGGTGGTGGAGCACAGGGAGGCTGGTTCCTGGAGGAGTTCCCATCACATGTCATCCTGCACATGTAAATTGCATTTCCTCAAATTGGGGATGACACAATTGTGATGGGGAGTGTGTGTGTAAATGAGTGTGCCACCAGCACCCACCACCACCTCCAGTTATGCTCACTGACATATAGCAACCCATCACCCACCCACCACTGAATTTCGCCCTTGGGGACGACAGTGATGTTTACCCCATCCTACCTAGTCCAGCATCCTGTTCCCCACTGTGGCCAGCCAGATACCTGTGAGAAACCCACAAACAGGACATCAGAGAAATAACCCTTGCCAACTGTTGTTAACCAGCAACCTCCATTTAGAGGTATGGCGCTTCTGATCCTGGAAGGAGTTTTATAGCCATTATGACGAGTAGCCACTGGCAGCCGTGTCCTCTGTGAATTTGTATAACCTCTTTTTAAAGTGTTTTAAGTTAATAGCCACCACCAGGGCTGGGTCAAACATCATCCCAGCTAAATTTCTTCATGTTCCAGGGAAGTATGGGGAGCTCAAACTAAAGCTGATCTGAAAGAATATTCTGATTAATTCTCTGAGTATTTTCAAACATAGGAAGCTGCCTTACACTGAGTCAGACTACTGAGCTTAGTACACTGACTGGCAATCACTCTCCAGGACTTCAGGCAGGGGTTTCCCCCAATCCAACCTGAAGATGACAGGTACTGAACCCTGGACTTTCAGCATGCAAATCAGATGCTCTACCACTAAGCTATTGCCCTTCCTCTGAATGAAACCAAATTTTCTTTTTTGGGCTACCCACAAACCAGTGGCGACTGGTGGCTCCGATGTCAGTGTGGCGGTAAGTCTGCTGTGGGTTTTAGTCCGAACTTTCAAGGAGCTGTCAAAGGTGCTTAAATCTATTCCCAAAATAGGTTCAGCACCTTGGACAGATCCTAAATCCAGAACAGATTCAATGCCCTACTGACATCAGTCTCCATTGCCACAAACTGTTGGAAAATCCCAGCATCCCCCAGGAGAATATCTGCCATGATGGTCCTCTGGATTCTTCACCCAGATAAAGGGTAAGGGATTTTGACTGTGGATATAACCCAATATATTTTAATATGGTTGAAGGAAGCCATGGGCTTGACCCCTACTCCTTGGTCCTCTTTTCTTAGTCCGTTGCTTCCTTCATCCACCAGTGTGAATAGCAATACAGTCTCCTTCAATATTAAGGGAGCTAACATTTCTTAGAATAAAATTTATGCTTAACTTCCAAAGTTATTTTTGTTTTAGTTATTTTAAGTTTTCATCCCCAACAAAATGTGTTGGGAGAATTCCACTTCCCTCGCAAAGAATATCCAGGGGAAAAAACCCAACACCATTTTGCTGTCCAGAAATAGCATGGATAATTTTGGGAGAGCATTGTTTTGGAAATATCTGACCACAGTCCACCCAAAGAATGAGGGGGTGTCATTTGCACCATGGGGGTGGATGTTCAAATGGGGGAGGTAATTAGTATTTACTCAGGTGTTGTGAGGGCTTTACAAAAATGATTAACTAAGATTTTGCTGTGTGGTTGGCAGTGGTATGGTCACCCCTTCTTCGAAAATGGGGTCTTTAATGCTCCTGGTCATATTGCTATCTAATGATGTGATATCATTCTCAGGGGTCTTTCTGGGACAAAATATGGTTTCCTCTGTGAAATACTCCACTCCAAACTTTCCATGTTGAGCAGGAAGGTTCTGGGTTGGATAGTTAATTCAGCTGAATGCACCTTCATGTGAATGGGCACCTTGATAATATCCTTTGTGCAATGAAACTAAGGTCATTCAGCTGAACATGCAAACAAATTCCCTTCAGACCTTCCCATTCAATACTTAGCATGGATGTGGATGTTGAGGTCAGAGCTACTATGTTTGGCCCCACTCTTCCAGCCAGTCAGGATGATGTAGTGGTTAGGGTGTTGGACTAGGACCAGAGAGACCAAGGTTCAAATCCCCACTCAACCATGAAACTCACTGGGTGACGAGTCTCTTGGCCTAGGGTACAGCAAGCTCACGCAACAACAAAATAACTAAATGTGGGAGATCCCTTCAGCCTTTGTTCTTTACCTTTCCAAACAACATGAAAACAAGCAAAGGTACATAAAAAATGGATTCATAGGAGAATATTTCAGAAAATTATTCTGACTGTAGCAAAATCTCTTTTTTTTTTTTTCAATAATTTTTATTCAGATTTTCATAAAACATACAAGACAAAATCATAAAACATTCAAAGACAAAAAACAAAATCAAAAATAGTTAAACAAAAAGAAAAAAAGAAAAAAAAACAAAAATAAAAAATAAAGAGTAAAATATTGACTTCCCATTTGTCAAAGATCAAATCAGTTATAAGTCTATAATATATAACAATCCTGTCTCTTAAGTCATATTATAAAATCACTTTCCTCCAGTAGTTATCTTACTTAATCATCAAATCTCATAAACATTACTTTATTCTTTCCACAAAAAGTCAAAGAGAGGTTTCAATTCTTTAAGAAATATATCTATCAATTTTTTTTTCCAGATAAGCATATCGATTAATCCATCTCATTACTAATTATGATAATCTTATTGTCATAACCATAGTCAAAATAAACATTTCAATTAATCCATCACATCAGAATCTGTTAGGTTCAATAATTTCAGTAGCCATTGTTCTATTATCTCTATTAGTTCCATTTTCCATCTTCCATCTTCAGTAGTCTTGTTAAGTCCAGTAATTTCAATATCCAATCTTCCATTATCAGTATTCCATAATAATCTTGCTGTCAAAGCCATAGTCATATAGTAAGAGTCTGATGGGGATTACCTCTATCCCAAATATTTTCTTGCCATCCATTCTGAATAAGTTGCTGAAATACTGCTGTAAAATCATATCTCTGTTCTTTTTTTCAAAATACACTGGGTCATCTCTTAAAAGTTTTTCCATTGTCACATGGCTGCAGTTAATTCCATAGATTTTCTCTATATTGGGCTCCATCACATCATTCCAGTCCAGAAGATTATCCATGCCATTGATAACTTTATCTCTAGAATCTTCATTCATTTCTTCAGAGATAACATTGAGTTCCAAACAATAGATTTTATTTCTAAAGTCCATAGACTCCAAATCTTGTTCCTGTTCCACGTTGGTTCCAATCTCCGGGATCTCCTCTCTCACAGGGACCCCTATTCCAGTCTCCAGGGTCACCTCTCTCACAGGGACCCCTGTTCCAATCTCCGGGGTCTCCTCTCTCACAGGGACCCCTTCCAGGGTCACCTCTCTCACAGGGACCCTTATATCTTTAATCTCCTGCTTCATTTTACTCAATTCAATTTTCATTATCTCAATCTCATCCATTATTTTCTGAAACATAGTTATTTCCAGATTTTCAGCCACTTTCTTAATTGCCATTTTAAAAGAAAAATATAGAAAAACCACTTCTTATTTCAGCAACAATTGGGTTAATACTCCAAACTTGGTGACATCACAGTATAGACAGAGCAGACAGCCTTATCTCTCCAATAGTTAAGTAAACAAAATGCAGTTCCCAGGATCGAAACAATTAATGGCAATCGTCAAGAAACAGATTCGTCAAAATAAAATAGACCAAAAAGAGAGTAGTCTCAAAACAGTATAATATTTTTCAAAATAAAAATCTGGAATAGAAATCCCTCTTCTGTGTATATCTTTAGAATGCAAATCCAGGACAGCTTTTTGCAACAAAAACAGAGATAAGCTATTAATTAGTGCGTAGCAGAGAGAAGTTACGGCTCCCCAGTGAGATGTCAAAAACCGATCAATCTGGCAAATCTCTTTTAAACAGCAACAATTTAAGTCAAGTAAAAGAAAAATATAGAAAGAAGGGTGCTTGCCTGTTAGTGCGTTCTCTCTTAGAAGATAAGATGAACGTTCGCTTTTCCAGATAGAGCTTGCTGTTGAAAATCCGTCCCACCTTCGTCGGCTGGACCTCGTCCCATAAATTAATGAGATCTGGTCGTCCCAACAAAAATAGGCTTTGAGGTTAATCTCTTCGTTTCTCCCTACCCGGGAGAAGTTTAATCAGTCAAAAAAAAAGAAAAAACTGACTGATATATCTGAATAAGCTTCTTTTGAGGCAGGAGCCCGTCTCAAAAGCAGGCACAGGCTAAGTCACCCTTCCCGGAAGTCCCTGACTGTAGCAAAATCTCAATTTATTTGGGCCTGTCCATTCCATCTGTGAATTCCACCATATAGAATTAATCAGCTACATGGAAAATATTGGGATTATGATCATCTTATTACAATAGGGATTATTTTCCTCTCTGCTGTTGCCAACCTTTCTCATCTTTTGGGCTAAGACGTTCTTCTATTTTTCCAAGGGTTAACTGTTTTTAACATTGAGTTTTAAACTGTTGAAACCTGCCCTGGGACCTGCTGGTGAAGGGCAGGTAATAAATTTCATCAGCATCATTGTTGTTGTTGTCGTCATCATCATTGCCATTGTTGTCGTTGTCATTGTCATTATCATCACAGAAATAAATTTGCTAATACACACATAGGAGATCTCTTTAAAGCCTTGAAACCCTTATTTTATTTACATATGAAATTTATGTATTGCCCTTCCTCCCAAAGAAACCCTTGATACTAAGGCTGTGATCCTATGAACACTTACTAGGAAGTGCCCCATTGAAATTTCTTTGGGGCTGGGATAAAATTATTGGGAAGTTCAAATGGGGGGAAATGGGATGAAACTCCTTTCCACCAAAAAAGAAATTGCATTCTTCATCACTACCACTTGTGTTTAGAGGTGGTGACATCATCATCAGGCATATTTATAAATAGGCAGGAAATTAAATAGATAAAATATTGGAACTAAGCATCAGGCAAGGCCTGGGTACATAGATATGATTTAAAGCGGTGTCAACATGTTATCAATAAAGATGCCTGCCTCAATTCAGTGGGAAGGTGGCTCCACATAAGATGTGCCACAATAGAAAGGGCTCTGCCTCTGGTCAGTCCCAATCCATTCTCCATTAGCTGCAGTACCATCAGGAGAGCCTTGCCAGATGAATGCAATGATTGTGTAGGGCAATAGGGATGAAGGAGCTCCAATTTGTAACCAGTTTTTTTTATAGGTCAGAACCAGAACCTTAAACTAGCAATAGCCCTCTCTGAAACTGTGGAGACCCATTTTTCCCAGCCTTAGCTGGAGATACCAGGGACTGAAATAGGAGTCTGTTGCAGCATCTCACATCACCACTGATATGCTAAGCAATGGCAGGTGAACAGACGGGTTAGCAAGGAAGAAGAGCTTGAGGGTCTGGAGGCTCAAGGTCAGCAGTGGCTTGCCTGAAGGATCTGGGACCTTGGCAGGTATCTGATCAGCATCTTTAAAAGTGAGCCTGCCTCATTCATTTTAAAAGCAGGAGTTCATTTTAAAGAATGAAAGAGGCATGCAGATGAGAGGTTCTGAAGCCTCCCACCTTTTTTGTTTTTAACAAGGGTGATTAATATCATTAAGGGTTTGAAGCCTAGAAATATGGGCTTCCAGGGTTCCATTTTCAAGTTTGTCACTAATTGAGTTCATTATATAAGTCCTGCAGCTCTAAATATCCAAATCAAGAATCTAGGGACTTGATTAGACAGTTTGGGGCCCAGTTGAAAGCTCAGACGCTCCAAAAGATATAGTGCTGAATTTGAAAATGTGCTCAGCCAGTAGAACTCCCATTATATATGAGCATTTGAGGCAATCTGAATCCCATTTCACAAAACAAAAAGAGGTGGTCTCCTGTGAATTTGTATTTAAATGAGCCCAAAACATCTGTGGGCTTGGCTGTTTTATATCCCAGAAAGTTCCAGTTCAAGGCTTTGGGTAAAGAGTTTGCTTACTGGAGCTGAATGAATAACAGAAGAAAACAGACTCAGAATTATATGCAAGAATAAGTGATTCAAATGCTATTTGCTACTACCTTTTGGGGGCATATTATTTATTTCTGCAGAAAATGAGGATAACTTTTTAGTAATGTCAGTGAGTAGTGATTTCTTTACAAAATTATGTACAATCAGTCCCATCATCCCAGTTTCTCATCTGCACAAATACCCATTGTTGATGTCATATTCAGGTCTGGTGCTGGAGCACAAAGGGAAGGCAGCAAGGACAAAGTTTCAGGACCACAGATAGCTCCAAGTGAGCAACTAGCTCTTCTATGCTCCACTCCCTTGTGAAGACTTCAGAATCTTAAAGGTTCAACCCTCTGGTTTGAAGATGGGCACTCCTACTCCATTCTATAGCTTTTCAACTGGTATTCACCCTGCACTGCTGGAATGGTGGGGTACTATGTGGGACATTTTGTTCTTCAGGCTCAGAGGAAAACCCTGAAGGTCCTAGTGGTATGGAAGTTTCTTCTGGGGGCCCCTGTCTGACAGCCTCAGGCACAGTGGTCTCCTGACATCCAGCAACAGGCTCAGAGCCCTAACATGGCCCAGCTCCTCAGATAGTGCCTCTGCAGCTTCTGAATCTTTGTCTTGATGGCTGCTGAACTCAAGGGTCAAGCCAACTTTAGATATTTTTTTACTCTAGATATTTTTTTACTCTAGATTCTTGAGCATTTCATACACTTGGTTCCTGTTCAAGATTTATACTTGACAAAAATTGCATCTGCATACAATGATATTGAGATACATGACAAACTGGGCAGTGCCATGAATATCACACAGAAACATGAAATGCATGATATTTCAGCTGCACAGAACATTTAACTCTTCTTCTTCTTCGTCCTTGTCATCATTGTTGTTGTTGTTGATGATGATAATAGATTTTACATGGATCTCAAACAGGAATGGGGAACAAAACTGATTCAGTTCTCATTTAAAGCCAGATTTAAAGATGTGCACACTCTGCCCCAATATAATTACCATCTTTTGAAACTTGCACATCCAAATGAAGTTCTCCAACCAAACAATGTTTTTAAAAATGCATTCATTAGGGGAAAGTGAGCATAAAATGAATATATTAGTGAAAATTGTATTCAAAAATGTGTATATTAGGATAAATTGCATACAAAGGTGTGTTTGTTAAGAGAAATTTGCTCTAAAATGCTGAAAACTTCATAAGACCATAAGGATGCTGCTGAATCAGACCAAATGCCAATCTAGTCCCGCATCCTTTTTCCAATCAAATATTTCGTGGGGAAGGACCATAGCTCAGTGGTAGAGCACCTGCTTTGTATGCAGAAGGTCCCAGGTTCAATCCCCAACATCTCCAGGTAGGACTGCGAGAAAACCTTGTCTGAAACCCTGGAGAGCTGTTGTCAGTCAATGTAGATGGTGCTGAGCTACATGAACCAATGATCTGACTCAGTATAAGGCAGCTTCCTATATTCTTGAAGGCCAACAATCAAGATAGGTAGGCAATAACCCTTCCTTTCTGTTACCTCCCAGCAGTTGGTATCTGGTGGTATACCATCTCTGAACTTAGATGTTCTATGTAGCTAGCTGATAGCTGTTGATGCACCTGAACTCAATAAATTGGTCTGATCCCTTTTCTGTTCCCTCTAAGCCTATGAGCACCACCAGACCTTAAGGCAATCAGTTCGATAAATTAATGAAATGTGTGAGGAACACATGTAAAATGACTTTCTTGCAGGCATTTAGGTATAATATGTACCTTGCCTTCCACAGTAAAACAAAGACAGCTTCATTAAGACTATCTGACCATAAAATGTCCTTGGCATTCAGCAAGACACCAGAGTTAGCTATTATAAATTCTGTTAATTACTCACATTTAATTATATAACTACAAGAGTTCCTATTTTTTTTAAATAAGCACAGCTGCTTCTTGTCCACCCTTAGACTAGGGAAATCTCCCCATCTCTAATGTAAAAGTAATCCACTTGAAGGAAACTCCAGAGGGCTCTTCGGTCACACTGTTTAATGCATTTTGACACATGTTGTGCCGGAAGACCTTGTTTAGGCTTAAACAGTACTTAAGGTCATTTCACTCCCCATTAGTTAGATCTTTATGATAATGAACTTTTAATAGAGAGTTAAAACAACAAACAAAAGCAACTTAATAAAGCCCCCACCTTGTGCCCTGAAAACAGTTTGATTAAGATGGGTTGTTCTCCAAACATTAAACATATTAACCATTGTTATGGTTCACTGTGTTATGATTACTGCACTGAGGCCAGGATGTTTTGTATGATGCGATCTAATGGACTGATTTCCCCCAGGTAGTCATAATGCAAAGTACGTATTTTTTTATCAAGGTGAATGACACATTGTACAATGAAGTAGGGAACGAGTACTTCAGTGGTCGACTGCATGCTTTGCTTATGGAAGGTCCCAGTTCAATCCCCAAGATCTCCCTGTACTGGGTGGTGCTAGTCCTCCTCATAGTAGACACATTGAAGTTAATAGACATGACTAATTTAGATTATTTTCTATCAATGGGCCTACTCTGAGTAGGACTTAGTGGAATAGAACCCACTGAAAGCCTGGGGAGTTGATGCCAGTCACTTTAGATCGGGGTGGAGAATCTATGGCCAAATGTTGTTGGACTATGGCCATTGGCCATGCTGACTGAGGCTGATGGGAGCCACAGTCCAACAACATTTTGAAGGCCACAGCTTCCCCAGCCCTGATGTAGACAGTAACAATACTGAGCTAGACAGTCTTGTTATAACAGAGCTTTATATGTTCATAGTAAATATGCAGTGTCCTTCTAAAGATTTGTTGGACTGCCTCCATGGGACTCCCTGTCTCCATACCCCACCAATGGATCTTACTTTGCTAGGTTGGGATGACCTACTGCACTCAATGGCTGAAATGAATAATACAAACAGTTATTCTTCACTTGTAAACCTGTCAACTAATGTGGCCTGCATTATGTTAATGTATGTTTTAAGAAAATGTGAGAAAATTTACATCCATGCCCACCCCATCAAAACATTGCATTAAAATTGTAAGTGAGCTACAAAGCCAGTAAAAATGAAGTATTAAAGATTTAAACAGATAGAGATGAGACAGAGATGCTCCTCACCAGGGGAAATGCTTGGTCTAGAACTGGCCCTGATTTTTAATATAAAATATGGCACACCACAGAACGTTTACTTTTCAGGAAAAAAAGCAGTTGATGTGTTTGCTTCTGTCCTCCCCCTTCTCGGATGAAATAGAAGTCATTATCTAAATGAAAAATATAGCAAGATGCAATGGTGTGCAGATGGCAGATCAGGATCTCTAGGTATATCTCAGGGTGATTTGCAGTAGATCAGTAAGGCTTCCTGATTCCTAGTTTTCTCACAGCAGTGACAAATGGCTCCCCCGCCCCACCAAAATTAGGCTACTATGAAGAAAACTGACCAGGATGAATGGATTTTTGTGTGAAAGGATTGTTCTGTTCAGTTCTGATGGTGAAATCAAATCCCTAGGGTTCAGAATGTGTACAGGGGCACAATGATTTTTTTTAAAAAAAATTCTAACTGGTATGTATTTTGCACCTTACTCTGGTCAGCTGATCTTGGGGTTCTAGTAAAAAGCCATGTAGATCAGACAGCCTTGATGTCTGCCTACCCTTGATCTATTGCATGCTGCTGACAGAGCATGTCCTTTGTCCCTTCAGCCCCCACCCCTACCCATTCAGAATTATCAATTATGTAGTGAATATATTTGATTTATGAAAGGAAGCGGGGAGCATCAGGGCCAACTAAAACCTCATATTCCCAGCTCTGTCCACAGCACCTACAGTGGAGGGCAACTGAAGTGCTGGCAGCTGTAGCCAAACCAGAAAAGTGAACTTTTCTAACATGAGCAGACAAGGGCAGCTGTAATCAAGGGTGCATATTGTATTTTTGCTATCAATGGCTCCAGGTAAAATGCCACCAGGATAATAAAATAATACTACTACTACTAATAAAAGAAAGCCGAGGAACTGGCAAAGGGGATGAGTGTCAGAATGAATCCTAGTTTTTGGAAGGAGGGGTTAGAATTCACCCAGAGAGGGAAAGACAAGGGGAGCAAGGTTTGTTCAGCTTTGCAAGTACTTCTGAGAAATGTAACACAATTCTGAATTCTGACAGTTACTCAATGCCATGATACATATGATAGCAAGAGGGCACAGGGGAGGCCACAGTACATATATTTCAAGACTTGACATTACTAAATGGTATTGATGGAACCCTGCTGGATAAAACATCATAGAAAAAGACAGTCCCATTAGAACAACTAGCAGGACTGATTGTGCTAGGAACATTAGAACTCTGCACATGTTCATGCATGGGTTTAATTGACACCCCCTGTTTAGCATAACGTGTGAACAGCCCTATTGTCTTCTTTTTGTCATCTTTTAAACAGTATAGCTCTTTTTCTTACTCTCACTCTAACACTTTCTTCATGGAGTGTACTTCCAGAGAGGAGAGAGGTGGAAAAAAGGGTGACTTACCCAGTTTACTTTGTAACAAAAAGATAAGATCACCTACCACAATAGCCCTAGGACCTGAAACTTTGGCAGGTTTCTTACCAAGGAGCACCTCCAGTATGTCCCCAGTATTCAAATGGATTGCCCACAGAAAACAAATGAACAAACAAGAAACAAACCAAAAGTGGGAACATGATTTCTATTTTCCTTCCCCAAAACAGTAGATGTGCTTTTGCGAGAGAATTGCTGCACCTATGTCTCTGAAATGTGGCAGCCTTCATCTACTCAGAAGCCAAAAACATGTCTGCCGTTTGCATCCAATTCTGTCTGACAATGAAAAAAGAAATTAGACACTTTAAAATAGACCCCCTGATGGATATGCTTGAAATTTGGCAGTCTTAATCTACACTGAAGGGAGCTCCTTTCTCTGCAAATGTCATCCATTTATTTTATAATAAAAACATAAGAAAAGCTCTCTTGGATCAAACCCAAGGTTTGTTTACTCCAGCATTCTTTTCCCACAGTGGGTCAAACAGATGCCTGTGGGAAGCCCACAAGCAGACCGTGAGCACAATAGCACTCTCCCATTTGGGTTCCCCAGCAACTGGTCTATCAAGCAAATCTTTATCTAAAACCTTCTCTCCAATGTTCTGGAAACCACACAGGATGAGGGGAGGTTGTATGTGGTATGGTCAGACTGCGGGGGGGGGGAATTTGCTCTTGAAGAGCTAAAAAATAAAAGCAGTTGAAATTGGGTATGGGAGAGAAAAGCTTTAAGTTGTAGAGCTGGCTGGGACAGACTACTGAGACATTTCTGGCTAGGCCAGGGTTGGGGAAACTTGTGGCTCTTCATCAGTAGCGTAGTGGCAAATTCAGAAGTACAGGGTCCCTTCATGATAGTCACACCACAACCCCTCACAGCCATGCCCCCTTTCCACTTTCCCTTATCTCCCCCATCTCCCTTGCTTTTCCTTTCGTCTTGCGAGTCCATAGTCCACTACAACAGACATCCCTATGAGCTGATCAGCATGAAAGGGGAGGCTGTGTTAGCTACTGAGAAGAGTCTTCTCAGTTGCTGACTCACCTCCTCTGATTGGCTTCAGTCAGCACAAATGGATGACTCTTCTCAGTAGCTAATACATTCCCTTTTCATGCTGATTGGCTCATACATAGGGACCTGGCTGGGACCCTGCTCCCAAAAAAGTAACGGGTCTACGACCCCCCCACAACCCTGGACAACTACACCCCTGCTCTTTATATGTTGCTGGACCTTTGATCTGAACCAGCAGGTTCCTTATGTATATCCTTATGTACCATAGGCCCTGTGTTTCAAAAGGAAGTTAGCCATGTAAAGGAGTGTTAGGTCCAAACCCAACACGCAAGTCGCCCTGTCAACCCCAACTCGCTTATTACACCCGGGAAGAGTGCGGAGTTGAGTGCAAATGAACCCACTATCAGAGATCAAGTAACACGAGACAAAAACCTTTGCAAAGGGGACCCAATACTTACAAGCCGAAGCAGGCCAGCATGGGAACCTCGTTTATTGGTGTCCAAGAGTTTATATAGGCTTACCCCGAAGTTTACAATATCGGGTTCAAGTCATAAAGTACAAAAGAAGCAATTGCTAACTGTTATAGCTTTGGGGCATATGAAAGGAGGTAAAGGGGTACAGGGGGAAGGACAAGAGTGGAAACATTAAGACTATCTCCCAGACTCTGTGTCTACATACTTCGCATGTCCTTGAGATAAGCACTATGCAGAAACAGACAAAGGCAACTATCAAGGGGAGGCCCAGCTGCAACCGGGCGCCCCCTAAACTGGAGACAGACATGATATTACTTTGCTTACATATCAAAGGAGTATTACAAGTCAAGGTTTGTGGGACATTGGAATAGCGTTTGACATTTCTATGCAAGGTTCATTTGTAACAATAAGCAAGGCCATAAGCATAAATGTGATACAGAAATGCATAGTAGGGAAGTTTCCAGCTTAAACCGGCTTTTATTATGCGAGCCACTGGAATGTAGGTAAGGGTCAGGTCACCAGGAAATAAACCGACATTTTATATCAAAAGTCAAATAAAGGCCACTTTGGTTCTATTTCCCGTGAAGCCCAAGCTGGTTTAGGTAGGACAAGTGAATTATAGTTTTACAAGCACTGGGGGTTTCAATTTATCCCTAACAGGAGTACTTGGAAAATTTCCTCTGCTTGGGGAGAGGTCAAGACAATACAAAAATAATCTAAGAGAGAAAGTGCTGGATAACTGCAAAGAGAGTATATGCTTCGTTGATTTCTTCTAGACAGAAAACACGCACTTTGATTTATTGTTATGTTAGTTATAAGGACAGATGTGGTGAGGTTCAGAAAAAGTCAGTTAAACTCTCACTTTGGAACTACCTGGTTAACTTTAGGTGTTTTGCATATCAAAGACTCTTTAAAAAAGGAAATAAATGAACAAGACATCTTTCCCAGGCAAAAAAAGGGAGGGGAAGAAGTGGTGAGCAATTGGATGCCAAAACTACTAGGACAAAATCAGTATCTTTGTTAATAAGCAACTAATTTGGTAAATTATTAGGTCCTCATTAGCTCTGGTAGAGACAAAACGATTGCTTGGAATTCATGGCTCTTCCCTCACAGCTAGTTCACACAAGCAGCAAATAAGGGAGTGCAACTTTAGACACCAGAGAAGTGATTACATGGTTGAATGTTTGTCATGGAACAGGATGGGGGAAATCACTCACATACAAATCACAGCACAATCAAGCACATTCAGGACAGAGGGTGGACCAGCTCTCTTCTCCTTCACCTCTAGTTTTCTGTGTGCAGGAATATTCTGTTTTCTTCTGCTCTTGGTTGATTTGTGTATAACTGATTTTACTCAATGGATTCAGCCTAAGTTACAGAGCAATCCAACTCAGGGGAAGTCGGCAGAAGGGGTGCTGGTGGAGGAGAGCCAATGGGCAAGTCCACAGCATCCATTTACCATTTTGGAGCTGCTGGGCTGGTGAGACATCAGCTCAGCAAGGAGGTGTGTACATCAATGCAAAAGAAAATGGTGACTCTCACGAATACTCCTACTGGTGAGTAAATGCTCCCCATTGACTTCCAGTGAAATTATTTTCTTAGACCCATCTTTTTCTCAACATAACTTTGGCCCAGATCGGGACCCACAGGAGTGCTCTGAATGGGAGTTGGATGTTGCATACATCCCCCAGTCCCTCCTCCAACATACCTCCAGAATGCCCCCTTTTTTTGGCCTTACGCCAGCTTCTGCTGGCACCCCTTCCACCAGGCTGGGCTTCTCCAGCAGACCCCTGGCTGAGCCAGCAGGATCCCAACTCTGCCACAGCTGTGCCTGGCAGAGCCTGGTAGAACCAGGACCCTGCTGGCTCAGCCGGGGGTCCACCACATCCAACTCCCCTCAGCCCTTTGTGCAAATGAGCTGGATTAGTTAGTTCCCTTTGAAATCCATAAGGCTTAACATGTGATTTTATTTATTTATTTATTTATTTAAAACATATACTGCTTCATCATTTGCATTTCTAACTCAAATGCATTTGCATTAGCAACTCACCTTGTTGATTCTTAGTGAGAATTAAGTGCAACTAACTGAGATGGCAATCCTCAACACACTTATGAGTGAGTGAGCCCCATTGAACATAGTGGGGCTTGCTTCTAAGGAAGCGTTCAGAGGATTGCACTGAACATCTGGATCAACCCAGTGTATTTTCATTTTTTTATTATTTTGAGCTGTTTGAGGGATCTTTTTAGGGCTGAAAAATGGATGCTTTTATAAATACATAAATTCATATAATCCCCCCCACTCTCTGAAGTAGTATAGTGTGAAGTGGCATCTGATCTCCTGTTTGGGAGAAGCAAGCCTGTGCTTCTCCCTGCAGTGATGGCTGGTGCCCATTGGTAGGATGGAAAATAGGGAACCAAGGGTAGATGGAGCCAGAACCAATGACAGGCAGATCAACTAATTCTAGTTTTGACCGCCTCCTTTTCCTTGCTGAGTTCTACAAGGGAAAACACTGAGACTAAGGAGGAGGACCCTGGCAGGCAGTGCCACCCCCTGGACTGGTTGTAAGCAAGAAGACAAACAGATGGAGGCTGGCTGAGAGCAGACTAAGGTTGGTAGGGCAATCTTCATTTTTCCACAATGGACCAGACTCCACTGTCTCTGGCATAGTTCTAAATCCTCCTTGCCTTCAGTCTTTTATTTCTACATACCCCCACTTTTATCTAGGATCTTCGTATCAAACACTCGTTTTCAAATGCAGGATGCTGTTGTCGAGAAAAGGGGCTTTCCCCTTGGCTGGGAAGCAGCAGAGCAATCTGGGCTCTCTAGAGCAATTCCAGACAGTCAGTATCCCAAGTAATGACCCCCACGTGTCTACAGAACCACAGCCGGGAGATGGACTGAGAGATGGGAAGGAGACTGGAAAAGGCCAGCCAAGGAAGCAGGTGTCTTCCTGCTTGTGACCTTCCTTTTCTGGCAGGGCTCCGGTGCCTTTCACAGCTGTGTGACAAACAGAAATCTAGCATTTTCCTCATCACTGCATCTGCAGGCAGCTGTGGAAGGCCTAAGCCCTGCCAGAAAAAAAGCTGGAAATGCTACAGGCATCTGACACCCAACCCCCTCACCCTGCAATTACCCAATACATATGCTCCAACTGTTCCTATTTCATAGGGACAATCTCTGTTTTCTGGTCGCTGTCCATGGTCAATTGCTGCTCTGAGTTTGTTCTTAGTTTTTGCCTTGTTAAAATTATTTGCACAAGTTTGCTGGAATTCTCTTTAGAATTCACTCCAGAGAAAGAGAGAGTTTCTAGCTATTAAATCTCTGAGTAATTGTGAATGTGTGGGTTAAAAAGGAGATGCATCTAAATAAATATTTTATTGGTTCGTCATTGTTGGACTGGCTTACTATGTGTTGGATGTTATTGTTTTTATCATGATGTAACCTGGACATCTGGTGAGGGGTAGGTGTCCTATTTTATAGCCTCTGTAGAATGCTGCAGTGTGCTGGGACTCTGAAGGGATCCTAAGTCTACCCAAATTTGCGGAGGAGTCTTGGCGAGACTCTTACTCCTTTGTTAGAAGAGATCTGAGTCTCTTCTCATCATTTAGGTTTCTGTGAGGCTCAATGGTATGGTTTGGATTACTATGCTTTACATATCCATTTCCCTCCACCCAGGGTCTTTCAAATGTCCAAGGTTGCACGGTTACCTCCTGCACAGTTCACTTTAATCCAGTCCTCCCACCTTAGGTCTACCTCACCTAGCCTTTCTCTGCTACCTCTGAGGTCATGATGTTAGTTTTAAAGCTCATTTGGATAGTGGCACTGCTTGGGCTGCTATCCTTTCTGCGACTCTCTCCTCTCACATCCCAGCTCTCTTCTTACTCTTACATCCAGCTGAGTTGGCATCTTCAGTCTACTCTGGCAGCCAAGCTTCCTCCTGTCTGCCACAGCTCTGTCCACACACAGCTGCCTCAGATCTAGTGAAGTGTGGGAGCTGGAGCCATTTTGCGCTACCTCTCCACAGTGAGAAATAAAAATTAATTAAATAAATAAAGCTCGTCTTTGGTGCACAGGGTTCTAAATGCATGCACATAAGCAGTAAGGTACCATGCAGGGCACAGGTTACAACTTCAGATATTGTAGCTGCTGAGGTGTATTTTGAACTGTTGATAATACATCATTATGTGTGCCCCATTCCTTTGGACAGTGACAAGTTCCAGGGGTCCTGAATTCTTATTGGTATTTTCTAATATTTTCATTTATTTACAAACATACAGGTTGAACATAGGTGGAGTTTCAGCTTAAGCACCCCAACAGATATCCTGCTCTGACCAGGCTCTGAGCTCTTAGAGGAAGTGGACAGTAGCAGTGGCACCTATGAGCAGGGTACCATAATGTCAGATAAGGCAGAGCCTCATGAAGCAGAGTCAGGCCACAGCAGGTAAGAAAAAGTAATGGAAGGTACAGCCAGGCCCAGCTTAGACAAAGCAAAGCCCGTTTAGATCTTGTGTTCTTACCTGCTGAAATGGAGCAAGGTCGAAAGGTGAAGCCTCATCAAAGCTGGCCAAACTAGTCCTGCTGATGTCCTACCCCTTCTGGAACGTTGTTTGTAGCCTTAAAGGGATATTTTTCTGAAGCTGTTGACTCTTACGACATAGAGATGACAGGGAATACTCCAGAATAAATCTTCTGAAACCAAGGAATCTGGTAAAACAATGTCCCCTCGCCTAGAACAACTCAGAACAGGGAAGCAACTCTTTGAAAGGCACCTACTTCCCATCTGTGTCCATCCCTGCACTTGAGGATGGGTTGAGTTAGGGAAGCATAACAACAGATGGCCAAAGTTGACGGTTCCCACAACAGATCTCTATGGAGACATCCAGGACCCCCAAGTGCTGTTAGCTCTTCAGAGTACAAATAATAATAATAACAATAATTTCTCTGAGCCTCTTTTCCCTCTCCATCTCAAACTGTAGTCTCTTGTCACACAGAGACACCTGGAGTGCCACAACCTTTGTGGGAGGTGTGGGTGGGAGGCCTGCCCCATTCTCTCATTGGTTGTTCATGTTCAAACCATTCCCCAAAGCATCCTGCATCAAGAAGCAACTGTCTTAACTATTTAAGACATAGTCCAAACGCCCAATCTGCCAAGTTGGGTGGTCTTCCTCCTCCCAGCCCAGAACAGCTCAGCTGGCCTGCCTATACCTGCAGAGTGATGCTAATATCAGTCTGCCAGTGCAGACCTCTGTGTTCTGTCCCCTGCAAATGAGGGCAGGTGGAAGTTCTGTCAGCAGGCTTCTCACCAGTAGCAGCCCACAAAAAGCCCCAAAATGAGAGGCTGAGCTTGCGGGGCATCGGCTGATTAGCATGAGCTACAGGGTTGTGGATGCAACTGTGGGCCCAACACTCCATGAGGTTCCACCACTGCCCAGCTGGGGTTTGGACAGAGCTTGGAAAAGTTACTTTTTTGAACTACAACTCCCATCAGCCCAATCCAGTGGCCATGCTGGCTGGGGCTGATGGGAGTTGTAGTTCAAAAAAGTAACTTTTCCAAGCTCTGGGTTTGGATTGCTCTGATAGTTCCCATGACAGCATATCACCTGTAGTTTACCTAAGAAAAAAGATGTGTCTGGTCAGACTCAAGGCAGCTTTTTCACCAGCCATTTCTGTCCTTCTAGCCCATTAACCCTCTTTGTCCAACTCTTCAGACTCGCAACACTTATATAGGGCAATCATGTTTTCTAGGCTATTTTTTCATCCAAAAAAATAAGCCTCCTTTATTTTAAATTAATGAAGGGCATGCTATTACGGAGTAAATTAATGCAACACACTAGAAGGGTAGTTGAGCCATATGCAGATGTGTCGTGATGAAGACACAGACCACGTGCAGTGTGACCTTTGGTTGGAGAATAAGAATGTCACAACTATTTCCTTATTTTCATATATGAAATCCTGGAGGATACGTTGGACGGTATAGTTAATACATATCACCACAACTGGTCTGGGGTTATTCGAGCTGTCTACTGTGTTTCTTTACAGCACCTTTCCATCCTTCAGCCTCCATTGCTTATTTCAAGCTAGAATTTTGGTTTAATTGCTTCCTGTATTTCCCATTCTCTTGGCTACTTTCAAGAAGACACAGACAAGCTTAAAATCAGCTCAAGCAGGCCATGAGTTGAACCAGAGCATTTCTCCAACCCATTAATGTTTCTAAACCATTAGACTTTAACAAGGATAATGATCTAGTCAATCTAATTATCTAAGCAGAAGTGCCATGCATATAAAGAAGTCTAAGGGAGAAATCCCAACACCACTAAAGTCAACAGGCATTTTCCCTTTGATAACTTCCATTGAATCACACGTATTGTTATGATTTCCGGTTTTGAGGAGACCCATGTCAGGTTATATCAGTCAGCCAACTTTTAACACAGAAAAAAATATGAGCAAATTTTTATTATCAGACTTTCTTCTTTAGCCTGTTCATTAATTACTTAAAACAGTTCATGGGAAAGGAGCAGTTAGTGGGCTTCTTTGATGAGAATTAATGGTTCATTAGCTTAAATTGCAGTCAGTTGCCAATACATTGGGAGAAGATGGAAAAACAATGATTCTTTCTGGGAAACAATAGAGTGGGCTCAAGCTGTGCTTTTGAATTTACACATTGATTCTTCAGGTATGATTGTTTTTAATGAGATTTTATGGCATATAATTATTTTATTTATTTATTATTTTAAAAAAATTCTAAACAGCACTTCATCCTGATGGATTCTAAGGGAGGTATCTTGCTTAGCCCTGGCTTGGTACCAAACATGGAGTCCTTACGACAAACCAGATACACCCACAGTTGGAGGTCCTTGAGAAACAGGCAGGGACCCTTATTGGCAGGCTGGCTGCTTGGGAGATGCTCCATCCCAGCATTTCCTATATGGTTTTTTTTTAAAGGCTTCAATTTGGTTCACTTTACAAGAAGGCTGCTTGAGACCTGATGGAAAAAGTAGCTGAAGGAGTTAAATTGGGCACCTCAGAGTGACTAGTATTTCAAGTCATTTGCAAAGGACATGACCTTTTGCAATCCAATCAATGTGATTCAAGAAATAATTGCTATAGTGTGCCTCAAGACCTCTGTTCAGCCATAGAATAAGACTAACTAAAGGATGAATACCACCATTTGTCCTGCAAAAGATAATCCTATCAAGGTGGAGACCCCGTCTTATCAGGACCACACAAAGTGTAGAGGTATATTGAATGACACCTCCCTGATCCAATCAGTTTTTGAATTTGCTGAAGCTTTTGCTTATGAGGATATAAAACTCCAAGCTTTATAGCAAAAATTGTTCTACTTGCCCAGTTCCACTCTGAAATCACTTGCTGAGAATATCATTCCCACTTCTAAGCGGGGACGAGTTTGCCTTCATCCCTCTTCCTTTATCAAAGGAGTTTTGGTAGTAGATCCCTCCTGAAGGGAGGGTTTTTTTAGAGAATGGTGATGTGGGCCAATCTGGTCAATGGGGAGGAGCAGGGAAGCTTGCTTTATAAGCTTGTTCCACCCTCCAATTGTTCCTCCTTCCTTTGCAGCACCATTCCTCTCTTCCTATATGTAATATGGGCTTTGCTAGTTGTCTATGAAGGTGCTGAGTAGGAAAGTGCTTGGGGGTATTCCTGGATCCAACATTGTCACTGGAGGCTTGGGTGGCCTCAGTGGCTAGAAGTGACTTTCTCCAGCTCTGGCTGGTTCACCAGCTACATGCACTTTTGGAAAGAGATAGCATGGCCACAGCACTCCATGTTCTGGTAACTTCCATACTGATTATTGCAATGTGCTCTACATGGGGCTGCTCTTGAAGAAGACTCAGAAACTTCAACAAGTCCAAAATACAACAACCAGATTACTGGCTGGGGTTCCCTGTATATAACCACCATTTTAAAACAGCTGCATTGGTTGCCAGTTTGTTTCTGGGCCCAATTCAAGGTGCTCACCTAAATAATGTAGGTCTGAAATATCTGAAAGGCTGCCTCCTTCCCTACAAACCCTCTTGGATGTTGAGATCAGTAGAGGGAGCCCTTTTGATAGCTCCACCATCCTCAGAAGCTCGGGGTGGTGATGGCCTGGGAGAGGGCATTCTCTGTGGTATCCCCTAATTTGTGGAATTCTCTCCCCACCAAGGTACATCTGGCAATTTCATTGTATAGTTTTAGGCAAACACTGAAGATGCACCTCTTTACCCTACTTTTAATGTATGAGATATATGTTTTTAGGACCTATTTTGTGATTTTAGGTTGTTTTTAATGCTATATTTTTAAATGGTTGTAACCCACCCTGGGATCTTTGGGTGAAGGGTAGATAATAAATGTTACTACTACTACTACTACTACTACTACTACTACTACTACTAAACTGAGATAGAACATGTGTATTTGAAACATGTGTCTACTAAGGAAGATTGTTACCACCCCTGTATCCAATGATGGGTTTCCCTTGAGGGTCCCTCCAGGTTCATACTAATGAAGAACCCCCAGAATTCAGAGGAGGAGGTGGAGCTGCTGCACCCACAGTCCTCAAGAACACCAGTGTCAAAAGCTTTGGATCCAGGTTGAAGAGGAACAGCATAGTATGTGTCTACAGACTCAGACTCATTGGTCTACTTGTGAGTACTGATACTCATTCACTGCCAGAAACTGTGGTTAAAGTGTGGTTTAGGAGGCCAGAGTATATAAAGCCTCCTTCTTAAGTCTTCCAGTTGCTGGAAGCAACATAGGCCTCAGCCTCCTGGTTTCAGTCTCCCTGTCTTGTTGTGGTGTACCTTGCCTGAACGCCATGTGATAATGACCTTGAACTATTGCCTGACTTTGTCTCTGGATCTCATTTGGACCGTGACAGATTTTGTGTGTTTGGCCTTGTGGTTTGGTTTTTGTGGACTGGGCTGTAGCTGCAAACCTGCCCTCTTTGGTGAGTACTTTGATGAAGCTTTATCTCTTCTGTAACTGAGCCCTGAGCCCCTGAGGTCAAGCCTTGGAGTATGACAGCAGTGAACAAAAATACACACAGTACGTTACACACACACACACACACACACACACAGATATATATATATATATATATATATATATAAACGTAATTGTGATTAACCAAACAGAGGTTTTTATTATATTAACAAAATGTTTCAGCTTCCGCCTTCATCAGCTGCCAACATACAAATGCTGTTACCAAGGTGGCAGTTATAGAGCTTTGAGGATGGAATGCTCAGAGGGGCTTCATTTGCAGAAGCTATGTAGTGGTGGTACTGTCCTCCAGGTTAAGGCCATGTGGTGCCAATGTGTCCAGAGAGTAAATCCAAAAGTTCTCCCTTTTGGTCAATGCTGCTGGATCTGCTGGCATCTCTATCGCTGTTATGGAAAAGTCCAACAGGCTGTGATGTTAAAATGGTTTGCAACTGGTTGCTCCACTTTTTTTGTCAAAATTGCCGACTTGTGGTTCCTGAAGCGCGTGCGTAGGTCAGTTGTGGTCTTTCCTACGTATTGGATATGACATCCTGGTCTTTTGCACTCGATCATGTAAACTATATTGCAGGACCTGCAGGTGATGTTCTGTTTGATGTAATATGTCCTACCTGTCCTAGTGCTTGTAAAAGTGGCTGTCTCCCTGAGGTACACACAGGTGATACAGCATTTGGAGTGACAAGGATGAGACCCTGGATTGGTGATAGGTGGCTTAAGGGAGAACTTTTGGATTTACTCTCTGGACACATTGGCACCACATGGCCTGAACCTGGAGGACAGTACCACCACTACATAGCTTCTGCAAATGAAGCCCCTCTGAGCATTCCATCCTCAAAGCTCTATAATTGCCACCTTGGTAACAGCATTTATATGTTGGCAGCTGATGAAGGTGGAAGCTGAAACATTTTGTTAATATAATAAAAACCTCTCTTTGGTTAATCACAATTATGTTCATATATTAGGTGATTAATGGAATCCTTATAGGGATCCAGAGCAAGCTTGAGTGAAGTTCTGTTTGTTGCTTTCAAAACTGTCTATATATATATAAAATGTTCAAATGTTCATTGTTCGATAAAACTGAGTGGCAACTAATTATCTATAAAAACCGCATACACTATCCAATTTCACTGAGGTAAAGCTTTGAAATATCTGTTTGAATAAAACATCAAGGAATTTTAATTCTTGCAATTTTTTTTTGTCCCATCCTCTCTCCAGGCTTCACCATTCAGTAGTGACTGGTGAGTGAGCTCCATGGCTGAGCCTGTGTTGTTCACAGTAAGAGACACTGAAGGCATTATACATGAAGGAACAGCCCTTGGTTGTTTCAGACGTCTTGTAAAGACTTATCTTTCGCTGACCCATAAGATTAGACCAGAGCTTGGAAAAGTTACTTTTTTGAACTACAGCTCCCATCAGCCCCAGCCAGCATGGCCACTGGACTGGGTGGATGGGAGTTGTAGTTCAAAAAAGTAACTTTTCCAAGCTCTGGATTGGACCCTGTTTCATGTGCTTGAATCCCCTGAATTTTTGTTTCATTTGCATTTGTATGCTTTTATGTGTTTTTATACTGCAGTTTTATTGGTCTTAAGTTTTAGTTTTGTTTTATGGTTTTTGTATGTTGTATTCCACTTAGAGATTTCCTAAAATAATAAATGGTTTATAAATGCTTTAAAAACAGGCAAATAGAAAAAATGGCACTGGCTACACTGGTTTTCAACTGGTAGCAGTAAGCACATATAATGTACAGGCATTTGAAAATTAACATAAGATGATCCAAAGTCAGGTCAGGGGTCCCTCTAGTCAAGAACCCTTTGATGATCACAAACACAGCATGGAGACAATAGCCTTGGGATGGACTGGTCTATTACTTGTCTGTCAGCTTCACAGAGATTAATTCATAAGTCTGATCCATCCCATTTGCAGATCATTCTGTGACATTTATTTTCTAAAGCACAAAAATCACATTATTTTTGTATGGGACCATATAACACATATTTTTCCTTGCATTTGTGTACCATTTGGAATAAAAGGATGCTAAGTACTGCTTAGAACATATAAGGAGCACAGTTCCTTATGGGATGGGGAACCTGTGGCCCTCCAGATGTTGTTGGGCTGTAATTGCTATCATACCTAGCCGCTGACCATGCTAGCTGGGAGTTGGAGTCCAGCAACACCTAGAGGTCAATTGTTATCCATCTCTGCTGTGAGCAAAAAGGACTTCAGACAAATCAGATAACTCAGGATCAATGGAGGCTTGTCCACTAGGGTGAATGGGCCTCTGCCCCATCAAGCTCAATCTACCCTCAGCCAGTCCCCACCTGTCTGCTTTTTTACTTACAACCATTCCAATGGGTGAAAGGGTCACCTTTCTCCTCCTTGGTCTTAGTTTTGTCCTTGCAGAACTCAGTAGGGAGGAGGACAGACTGTTCCTGTCATTGGCTCTGGCTCTTCTTACTGTTGATATCCCTGCCTTTTGCCCTCACCACTCCCAACAGGCACCAGCCACCATTGCTTAGGATCACGTAGGCCAAAAATGGGGAACCTGTGGCCCTCCAGATGTTGTTGAACTCCCATAATCCCTGGCCACTGACCATGCTAGCTGGGAGTTGGAGTGCAAAACATCTAAAGGTCAGATATTATCCATCCCTGCTGTGAACAAAAAGGCAAACAAGATACTTAGGCCCATTTAAACCAGGGATGGAGAACCAGTGGCCTCCAGATGTTGATGGACTTTTACTCCCACTACCTCCAACCAGCATGGGAAATGGTTAGGGATTATGGGAGTTGGACTCCAACATGTGGAGGGCCACAGGTAACCCACCCCGATATAGACATTGCATTCAGTATTGATTGAATATGCACGAGGGATTACTTACTCATTCCTGTTGACCACTACCTCCTTCCTATAACCATTGAGAACGATTTCTGAAAGAGCTGGTGCATGTACACTTTGTACATAGATGACCTTTCTTTTTTCATGTTATGCTCGATACATATAAAGAGAGGATGAGGGTCACTAAGTCAAAACCCTTTCATCTAATTTTGAGTGACCCCTCTCCTGTTCTCTGTAACATAGACCCCGCTGTTTATAGGGTAACTCTATCCTCCAAAAAATCCCTTTCCAATCCATAGAGGCAGCTGCAACAGGAAGAAGGGGAAGACAAAGATCAATTACATGAGCTGTCTCCTAGGGTTGTACATGCCCCCACCCTGAGCTGGTTTGGGTCCTGATTCAGTGCTTTGTATCAAGCCTGATTTGACTTAAGAACTGGGCCCTGAGGGAAATCAGGGGCCTTTCACAGATCTAAGTTAAATTAGGGTTTAAATGTTAATCAGATATGCAGTCAGCAGTGCAGGGAAGCAGGGAGAGAAAGTCAGGCTAGAGTCTCTGCCTGCATCTCCCTTTTGACAGCAGACCTGACCTGAGACTATCTGGGACTGCCTTGTCCCACTATTGGTAAAACCTCAAATTGTCCAGATCCAGTTTGGGATTTGTCTGAAGCTGGGGCACAGCCCTGCTGTCTACCTGTCATGCAACCACACTGGATACAACCCTTAGTCTTTACTGGATATTGCAGCTGTGTAGTCCCCTTGCTGGCTCCAAATGTGTGTACAAAAGTTCAAGAGGGATGATTTAGGAGAAAGTCAAACAATAGTGGAAGAAAACAGTAAGTTAAAAGTTGGACCATTGCTACACTCTTTATATAGTCTTATTTTTAAAAAACAAGGAAGTAATGTAACTCCTTTCTGTATTCCCTGTATTAATAATGAAAAAGCTGAGTAACAAAAACTAATCCATCACTTTCCTAGAAATAGCCTCCACAAATAGGGTCAAACCCTATTTCTTCTGCTGCTTTCCTTATTATTTCTCTTTAATGAACTGGCAAATAAATTACAGAGAGCTTTTTATAACCTGTTTTCTTATTAATTCCCCATTTTCTGCAACAGGTTGTTAAATTAATGAATCAAAGAAATAAAAATGCCTGCTAATTTAATTACACGATTACTACTGCACCAACATTTGTTTTAGCAGCATATAATAATCAGAACAGTTGTTTTTTTTATTTTGAGCCTCTTTTATGTAAATGGCTTTGAAATTTGCATAATATTTTCATTGCCGATACTTCTTTTTTGGCATATGTCTGTGTTTCTAATTTTGTGTAAAATATTAATGAGGGAAGCAAAGAAAATATTGACAAAATTAATCTTCTCTAATTTTTCTAATTATTCATAATGCAAACCAAACCAGACTGAAGCTATCTGGATGGGAGATTTATTCCAATCAGAATTAGCAATGTTCCAATACTGCAGAAATCTGGGATCTAGATTAGTCTTCAGACAAGTAACAGAGTGAAGATATGCATGCAAAAGTTCACATAGGTGGGAAGGTTGAACATGATGAAATGCTAACTGATGCTCAGCTAATCTATATAATGTGATGCACATCACAGGAAGGTAATGGTAGAACTATATGCTCATCAGAAAATAAATTTGGAATCATAGGCCAAGTTTAGATTAGAGTTGTACGCAAATGGTCTCTTGAAATTCTGTACCCTACTGGTGGATAGAAAAATTGAGGAGGGGGGATTTCACCAAATTTCTCCAGAGGGTGGAGACATTCTTCAACAGTTTCACAGGGATGGGCATCACAATTAGTGATGACAGTAGCACAGCTTCTCCTCCCCCTTACTTTCTGTTTTGTTTTATGTTTTCACAACAGCTGTGTTGGCAGCGTCTCGGGCGCTGTGTATGTAATGGTGGCCAAATGGTGAAGAATATTTGGAGAGAGTTATAGGGCCAGCAATAGTTTGTATAGAGCAGAAGTGTATATTTATCCTCAAAAAAGAACAGGCTTTTAGATATATGGATGAGGCACGGCATCACACACATTGCATTATGTGAATGGTGAAGCGGAGAACATAAGAATAGACTGTTGGATCAGGCCGGTGCTCCATATATTCCAACAACCTGTTCTCAGAGTGACCTGTGAGAAGCCTGCAAGCATGACCTGAATGCAATAGCTTTCTCCCCTTCTGCGGTTTCCAGCAACTGGTATTCAGAAGCATACAGCCATTGGGGTTAGTGGCTATTGAGATGTGGCTACATTGAGATGCGTGCTCACTCCTAAACTAAGTTAGAGAGTCTATAACCCTCCAGTTTGATCCTAGGCATGTTTACTTAGAAGAAAGTCTTACTTTGCTCAGCAGGGTGTAATGATGAAAACGAAGTCCAATTGATATTCCTGAAGTGCCCAGGACCACCTTAGCAGCATGGTGTTGTTGTTTCTCATTGTGTTCAGCCACGGGTGGGAGCCTGACAGGTGGTGCCAGGGAAGGAATATTACACAGGGCTTAGTCCCAAATAAATGTGCTTACCAGGGCCAGCACCAAGAATGACTGGGCCCTTGGGCACCAGCCTGCCCTGGTCCCATGGCGCCATAGCCCAACATCCCCCCATACAAGTGGCACAGGGCTAATAAGCCAGCCCTTGCACCCCATCTACCTCTCGTGTATGAATGACATGCTTGCATAGTGTGCATGCCTGCCATCAACCAAGATTGCATAGTGTGCATGCCTGCCATCAACCTTTGTGAAGTCCCTACTGCCATCTTGGCTGATGGCAGGCATGTGTGCACAGTGTGCATGGCATTCCCACTGATGGGAGGGATAGGTGGGGCATGCAGGTGGGCTTATTGAAACCTACACTGTGTGTATTGGGGGGCGCCTGGGAGCTCCCTCTCCATGATCCAAGGCAGGGTTGCGTTGCAGGACCCAATGCTGCATGGACCACAGAACGGGAGCCCAACCAGGCCATCCTCTGGCACTGGCCCTGCTGCTTACAAGTACATAGCTAGGAGTAAGATTGTATCACTGGATCCTGCAGAAAGACTGTAAGGCTATCTGTTAATCAGTATTCCTACTAGGGGTGGGGAATCTGATTCAGTTCACATTTAAAGGTGAGTCTATCAAATTCACACATTCCGGAAAAAATATGAGAACCAAAACACAGCCATCCTTTGAAATTTTCAGTTATCCGAATTTCACAATGCAGTTTTCCAACCAATCAATGTTTTTTTAAAAAGTGTGCATAAGAGTGAGTGTGTTAGTGAAAATAACATACACAAATGCAGTGTATTGGGAACAATTGCTAGCAAAAATGTGTACATTGGTAAAAAATGTTTTCACAAATGTGCTTATTTGGAGAAATTCACACTAAAATGCTGATGAATTTCCATGAATTTTTTTTTAATTGCAAATTGCTGCAGGAATGTGGAGAATTGAATTTAAGACTGGAAAAATGAGAACTCGAGAAAAGCAAAATTGACAGATCTTTCCAACCCTACTTTTCATTTCCTGCTTTCAGAGGAACATTGCCTACTATGCCACAGTAGTGCCTTCAAGTAGCAATACATGGCTATCTTCACTTATAAATGTTGTCCAGGCCCCTCCTAAGACCCCCTTTAGGGACTGGTACATAAACACCCGCCCCTACTCTGCTTCATCAGCCTTACAGCTTGTCATGTGGATTGTATTCAACTAGGTTCTACACAGAGTAGACCCACTGAAATTAATTCTTCAAAGTTAGCCATATCCCTTAACTTCAATGGGTCTACTCTGAGTAGGACTAGCAGTGAATGCCACCTTTTTTATTAGTGATATCACCGACGCTTGTCATTTCTGCAATTTTTTGGAGGGGTGGGCTAAAATTTCTCATGTTCCCAGTAGCCATGGCAGGTCTTTCAAAAACTTTGTTTTACCACTGCCAGAGGTGGTAGTAGAGGTCCTAGTTGGCAGATGATGATAATCATTCCCCCTCCCCCAGCCAAATATTCAAGACTCAGCAACGTTCTTGTGCAAAAAGAATGGTCACCACAGGGAATGTCAGTGGGACTGCTACATCCATGGCATTATTATTTTATTTCATTTTGATTTAATATCTAGGGTACATATTCCCAAATTGTGACTCATGAGCTTCATTCAGGTGGTCTGCAGCATGTTCATAAACAATACAATTTAAAAAATCATACAGCATCTAGTACAGCATGTTACAATTGCTACAATAGGCAGAAAAATCACTGAGGCCCACCAAGACTCTCAGCAATTTTCAAATAGTCCATCAGGGAAAAAACAAGTTTGGGGACCACTAATCTAAGGGGAAACAGCAAAATAAAATTAATTTCCATGACCACTACGAATCTCCCCCAAATAAGTCCTCAAACTTCTAAAGAAACTCCCTGTATTAAAATCACTCTTCCTTTTGCTTCCCAAACACCCCCCCAAAATATTTTTGTGCCTCCCCAATTTTTGAGCCCCACATTCTTATTTGGCCAAGTTCTGCTCTGCATCTGCCTCTGTCTCCATCACCACCATCCATGTTTGTTGATCTGAAACTCAACCACCACCTACAGTTTGACCCTTGCCAAGTTTGATTCCCCCCCTTTGTGTCCAAATTCAAGCTACCTCTGCCCATGTCATTGTCCCTCTCACAAAATCTAGGGGCAGGTGCTAGGCCAACTACGTTGGTCAGCTCATCGGGCAAAACCTTTACAACGGGCCATTTGTGATCATCATGACAGTACACTTCAATTTTGCTTATGGGCACTTTGGGCCATATCTCCCTCCTGCTTGGGGTAGAGCTTTTGCTTGGAAAAGAGTGATCATTCATTTCAGAGAGGCAGTATTTCTATGGTTCAAAACATTCTTACAGAGGTTTGTGGAGCTACTAGAGCAGGAAAGTAAAGGGCTGAAGCCAGGTATGAAGGTCTAGAATTCTCTCATAAGAGATCCTACAAGATTTATGGCATGCATTCTGTGCTGTAGTGGGATCTAAAAACATTAGACATCTATCATGTTCTTCCTTTGAAAATAAAGAAAGTCAACCTCCATTTAGATGGAGGATCATTTTTAGTGCAAATCACTGCAGGATAATTCTCTCATGTTCAGACAGGGCAGCCATAAAAAGTAATACACTCGTGTGACCTGCACACATTAGCATGCATGCACAGATGCAGGGAGATAGTATGTGTGAAATGGTCCCAAGAGAGGAGAAAATATAAACCTCATTAGGATTATGCCAAGAGCAGATTATAGGAAGTGTTTTCTTTTGCCCCATTAAACAATGCCACCCAACACAAAATGAGAAATTTAAGAAGGAAGCTAAACTGTGCCATTGGTAAATGGGTTCATTTGAAAGATAGGATTAAATTAAGGTTAAGTCTCACAAGCGTGCACTTTGTTCAGTTGCTTTTATCCTGAAAGAAGTAAGTGCTGAAAGAGAAACTTTGTCTCTACTGTGGGAGATGTTATTGCTATTAATCTATTTAATTAGGGAGGAAAGCACAACAAATTACTCTTAATAAGCCTTTCAGACAGGATTTGCTTTTAATCTATGGACTCATTTATACCTATTTATATTAATTGTTTTCCAAATTGAATTAGTATTCCAGACACACTTTTAAATGACCTTTATTTGTTAACGAAACAGGCACAGCACATAGGCTTAGATCCTAACTTTCCTTCCTTGCACAGAAGAGAGTGGTCCCCTATGCTGCCCAACGCCTGCTGGTAGGGATTTGGATGACCTTTAGGAAAAGTGTGGCATACAATGCAGGTAACTACAGATGGAGGGGGAATGGAGATACTTGCTTCCCCCTTTACATGAATGGAGGAGCAATTTAGGATCCAAGTCATAGACCTTCAAGCCCTAGTTCTAACTAAAGTGTTGAGTCTGTCTGGGTCGTATCACCTGAGAACAAGGATATTTCTTATTTTTTCCTTCTCTGAATATCTCTCTGGAATTTGCAGATCTAAATTATCATAGATGTGTGCATTGCTTTTTTTAAAAAAAATTTTTTTTCTTAGGTGTGGAGACTCCCTGTGGGATTTAAAATCATTTATGGAGCCTCCACACTTAAATAAGGCTCCTTGCTGCAGATATGGATCCTCTGCCAATAGTAGGCCCAGCCTTGGCCTGGAGATGACAGGTTTGGCAAACAAAAAAACCTCCTCATTCTCTCTACTTAGATGTTCCAGCAGCAAACTAGAACTTTAGGGTTGTATCCAATTAAGATCAACTCAGAGCAAATCTACTGAAATTAAAGAAACTAAGATAGCTATGTCCATTAATTTATGTGGGTCTACTCTGCAAAAGACTAGCCTTGGAGGCAACCCTTATGGTCCAAGCAGAGCTTGGAAGTAACTAGTTACAAGTAACGAATTACTTGTAATTCATTACTTTTTTGAGTAATGAGTGGGTAATTCCTTTACATTTTGATTGTAATAGAACTAGGAGTAATTTTACTACTTTTGTGGAGTAATTGTAACATTTCCAGAATTACTTTTGGGCATTACTTGCAGGGGGAAGCAGGGGACGTCTTCTGCTCCTCTGATTTGTAGATGAAAATCATGTGCCTCAAACTGGGCTTCTGTGCAGTGTCGCTCTTTCCTCATGCTCTGTGGATGGGTAGGAGGTGACGAGGGAGGAGGTGGAGAGTGAGACGGGGTAGAGTGGAGAAAACAATTGTTTTAAAAAATGGATAGTGGTGGCGAAGAATGGAGTGGAGGGAAAAAGGATCTGGAGGTCAAGAACATGGATAAAGAAGAAGGAGGCAGCAGCAGAATGGAGATAAAGAACTGTGGAGGTGAAAGATTACAACATGTGTGTGTGTGTGTGTGTGTGTGAGTGAGTGAGTGAGTGAGTGAGTGAGTGTGTGTGTGTGTGTGTGTGTGTGTGTGTGAGAGAGAGAGAGAGAGAGAGAGAGAGAGAGAACTGTGTTTGCTCTTGGCACACAAACTGGCCTCCCCCACTCTCTCTGGCTACTGTGCTGCATTTGCAGTATTTTAACTTTTTTGCATCTCAGGGGAAAATGTTTGCTTGAGTGAATGTCCCTTAGTTGGTGTCAGGGCAGGGGCTGGGAGGTGGTTAAGTGAGAGAAATTATGCTGTCTGTCTGAGGGGGGGTTGCACTTGGTTTGACATGCAAAAATCTGAGCTGTGGCCTCTGCCTCCCTCCCCACCACCCTTACCAGCAGAGAGACCACCATTGCTATCTTATGAATAAAAATAATTATTCTACTACCTCTGTATGTGTTTGTTTATTATTAATGTTGTTTTAGGCTACTTAGATGTGCAGCAGCCAAGGCCAGCACCTTGTAGGTGGTTTTTTTTAAAGTAACTGAAATGTAATTGTAGTGATTACTTCGGAGGAAAAGTAAAGTAATCAGTTACTTTCAGAGCAATTGTAATTGTAACGGTAATTACTACTTTTTTGGCCATGTAACTGTAGTTTATTACTTTTTAAAAGTAATCTTCCAAGCTCTGGCTCCAAGTGTTGGGGATCCGCATCACTCTAACCTATGATCCACCCATGTAGTTGTCGCTTACAATTAGCTAGCATGAATTTCGTATCTGAGTTTGTCTGCTCCTACTGAAAAAACCTCTTCCATTTTGTGTGTGTACTGAGTGCCAATCCATTCAGAAAGTGACTGATCTTGGAATGTATATTCCAGCATACAAATATCTCTTTCTTGAGCAATCCACCTTCCTGTCTTTAAGGAGAAAAAGGAAGGAGAGGAGAAAGTCAAAACCTGTTCAGGGGGGAGTTACTGGAACAGCATAATAACCTGTCTGACTCTCCATCTCCTGCTTGGCTTAGAAAGAGTATGTGATGGATGGTTGGGAGTATGTTCCAATTTTCTCTGCCTCCTCCACTCCCATTAGCAGAAATGGTCAGTCAGGAGTATCAGCAAAATATTATGGATCCCTCTCCCCCAAAACTCACCTATATTCATCACTGAGCTTAGAATAGAGGCAAAGTTAGGGAGTTCTGGAAGCTTGTCTAATCCACGTTCATCACTGTCGACTGGAAGTGGAAAAGAATGTAACCAGGGCTAGAAGCGGGGATAATTCATGCAGATTGCATTGTCCTCCAGCCAGTAAAGCCCATTTCAAAGTGCTCAGGTTGACCTATAAAGCCCTGTTCGGCTCAGGATGCCAATATATTTTGGGATGCATCTGCTCATATGCAAACACACACACAAACACACACATGGATTTTCATGCAGACGTCTGACTGGGTTTTGACGTCCTTAGTTTGATTCAAAGCTATTCCTGGCAGACAGAAATAAAAGGCTTGCAAAAGTTACAGTGTGTGTAAGGCCTGAGGCCCAGTTGTCTCTTTACTCAACATTCAATTGAAATGATCCCTCTAATTTACCCGGTTTCCTGAGGTCCTCATTTTGCCTTATTCAAGCTTTTCATACACCATGTTCCAATTTATTTTAACAATTGGCCTTTTAGCCTCGAAAAACCCACCACAGTTTTAACTTCTAAAAAACATACACCGTGTAGGTGTACGCTTATCTAATACCAATACTAAATGCTTCTTTTGCTGGGAATACCTTTAATCAAATATTAAATCAGCAGCTTACACAGAATTATTTCATTTCTATGTAGTACAACACTTATTACAACACTGTATGTGATGTTAGAGTTTAACAAGGGGGAGAGGCAACACCATTTGCTTTTTGGGTAAAGATATCTGATTACAACCTATATCTGTCAGTCAGGAAAGAGGTCTATTCCCCCTTCCTTATCTCAGAATCTTCCTTAAGCTCAGATGCATGTTTCACTCTTGAAAAACTACCCCCTCCCGCAAAGCACTGACAGTTCTGGCAACATAATTCCATCTGATTTAAAGTAGACATGTCAGGTTCAAAAGAGTTGTTCATCCGTGTTCTCTCTCCGCTCTGGGGTTTGCTCTCCCTTCTCCCATCATCCCACCCTGGCATTGTGGCATTATGGTAAGTTTACAGAGACATTATTTTCACTTTCAGTAGATGCTTGTCTGCAGCATTTTTTGGAAGGAGGGGTCTGGATCACTGAGCTGACATGAAATGTTTCAGGGGTCCCTGCTTTGACTTGTGCACCTCATAGAAAGCCCATTTCATCTCTGACAAATCCAAAATACCTTTGAGACATTGGATACACAGCTCTATCATTCTTATATGCATCATGTTCCATTTCCATCTTGAGGCCATCTAGTCTAGCAACATGTTTCCACAGTGGCCAACCAGATGGCTATGGACATGAGGACAATAATATAAGCAGGACATGAGGGCTATAATATACTGGGGGATTTTATACATTTTTATCAGGGGTGGAGAACCTTATCAGAGTTCAAGACCATATTCCAGCCAGGCAAAAACACTCAAGGAAGGTGAAAAGTACAGTCAGCAAGGGGTGTGGCCTGGAAATAGAGGTGTGACTAGAAGGGGAGTAGTCTGGAAACAGTCCTGAGCACCAGACAGAGAATCCTGCATTTGGCCTCTGTGCCTGAGATTGCCCACCCTTGATTCATACAAATAAGTGAATTTGCAATTCAAAGCCAGCAGCCAGGGCCGGTTCCAAAGGGGGCCCAGGTTGGGCACTGGCCTGAGGGCCCCGCAGCTACAGGAGCCCCTGGGGTGCCCTGAGAGGCCCTCCACTCCCCTTCCACGATCCGTGGCATGAGTTGCGCCGCGGATAGCAAGAAAAGAGCTTCCAAGCCACCCGCCGCCCGCCACCTGCCGCCCGCCACCTGCCACCATCCCCCCACTTCACCTACCTTTCTCTGCTGTTCTTTGCGGCTGCATGCACTGTGCACGCAGGGTTGCCATCAATCAAGATGGCAGCTGAGGTTTCCGTAAGGGACTGAAGCCTCTGCCGCCATCTTGGTTGATGGCAGCAATGCGCGCACTTGCTTTGTAATCTACTCAAGGTTCAATACGGGCCAGAGTGATCCATTCTAAGCTGCCATTTAAGTTCAAGGTAATACATTTATCTACAGTTCCCATGAGACCTTTACTGCTTTCAGTTCAAGTCAGGTCAATAGAAAACACAGTGCACTCATTACTATGAACTCCTCTGGCCCTATTGTGTCTTTGACCCATATTGAAAAAGAGGCATAGAAGAGTACCCTTAACCTGCTATATATTTATTTTTGAAGATTAATTCACTTTTATATGCTCTTATACTGCTATTTCATTGTTTTTAGGTTGTGCCTTTTGTTTTGTTTTTGTTTTCCTGTTCTAATGAGATGTGTGGTGTTTTTTTTTTTTTTAGACTGCACACCACTTAGAGATGCTTGAAATCAGGGCTGGCGCCAGGTCGCGGTGGGCCCTTGGACACCAACCCCCCACCGGCAGCTGCTCTGCTCATGCTGACATGACAACATGGAAGCCCACACTGGGTGTGGGTGTTATCTAGGAGGGTGGTGAAGCACCTGCTCCACAATCAGGGTGAGGTTGCATGGAGTGATTTGTGGCAGCAAATAATACCGTGACTCAATACCATTGTGGATCATGGAGCACCACTCTCCAGCCCCAGCCTGTAGACCTGGGCAGGGGATCCTGGGGAGCAGCTGGTGCCCTTGAGCCTGTGCCCCACCCGGCTGCCCACTAGCACTGGACCTGTTTGAAATATTAAGTATTGTATAAATGCTTTTAAATAAACAAAACAAACAAAATGGCACACACATCCATTATATTGCTAAAATGACATTCAGGGGGATAATCAGGATCTGGGATTTTGGGGTGTGGAATGACTGTGAGCTCAGTTCAGTTCTGGTACTTAAAACAAACTCTTGGGTTTTGAATTCAAAATGGACAAAGTGTAAATGTTCAAAGCATGCACAAGTTCTATCCTGAAGATCCTTGCACATGTTGTACTCCCTCAGTCCCTGTTCTTCCTTGTGTTATACAGTAGTACTCCGCTTTTTGGTGCCCCGCTTTTCAGCGCTCCGCTTTTTTGCATTCCACTAATACGGCGGCTTTCAATTAGAGTAAGATCCCACTCATACGACATTTGTTCCACTTTTACAACGTTTTTTAGGCATCGGGCACTATTTTATTGAATGAGTTCAGCTTTTCAGCAGTTTTTGCTTTTAGGCGGGGGTCTGTAATGTAACCTGCCATATGAGTGGGGCCCTACTGTAAGAGGAATGTCTGTTGGGGGCTTCCACTCAAATTCACTTGAACACGTTGACTTCTCCATGCAATCAAGGGCCCTGCTTTATCAGAGCATAACCTGGTTCTGATTGGTGGCTTTCACAGTTCTAGTGCTTAAAAAAAATCCCACAAGCCTCAAGTCTGCAAGCCATGAAGTAGAAAATATCAGGCTAGAGATGGACAAATTGTCTGAGATTGTATAAAATAGCTTTCTATGTTCCTCTAACCTAGGTTTGCTTGTTCACTTGCAGCTGCTCATGTACTCTCTTTTCTTTCTGCTACCCATGATCCCTGCATGGAGATGGGGGGTATAGAACTGTGGACCCTTCACAGAGTATGTAGCTGTAACATCACAGCATAGAGCCATATCCGAGTCTCTGATCTCAGATTCTGTCTTTAGTCCCTTCCTCAATAATGGATTATGCATAGAAAATGGAGGGTATAACATTTTGAAGTATTGCATATTTATGTATTTATTTAGTCATCACTTTTTTACCTTACCCTTCCTCCAACAAGTTCAGAACAACATACATGCCCCTCTCTTTTTACTATTCACACAACAACCTTGTGAGGTAGGTTAGTCTGAAAACCACCTTCATTGCTGAGGTGGGATTTGAATCAAGGTTTCCTCACCCACAATTCACCATCCAAGCCACTACCCCCAACACTGACTGCCCACCATCATGAAAGCTTGATTATTAAACAAGAGGGTATTCTTCACATAGAGCAGGTGTGGGGAACCTTTGGCCCTCCAGATGTTGCTGTTCTACAACTCCCATTAGCTCCAGCAAATGTGGTCAATGGCCAGGGATGATGGGAACTGTAGTTCAGCAACATCTGGAAGGCCAAAGGTGTTGGGGTTAAATGAGGTAGAAACAGTTTAGGAGTTCTATCTCTTACCAGAGTATATTTATCAAAACGGAATGTGAATTAACCAGCCCACCTTTCCCCTCACACAGACTAGCTGAATAAAAGCAACAGAGATTGTCTCCTTTGGTAAAAAAAAAAAATTATTCACAACCTTTCATATGTTCAGGAAACATAGGCTCTAGCTTGGAGAGAAAAGATAAAAGTAAGTAGTAGATTTTAGTCCATGATTAGGATGTTCTAGGAGAGGAAGCCTCTGGAGGTTTCTCTCTTCCATGGCTTAATAGAGGATTATGCGGATGAGGGGTCCTTCTGGGAGGAAGGGCGAGATAAACATTGAATAAATAAATAATAAATAAGAGAACAACAACTCTTAACAAAGAAAATAAAGAAAAAGTGAAATAACTCCTGGTTAACAGGAAGTTACATCACAGTAAACAACCATAGAGGCATCCCCAAATTCTGGCTAGAAGGGACATTTCCTTACTAAAGCATGAAAGCTTGCTTATCCCAACAAAAGGTTCTGATCCAGAGCTATTTTCACCTGATGAGAGCCAGTCAGACTTCGTATGGAGAATTATGAGGAAGGACACATAGAATTATGAGGAAGGACCCTGCGGTGGCCTATGGCCCTAAGCAATAAACTTGACTTGAGAATTGCCAGGATCAGATTTTTATTTTTATTTTTTTTGCTATAGATCCTTCGAGCCTCTCTATCTAGCCTCAGGACTCTTTCCAGGCCCCACCCCTCATCAGCCCTACTCCATAACCTCCTTGAGTGTTTTTGCCTGGCTGTGTCCTCGAACTTTGATAATGCCACTTGGTTGCCTGGATGCAGGATAGACAGGGGTGTCTCTTTGTGTAGAAACTTTGTGACACTCAGCTCTATCTCTCATTTAAATCTTCACCAGAGTTGGCTGTGGAGACCTTGTCCAAGTGCCTGGAATCCGTGAGTGGATGGATGGGAAGGAACAAGCTGAAGTTGAACCCTGATAAGACCGAGGTACTACTTGTGGGGGACAAGAGAAGGTTGGGCGACATTGACCTGAAGTTCAATGGGGTGAGTCTGCCCCTAAAGGACCAGGTCCGCAGCCTTGGGGTTGTGCTTGATTCCAGGCTGTCCATGGAGGCTCAGATTTCGGCAGTGAGCTGGGCAGCCTGGTACCAACTACACCTCATACGAAGGCTGCAACCCTACCTTCCTGTTCACCAGCTCCCACTAGTGGTACACGCCCTGGTCACCTCTCATTTGCACTACTGTAATGCGCTCTATGTGGGGTTACCCTTGAAAATGGTCCGGAAATTACAACTGATACAAAATGCGGCGGCTCGACTACTTACGAATAGTCGCCGCCAAGATCACATCACACCAGTGTTGTTCGACCTACACTGGCTACCAGTTGTTTTCCGAGCCCAATTCAAGGTGTTGGTATTGACCTTTAAATCCCTACACGGTTTCAGCCCAGTTTATCTCACGGAGCGCCTTCAACGCCACCAATTATGCCGCCCGACAAGATCGGCCACAAAGGGCCTTCTCTCAATCCCGCCAACAAAAACAGCCAGATTGGCGGGTACTAGAGAGAGGGCATTCTCAGTGGCGGCCCCCACTCTTTGGAACTCCCTCCCACAAGATCTCCGGCACGCCTCTTCCCTAAATGTGTTTCGGAAAGCCTTAAAGACCTGGCTCTTTCAGCAGGCCTTCGGGGTATCCGGGGAGGGTTAATTGTTATAACTGTAATGCCTCCTGCCCAGTTTTAATATTGTTGCTGCAGATGTATTGTTTTTATATTGTATTATTATATTTTATCAATTGTATTCTAACAAATTTGTAAGTCGCCTAGAGTGGCCATCGGCCAGATAGGCGATGAAGAAATTAAATTTATTATTATTATTATTATTAAACTAGCTTACTGTACAAAGCTGATATTTACATATACTGCACTACTTACTCTTTGCATCTGGCCATGCCCACCACTGGCATGTGATCCCTGGAAGCTTGCTCAGATGGGAATGTGGCCCTCAGTCTCTGTCACAGTCAGTGGCAGGAGATGATTTGCCTGTTGAATCTTTCGGCTATTAGCCCTGCTTGGTGGCAGAGGGTGGGGGTGGTTATAAAAGCTTTTGTTCCCATCTGGGGATACTGAATCATCTTTCTTGACTGTCATTCTGTATATAAAAGGAGGCTTATCTTGAATGTGGGAGCTGGTCAGGCTATTTCTCATTTCATGATACTATTAATGACAGGGTGCCCCTCCTTTAGTTATTTTGTGAAGCAGACATTAACTTTGCTGGCTGTAGCACTTATTTCATCTTCCTTTTGTTTTGCTTTCCTTGTTCAATACCTTGGTTTAAGGATCTCCAGGGGCAGCTGATTAATGGACCTTCAGTGTTCCATCCTAAGCACTGAAATGGATCACAAACCTCTCTTTTATTTGATTCAGTATAATTTACAGCTAGTTACTCTTGGTTCCCCTCGCCCGAATGATTGTATTCACAAATATATGCTAGCTGCAAGGCAGAACAGAGACTGGCTGTGCCATGCTGCTGTGCATATTTACTGTTTAGAAGAGTGCCACTTTAGGTTTGAAGGGACCTTTGGCAAAGTCTGAAGGGCCTCCTATGTGGATGAACCCTTGCAGACTGTCATTCCCATCCTTTTGACAGAGGTAAATTTGCCGCACCCCTTTAGAGAAGTAAGCAAGTTTCAAGGGACTTCCTCCTGGAGGTAGGGGGTGAACGAGAGCCACTTTGAATCAGCAGGCCAATCAGATAGAGGCTAGGGCTTCCCTTTTAAAGCTGGTGCCTCCAAAATAACTTCCTCTTCTTCACTGCCCATGTGCCTTTGGGTACTGTAGGCTTTGCTAGTTGTACTTTCAAGAGGCTGAGTAGAATTTATTTGGTTATCCTTCTATTGTTATTATTGTTATTATTGTTATTATTGTTGTTGTTGTTATTGTTGTTGTTATTGTTGTTGTTATTGTTGTTGTTATTATTGTTGTTGTTGTTGTTTTTAAATTGGCCCCTTGGAGCATCTGCTTGTTTTTGTTGATGCTGCTGCTGTTTCACTTACTCCACAGTTCCCTTTATATGATTAGCTTATGGTGGGTTTTGGTTTGTTGATTTGGCTGTGTTCTTTATTTCAGTTGGCATTTAGCACGGGCAGGTAGGTGGATTAGGATGAATACCAATGGTTAGCACCCTGATGGGCTTTGGGGCTGAAGGGCGCTTCTCTGCTGGGATGGTTTTTGCCAGAGGTAGTAAGCATGAGATCATTCTTTCTCTCTCTACACAGCTTCCACCTACTTGCGTTTGAACAGTTTGGTTCAGTTTGCTGCAAAATCTTATGTTATATTTTAATGAAAGGTAAGCAGAAAACCCCTCCCAATCATTTCAAATAAATTTCTCTCCCTCCCTTTTTTGGGGGGGGGGGGAAAGAGGGTTTCACGTTGTCAACAAATTGGTTGAAAAAACTGCCACAGCTATACCTGAAATAGCTGCTTATTTTATTTTTATTTATTTATTAAATTTATTAGTTGCCCATCTGGCTGGTTGTCCAGCCACTCCGGGTGACGCACAACATAAAAACATACAATTCACATTAGAGCCTTAAAATTCCAACAATAACACTAAAATCTAACCCACCCCAAAGGCCTGCCTGAAGAGCCAGGTTTTCAAGGCCTGGCGGAAGCTCATCATGGAGGGGGCATGGCGGATGTCATTTGGGAGGGAATTCCATAGAGTGGGTGTCACGATTGAAAAAGCCCTCTCCCTAGTTCTCACCAGTCTAGCTGTTTTAACTGGTAGGATGGAGAGAAGGTCTTTTGAGGCTGATCTTGTTGGGCGTCAACATTGATGATGCTGGAGGCGCTCTTTCAGATAGACTGGGCCAAAACTGTACAGGGTTATAAAAGTCAAAACCAACACCTTGAATTGGGCTCAGAAAGCAACTGGTAACCAGTGCAACTCCTTTAGCACTGGAGTAATGTGGTCTCGCTGGCAGCTACCCTTAATCAGGCGAGCCGCCACATTCTGTACCAGTTGCAGCTTCCAGACCATTTTCAAGGCTAACCCCACGTAGAGTGCATTACAGTAGTCTAGGTGAGAAGAGCCCAGGGCATGTACCACAGATGGGAGCAGATGGTTTGGAAGGTAGGGGCACAGCCTTCGTATCAAATGGAGTTGACACAACGCCACCCGGCTCACAACCGAGACCTGAGCCTCCATGGACAGCTGGGAGTCAAGAATGACCGCCAGGCTGTGGACTTGGTCTTTCAGGGGCAGTTGTACCCCATTAAGCACCAAGTTAACATCCCCCAGCCTTCTCTTATCTCCCACGAACAGTACCTCGGTTTTGTCAGAGTTCAGCTTCAGCTTATTCCTTCCCATCCAGCCACTCATTGACTCCAGGCACTTGGACAGGGTTTCCACAGCCAATCCTGGTGAAGACTTGAATGAGAGGGCTGCATATCATCTGCATACTGATGACATTGCAGCCCACATCTCCTGGTGATAGCTCCCAGCAGCTTTATATAGATGTTAAACAGCATTGGGGAGAGGATAGAACCCTGTGGTACCCCACAAGTGAGAGGCCATGGGTCCAAGATCTCATCCCCCAGTGCCACCCTCTGGTGCCTATCAGAGAGGAAGGAATGGAACCACTGCAATACAGTGCCCCCTATACCCAGCCTTTCCATGCAGTCTAGGAGGATACCGTGGTCAACGGTATGAAAAGCCGCTGAGAGATCCAGGAGGATAAAGAAGGTGCATTTGCCCTTATATAACGCCCTCCTCATATCACCCACCAAGGCGACCAAGGCGGTTGCAGTCCCATGTCCAGGTCTGAAGCTGGATTGAAATGGATCAAGGTAATCTGCTTTCTCCGAGTGCACTTGCAAATGCTTTGCCACCACCCGCTCCACCACCTTGCCCAGAAATGGTAGATTCAAGACTGGGCGAAAGTTGTTCATATCTTGGGGATCCAAGGAGGGCTTCTTTAGAATTGGCTTTATTACTGCCTCCTTGAGGGCTGATGGCATTATTCCCTCTTCCAGAGACATGTTTACCACCGCCTTGATCCCCTCGCTCAGTCTGTCTTTATAGCTCATAATGAGCCATGATGGGCAAGGACACTTCCTTGGATGGAAGAAGCTGGAACCGATCCCAACCCCCCAAGATGTCCCTGGCCAACTCTGGCTCACTCACTGTATCCACAGTTCACAGAATAGCACTCTGTATATAATCGATTTTATCTGCAAAGTGCCTTGCCAATTTATCAAAATTGGTCAAAATCTTCCTATTCTCTGAAGCATTTTAAGTTACACTGATTTAATTTTAAAAATGTTTATTGTATTGGATTGTTGATTGTATTTTAGTATTATTTTGTTATTCATTGTATTTTTATGCTATTTTATGTTCACCGCCCAGAGAGCTATTGCTAGTCGGGCGGTATATAAATTTAATAAATAAATAAATATAATAAATAATCACAGGAGGTCTTAGACTTTTCCATCGGATCCGGGGCAACTGGACCGACCAGGCTCTGGACCACTTGGAACAACCTCCTGGGACAGCACTTTGCGGACGCAATAGAGCCAGCATAAAAATCCTTTTTTGCTGCCCCTATTGCCACATGGTAGGCTGCTGTCGCCGCTTTAACCTGTGTTTGATCATCCTCAGAGCGAGATTTCCTCCACCGGAGCTCTAGCTGTCTCACCTCTCGCCTCAGAGTTCGCAGCCGTGGAGTGTACCACAGCGCTGTCTGAGCTCTATTCAGGGAGAGAGGGTGTTTTGGAGCCACCCGGTCTATTGCCCTGGTGATTTCAGTGTTCCACCTCACCACCAGAGTCTCAACTGAGTGCTCATGTGCATGCTCCAAGGACTCCCCAAGTGCATTCATGAATCCATCTCGATTCATCAGACGCCTGGGGTGGACCATCCTAGTGGGTCCTTGTGATGTCATATATTAAAAACTGTAAATATGGTAAGTGTGGGTTTATATAGGGATATATGGTGAGTGAATTGAGTAAGAGTGGGGAGTACATGGGCTAGAATGCGGGAGAATGTTGGATGATTACTGGCTGAGGGTTTGAATGGCTGAAGGTATAAATGAGAGGATGAGAGTTGAGTTGGAGAGGTTGGTTGGGGGAGTTGAGAGGAGAGTGTTTGGAAAGGAGTTGAAGTGGGAGGCAGTGGGGATTGAGTTGACAGAGTTCTGAGGGAGGTTTGGATTCTATTAGGCTGATATTTGGACAGAATATATATAACTGGAAACATAAGAGTGACACTATGAAACCATATGCTTGTTAAACATTCCTAAAGTAATCTTGTTATTTCCTTGTGTTATCAAATAAATACTTTTATTGGTTTACCAAAAGCCTGATACTTGGCTGGGAATACACAGACCAGAAGGGAGGGCAGGGTAATTACCAAGGCTGAAGGGAAACTGTATCTAATGGTGGCAGTAGTGAAGGAAGAAATTGTAACATCGTCAAGTATCCAGAGCAACCCAGGATTGTATGCTTTATAGACAAAGATACAGGGGGGTTGTGGACAGCAAGGGCACCCAGACACAAAGTAACAAGCCATAGGGAGACTAAGGCAAAGTCTCTAGCAGTATTGTTTACAGGGAGTGGCTGCTGCTGCTGCCTAGCAGTGGGATCTTGAGAGATCTGTGCTAGAGTGGAGTGAGAATATATAAAAAATGACAATCCTGACTGGTGGTATCTTGAGGTGGTGCCTAGTGAAAGGTGGTAGCCACAAGCAGGTGGGAACCTGACAGGTGGAGCCAAAGATGGGATCGTCACAGTCCTCTACCCCCGTGGAGGGCTTGTGGCATCGAGAGGCCCACTCTTACCAAGTAATGATCTGACCATGACAAGGTGGTCATTCAGATCATTCCCCTCCTCTCCTGAGACATAAACAAGGTTGAGTGCATGACAGGCTACATGGGTGGGCCCGGTTGGAATAAGGTGCAGCTCCCAGGAAGCCATGGCTTCCTAGAAGTCCTGAGGCGCCCCTGCGAGAGTGGCCTCTGAATGTACATTGAAGTGCTCTGGTCTTGAAGAGCTATGTACTTCTGTAGGTGTTCAAAGCTGCTTCTCACTTTACTTTTAGTAAATATGCATGCTCAGTTTTTAGGATGCACACATGTGGAGCTGGCTGTAAAAAAGACAAAAACCATGCTAGGGAAAGAGGTTGAAAATAAATCTGCCAATATTATAACGGTGTTATACAAATCTCTGGTGTGACTGCTCTTGGAGTACCTTGTGGAATTCTAGTTGTCTCATCTTAAAAATAATATTGTAGATCTGGAAAAGATGCAGAAATGGGCCACCAAAATGATCAGCATGATGGAACAACTCCCCAGTGAGGAAAGGGTACAACATGTGTTGCTTTTTTTTTTTTAGTTTAGGAAAAAAAGATGATGGAAGAGGGATATGATAGAGGTGTATAAAACTATGCATGGTGTGGAGAGGGATATGTTTTCCCCTCATAATCCTAAAACTTGAGGCCACACAATGGAGCTGAATGTTGGAAGATTCAGGACAGAGAAAAGAAAACACATCTTCACACAACACATAGTTAGACTATGGAGTCACTGGATGGCTTCAAAAGAGGATTTGACGAATTTATGGAGGATAAAGCTATCAATGGCTACCAGACATAACAGCTTTGTTCTACCTCCACTGTCAGAAGCACTATGCCTCTGAATACCAGTTGCTGTGAATCACAAGTAGAGACAATGCTGTTGCACTCAGGTCCTGTTTGTGGGCTTCCCATAGAAACAGTGTGCTAGACTGTTGGAGTTTGGCATATATAGCAGCAGAGTGCAGAAATGAATAGTCTGGTAAGATAAAGTAACTTACAACTGGGAAATAAAGATATTTTACAGACATACACGTGGCCATTAAAGAGTCATGAGGCTAGCACTTGCCCACACTAACACTAACTAGCTAGAAAGAATGAAAGAGGGAGGGATGAAGTAAAGCCTGAGAAAAACAAACAACAAGTAGTTACTAAGAAAGGAAATAGGAATCAAGGAAGAATACGTTGCCTTTCTATTGATCACGTCTCATTGGTTCAGGTTACCAAGTGTCTGTGCTTTACTCCCAGCATGGACTAGATGGTCCCTTGGCCTGATCCAGCAGGAGGTTTTATGCACCAGCCCAGTTCAATCTCCCTTATGTCCATTTATTTGACAAGGGCCTGAAGTGTGTGTGGGGATGTGTGTGTGCCTGTTTTTGCATAGGCTCCTTTGCACAATCAAGATCACTCAGGAGAGTGTTTGACTATCCTTACTCTCTCACCTTTTGGTTTTAAAAGCATAAACCCCTCCCACACTTCCACATTCATGTAGGGCAAACACTGTCTCTGTCATATCTCAGTTGACTTCAGATGAGCCTTTCCCATAAGCAACTGGTTGCTTTGAGAACAGGAGGCAGGGCTAGATGGGCCTTTGGCCTGATCTAGCAGGGCATTCTAAAATGTTTGTTATGTCCTCGAGTTATCAAGTTTGTCTGTTACTTCCTGGAAAAAAACTTCTGCAGAAGATTCAGACAAAATAAGAAGCATCCAAAGAATTACACTCTTATCAAGAATGGCAAAAGCTTACCTCAAGTCATCTGTCTTGATTTAAATTGATGATAAGGCCTTCTGGTTTTAAATTAATAAACAGTGTGTTATAAGAGTAATTGAAAGCTGCATGAAATATGGATTTGGATCTTTGGCTATAAATAATAAATAGATAAGTTTGATGAGGGCTTTCAAATATTCTATATAAAAGTATTGCTCCCGGGATTACTGTAATATTAAAATACATTAACATTTGTCATGTAATCCTATCGTGTGTTTAGGATTAGCAGAATTGTGCTATTTTCTAAACTGCCGTGCCAGTGTTCCACTGCTATTAAAATTGGATTAGAAAGTTGTGCATCAGAAATGGAGTTCAAATTCCAAAACGAAGTGCAGGTTTACTTTGATAATTGTTTCCTTGAGGTGTTCTTGTCTGGCAGATAAAAACTGAAATTCTAGCAGCTGCATTCTGTTAAGGACAGGAATGGGGAGGCTACTGATTACATCTGTAATACATAAATGAGAACACAAGGAGAGCTCTGCCAGATCAGGCCAATGGTTCATCTAGTCCAGCATCCTCTTCTCACAGTGGCCAGCCAGATGCCTATGAGAAGCCCACAAGCAGGATTGAAGTGCAATAGTATCCACGTAATTGATCCCTACTTCACTTTCACACCACATTCCGACTTAACACTTTATATCATATGTGTTCATGTATGTGAACACCTGAACACACACATAATAGCTGGAGTTTTTGAAGATCACACTTATATGATGTCTGTGCTGCCTTTGAAACAAATGTAATTTTCTCTATCTAACCTGGAATTCCTGACTATAATTGACTGGGTCAAGGCCGTGGAACCAGTACATTGCTTTGCAAATCACATACCCATTTTTTAAAGAAGGTCTAAACAAGTTCAGCAGTCAGTGAGCATACACCAACACCGCAACTGCCTCTTAAAGTGGATTGCCAATAGGTGTAAATCTGACAAATATACTTGCAATATTTTCAGTTTAAATTATGAGCAGAAGACTACTTTCAGAACAAGGGACCTCATCTCAAAATGCATCCTATCTGTGTGCCTGTGTTTGGGAGAGAGAGAGAGAGAGAGAGATGTGGGTAAGCTGTTATTCCTTGGTGGGGATGTAAGGAGGCAGTAGTTTCCATCCCATTCTGGGTTTTCCACAATCAGCACTGTTTGTGCAGTTTGGCTTCCACTAAAACCTGTGTTATTTATTTCACTATTTGCTATGGCCAAAACTTATGTAATTAATTTCAATGTATTTTAGTGGAAGGGAGACATCAAAAACAATGGAGTAAGTAATATACAGTAATTATTTAGATGATGTTGGCATACTAAAAAAAAATAGCAATTACCACTTTTGCTTGCTTGTGTGATTCCCATTTCTGGCCTCTGACAAACACGGCAATTGGAGGAATTTCCACTCCCACTTCTGAAGGAATTGTCTAACATCTCTGCTCCCAGCCCAACATTTTTGAACTTCGGTGGCATCATTGCAATCTAATGCTGATTCTAACCAGGATGTCCCCTTGCAGCAGACCTGCTGATCCATCTTTGTCATGCTTTGTTTTGATTGGTGATGTGATGAGATGCTGTACAGAGAAATACCGGTTAATCAAATTATAACAGTATTATTCTCTTACACACATATGCTGCCCATATAAGAGGCAGTTCTGATGAAGCTTTAGATTTTCATTGCTTCAAAATGCATCTCAGTATCCTGTTGCTTGCATTTAAAATAAGCATTCGGAAATTGATTATACTATCCAGGAGAGCTGCATTGCACTGATCTGCCTATCAAGTGCAAATAAAGTTAGCAGGTTTGCCAAAGCCAAGCCACCTTGCTGGGCTGGGGATTACATGGTTTAAAGATGCATTGCAATTAAGGGAGAAGACAGCTCCTTTTACCCTTAAACAGCCAGTTCAAAGTCCACACAAGCTTTTCATCCTGCTAACATGCTGAGAGGGTTCTGCTGTGGTTGCACGGACAATTTTGTGACAGTATTTCTGGCCAAGAATGGAACAAAAGAGAATGACATTGTTAATATGTCTTTCTTCGCCATTACACATCACACAAACACATAACACAAAACAACCCTTTGCTAATTGATACTGAAATTTGATCTAGCTCCATTTGTTTGGAATTTAAGATTAAATTAATTTAAATAACTTTTGACAGACTCTCTTTGAAAGCCTTTCCCTTATAAGTTCTTCACCAAAGTAAATCACTTTCCATTGAATTATTTACGAGACAATTTCATAGGGAGAGCTTCAAAAAAAGCCCTTGAGGCAATAATAAAATGTTCTTCACTGTTATAGACACAATTTGTTCTGGATAATTGCTTGTCTGTTCCCATTGGGGAATAGTATCACTTATGCAGCAGGTAGGTGCCATTTGCCATAGATTCAAAGGCAGTCTGTCGCACATCGGGAGGCTTACGAAGTTCTCTTCATCTGAATGTCTTCCCAGGTTTTGGAGTTGTGGATTATGTGGTCTTGTTTTTGAAGCAGAGCCCATGCATTAGGAATCTTCCATTGTTCCATTTTTAATTTCCAAATTTTGTACAGGGCACTATGCATGCATACAGCAGGGATGGGGAACCTGCAACCCTATGGCTGTTGTTGAACTCCAACTCCCAGTAGTCCCAGCCAACATAGCCAATGGTCAATGATGAGCTGGAGTCAAGCAACATTTGGTAGGCAACACAGAGACTACCTTTTACGTCAGGGGCAGGGAAGCTCGGACAGCCTTCCAGGCCTTTTTGTTTGGCCCTTGGGACATTCCTCAGGCCTCATCCCTCCCACAGGCAATACCTTCCTTGAGTGATTTTGCCTGGCTGAAGTGGGTCCTTATACTGTGATAATGCCTCTCGCTTGCCTGGATGGAGCGATGGGGATGGGGTTGGAATGAAGCAACTGGATTTTACATGGTTGGAATACAGCCTACTGTACAAAGGTAAGAGTCACACCATTGTGTTGTCCACTTTTGTGTCTGGCCCCATCCACCATTGGTATGTGCCCCCCCCAAGGGTGCCCATAAGGAAATGTGGCCCTCAGGCCAAAATGGTTCCCCACCCTTGGTTTATGTTACTAATGAACAAAATTTCATATATGAAATGCTGCAAAATACTGTTATGTACACCCCAGTCTCTGAGTGGTGTGGGACTTCCAGGGGTCCTAGCGCATATCCAGGGTTTGGTTTCCTTGAAATGAAGGCCAGTGGAGGCTATGGTGTTTTATTGGATATATGGTTTATTTACACATATATGGATCTTGTGTTGTAAGGTGAAGAGGTTCACAGCATTAAGAGTCCAACAGATCCTGCTTCTCTATCAGGCTTGTAGGGAGGCATACCACTGCTATAGCATGTGATTCAAACACAGAGAGCAGGCAAGCCTCTCTGTCTCTTCCCAGCTTCACTCAGACTAACACTAACACACACACACACAAAGTTAGTTCCTTTTGGAGGGACGGAAATCACTCTTCTCAAGGAGCATCCCCTGACTATTTGTTCCATGGCAACCCTTACCGATGTTAATGGAGAAGTTGACAGACTTGGCCAACCTATTAGCTTGACAAAGAAAGGAACTGGTTTGAAAAGTTTAGCATGTATCTCTAATGCAAACTGTATCTATCTACAAAGGATTATAGGCTGGGAGGGAACTCATAGACACCATGCATCTCGGCCTCCAAATCCTATAACATGCTTGCATCAAGATTCTTTTGTGCAGTGTTTTACTGATGTGCATGGGCAGTCATGTGCATTGATAGAACACCACACAAAACAGACTTGATGGGATTGTACATGCATTAGTAAAAAAAAAGTGTGTGGTGCTTTACCAACGTACAGGAAGATTTGCTCATATTGGTAAAACACTGCCAAAAAGGTATGTATGCAATCATACATCTGATGACATCAGGACTGCTTTTTTGTGGTGTTTTAGCAAATGGTATGCATGATTCACTAATGTAGAAAAGGTGGGAATAAACTAAAGGAATGAACTGGATACAGAGCATACTCCAGCTCAGGAATTAATTGTAGGAATTGGCAAAATTAAATCAGAATTCAGGAGTGGATTAATACAGAGCAGGGTGAATTCACAAAACAATGATTCTATCGAACAGGAACAGCCAATGTGATGCCCTCCATATGTTGTTAGAGTACAACTCCCATCATCCTTGAACATTGGTCATGCTTGATGGGAGTTGAAATCCAACAACATCTGGCAGGCAGCACATTGGCTACCCTTGGTACAGAGCGAATGAAATATGCACATCTCTGTTCATATGGACTTCTACATGAATGTTGCTGGGAAGCTGTTTGCTTTCTTCTGTGTTCTCTTGCACCTGGTTGTGTCAAACTAAGAAAACAGGAAACCACTGTAGAAATAGTTCCATGGTTGGTAATAACACTATAATATCAACAGAAGTTACATTGAGAAAAGACAATAACCCAATATCACTCAGTGGCCTGGGGGTGGGACTAGCTAATAAACAGAGGTTGATCTGAAGTATTATTGGAGTCCAAGGGTCAATATATACCATATGCTTTTATGCTATCTGGTCTACCCAGCTGCTTGAAATGAGCTGACAAGCTAAGAGCAACCTTGGAGAAGATAAAGCATTTAAAGTGTTTGACTAGGCTGTGGCCTATATTTCCTCAGGTGTCAGGAGATAAGGATGAAGCAAGAGCTGAAACAGGAACACCAGGCCAAGCTGATTCTCCAGCTTTAAACATTCTCTCCAAGTATTTCTTCTCCTTGAACACATCAAGCTGCCTTACACTGAATCTGAACATTCAACATAGCCTGGTATTATCTTCTCAAAGAGGTGATGGTTCCTTGTGGTTCAGATAGATATTTCTCACACCTATGCTATATGTTAGAGCCAGGTGAAGAAGCTGTAGGCCTCCAAATTGCAATATCACCACTGGCACATAGGAGTGGACACACTCTTGCAGGTACTTGGGACCAAGTCATTTATGTCTTTAAACACACGGGTGAATACCTTGAGTGCAGCTGCTTCAGGATAGGTGCCATGCTTGTCTTAACAGATATCCCATGCAGCCAACAACTGGGTTGCTACATTTTCCACTTCTACTTAATTATTATTTAACTAGGAGAATTTCTAAAATTAATTCCAGCATTGGAACCCAAACAGTTCATTACATCTTTTGGTTACCTTCTTAACCTAGGGATGGAACCATTTGTCAGTGCCAGTTCAAAAGCATTCTGTCAATACAACAGACCATAACCTGTTCAGGTTTGTTCTTTGTCTCCTAGCCGCTGCTTTTACTAACCCGTTTTTTCCCCTCACAAAAAATATTGATATTAATACTGATTATTTTAAAGGAAATATTGATATTTTGAAAGGAAATATCAATAAAATTATTGTTCTTTGTTGTTGTTATGTGTCTTCAAGTTGATTATGGCTTATTGTGACCCAACAAATCAGTGACCTCCAAGAGCATCTGTCATGAACCAACCTGTTCAGGTCTGTGGTTTCCTTTATGGAATCAATCCATCTCTTGTTTGGCCTTCCTCTTTTTCTACTCCCTTCTGTCTTTCCCAGCATTACTGTTTTTTCTAGTGAATCATGTCTTCTCAGTATGTGTCCAAAGTATGATAGCCACAGTTTCATCATTTTAGCTTTTAGTGATAGTTCTGGTTTAATTTGTTCTTTTTTTATCATTAATTTTTATTCAAATTTTCAAAGACAAGAAACAAAACAAAACAAAAACAACCAAACAATAAAATAAAATGTTGACTTCCGATTTGTCGCAGATCAGTTATAAGTCTACAATATATAACAATCCTATCTCTAAAATTATATTATAAAATCACTTTCCTCCAGTAGTTATCTTAATTAATCATCAAATCTCATAAACATTATTTTATTCTTTCCACAAAAAGTCCAAGAGAGGTTTCAATTCCTTGAGAGATATATCTTTCAATTTTTCTCCAAATAAACATATCGCTTAATCCATCTGATTCAAATCTGTTAGGCCCAATAATTTCAATAGCCATTCTTCCATTATCTATATTAATTCCATCTTCCATCTTCAATAATCCTGTTAAGTCCAGTAATTTCAGTAGCCATTCTTCCGTTATCAGTATCCCATAATAATCTTGTTGTCATAGCCATAGTCCAAGTAAACATATCAATTAATCCATCTCGTCAAATCTGTTAAATCCAATAATTTCCATAACCATTCTTCCATTATCAATATTAATTCCATCTTCCATCTTCAATAGTCCTGTTAAATCCAGTGGTTTCAATATCCATTCATCCATTATCAGTATCCCATGATGATCTTGCTGTCATAGCCATAGTCATATAACAAGAGTCTGATGGGAATTTCCCCCATCACAAATATGTCCTTGCCATCAATTCTGAATATGTTGTTGAAATATTGTTGTAAAGTCACATCTCTGCTCTGGGTGCATCTCTGCTCTGTCACATATTTGTAGTTAATTCCATAACTTTTTTCTATGTCAAGCCCCATCATATCATTCCAGTCAAGAATTCTGAATATGTTGCTGAAATATTGCTGCAAAGTCATATCTCTGTTCTTCTTTTTTACAAAATGCACTGGCTCATTTCTTAAGAGTTTCTCCACTGTCACATGTCTGTAGCCAACTCCATAGATTTTTTCTATGTCAAGCTCCATCACATCATTCCAGTCCAGAAAATTATCCAAGACATTGATAACTTTACAACCGAAATCTTCATTAACTTCTTCAGAGACAACGTTGAATTCCAAACAGTAAACTTTATTTCTAACATCCATAAACTCCAAATCTTTTTCCAATTTCACATTTGTTCCAATCTCCAGGGCTTGTAGCTTCCCTATCCCATCAAACTCCTCTCTCACAAAATCCATTGTTTCTTTAAGCTCCTGCGTCATTTTGTTAAATTCAATTTTCATCTCCTGTCTACCCTGTCTCAGGGTTTGTTTCGTTATCTCAATCTCACCCATTATTTTCTGAAACATAATTTCTTCCATGGTCTCAATCACTTTCCTGGTTGTCTTTCTTAAAACCACAGAAACAAAAATTATTTCAGCCACAATTGGGTTAATGTTCCAGGCTTGCTTATATCAGTGTAGACAATACAGCCTGCCTTATCTCTATGTATTCAGGAATACAAAAACAGACTTAGTTCCCAACATCAAAACAATTAGTGGCGTCGTGAATAAGCAGATTCGTCAAAATGAAATAGACCAAAAAAAAAGTTTTGTTCCCCCCTCCTCGAAATAGAAATCCCTCTTCCGTTGGTATCTTTAGAATGCACCTCCAGGACAGCTTTTTGCGATAAAAACAAAGATAAGCTTTTTCGATTTCTTTCCTCCTTAATTTCGTTAATGAAAGAGAAAAGCCATAATCTCACCTAGAAGTTCTTCACAGCTGATTCATTGACAAATCTCTTTTTTGCTACACCAATTTAAACCAAGTAAAAAAAGAAAATAGAAAGAAGGATGCTTATCTGCCTGTTGAAGTCCATTTTTCTTTAAAGAAAAGATAAACGTGTCGCTGTAATCAGCAAGAGCTTGATGAAAGTCCGTCCGGCATTGCAGTTTGAACCTTCTCTCATAAATAAATTAAATCCAGTCCTCCCCACAAAAACAGGCTTTGTGGTTGATCTCTATGTTTCTCCCTGACCGGGAGAAAATCTTTATCAGTCAAAAAGAGCGTTGTGACTGATTTTAAAGCTGAAAAAGCTTCTTCTGAGACAAGAGCTCGTCTCAGAGACAGCACAGGCAAAGCAACCCTTCCCGGAAGTCCTGGTTTAATTTGTTCTAACACCCAATTATTTTTCTTTTTTTGTGGTTCGTGGTATGTGCAAAGCTCTCCTCCAACACCACATTTCAAATGAGTTGATTTTTCTTTTATCCACTTTTTTCACTGTCCAACTTTCACATCCATACATAGAGATCAGGAATACCATGGTCTGAATGATCCTGACTTTGGTGTTCAGTGATACATCTTTACACTTGAGGACCTTTTCTAGTTCTCTCATAGCTGCCCTCCCTAGTCCTAGACTTCTTCTGATTTCTTGTCTATTGTCTCAATTTTGGTTAATGACTGTGCCGAGGTATTGATAATCCCTGACAAGTTCAATGTCCTCATTGTCAACTTTAAAGTTACATAAATCTTCTGTTGCCATTGAAAAATGGAAATGGACTACCTTCAAGTCGATCCCGACTTATGGCTACCCTATGAATAGGGTTTTCATGGTAAGCGGTATTCAGAGGGGGTTTACCATTGCCTCCCTCTGAGGCTAGTCCTGCCCAGATGGCTAGGGCCTGCTCAGCTTGCCACAGCTGCACAAGCCAGCCCCTTCCTTGTCCACAACTGCCAGCTGGGGGCAACTGGGCTCCTTGAGACTATGCAGCTTGCCCACGGCTGCACAGGTGGCAGGGCACATAACCCCTGAGCCACTCACTGTGGGGTGATCTTTAGCTGGCCCTTTACACCCAGGAGACATGAGCAGGGATTTGAACTCACAGACTCTGGACTCCCAGCCAGACTCTCCTTCCCACTGTGCTATACCAGCTGTCTGTTGCCATTACTTTAGTCTTTTTGACATTCAGCTGTAGTCCTGCTTTTGTGCTTTCCTCTTTAACTTTCATCAGCATTTGTTTCAAATCATTACTGGTTTCTGCTAGTAATATGGTACCTTAATGGTGTACATATCTTAAATTATTGATATTTCTCCCTCCAATTTTCACACCTCCTTCATCTTAGTCCAGTCCTGCTTTCCTTATGATATGTTCTGTGTATAGATTAAACAAATAGGGTGATAAAATACAGCCCTGTCTCACACCCTTTCCGATTGGGAACCAATCAGTTTCTCCATATTCTGTCCTTACAGTAACCTCTTGTCCAGAGTATCGGTTGCACATCAGGACAATCAGATGCTGTAGCACCCCCATTTCTTTTAATGCATTCCATAGCTTTTCATGGTCTACACAATCAACGGCTTTGCTGTAATCTATAAAGCACAGGGTGATTTTCTTCTGATATTCCTTTGTCCATTCCATTGTGATCTCTGGTGCCTCTTTTATTTATTTATTTATTTATTAAATTTATTAGTCGCCCATCTGGCTGGCTGTCCAGCCACTCTGGGCGACATACAAAATAAAAGCATACAAATACATTAAAACATTAAAAATCTCAACAATAATAATAAAACCTAACCCACCCCAAAAGCCTGCCTGAAGAGCCAGGTCTTCAAGGCCCAGCAGAAGCTCATCATAGAGGGGGCATGTTGGAGATCATTTGGGAGGGAATTCCACAAAGTGGGGGCCACAATTGAAAAAGCCCTCTCCCTAGTTCTCACCAGTCTAGCTGTTTTAACTGGTGGGATAGTGAGAAGGCCTTTTGAGGCTGATCTTGTTGAGCGGCATCCCTGATGATGTTGGAGGCGCTCCTTCAGATAGACTGGGCCGAAACCGTATAGGGTTTTAAAGGTCAGAACCAACACCTTGAATTGGGCCCGGAAAACAACCGGTAACCAGTGCAACTCCTTCAGCACTGGAGTGATGTGATCTTGCCGGCGGCTGCCTTTAATCAGACGAGCCGCCGCATTCTGTACCAGTTGCAGCTTCCAGACCATTTTCAAGGGTAACCTCACGTAGAGCACATTACAGTAGTCTAGGTGAGAGGAGACCAGGGCATGTACCACAGATGGGAGCAGATGGTTGGGAAGGTAGGGGCACAGCCTTCATATCAGATGGAGTTGATACAGCGCCGCCCGGCTCACAGCCGAGACCTGAGCCTCCATGGACAGCTGGGAGTCAAGAATGACTGCCAGGCTGCGGACCTGGTCTTTCAGGGGCAATTGTACCCCATTAAGCACCAAGTTAACATCCCCCAGCCTTCTCTTATCTCCCACGAACAGTACCTCGGTTTTGTCAGAGTTCAGCTTCAGCTTATTCCTTCCCATCCAGCCACTCACTGACTCCAGGCACTTGGATAGGGTTTCTACAGCCAACCTCGGTGAAGATTTGAATGAGACATAGAGCTGTGTGTCATCAGCATACTGGTGACAGTGCAGCCCAAATGTTCTGATGATAGCTCCCAGCGGCTTTATATAGATGTTGAACAGCATCGGTGAGAGGCCAAGGATCCAAAACCTCATCCCCCAATGCCACTGTCTGGTACCTACCAGAGAGGAAGGAACGGAACCACTGCAATACAGTGCCCCCTGTGCCTAACCTCTTCAGGTGGTCCAGAAGGATACCGTGGTCAATGGTATCAAAAGCCGCTGACAGATCCAGGGGGACAAGGAAGGTGCATTCGCCCCTATCCAATGCCCTCCTCATATCATCCACCAAGGCGACCAAGGCCGTTTCAGTCCCATGTCCAGGCCTGAAGCCCGATTGAAATGGATCCAGATAATCCTCTTCCTCCAAATGCACTTGCAACTGCTTCGCCACCACCCGCTCAACCGCCTTACCCAGGAATGGCAGATTTGAGACTGGGCGAAAGTTGTTCAGATCTTGGGGAGGGCTTCTTTAGAATTGGTTTTATTACTTCCTCCTTGAGAGCTGATGGCATTACTCCCTCTTCCAGGGACGTATTTACCACCATCTTGACCCTCTCGCCCAGTCTGTCCTTGCAGCTCATAATGAGCCACGATGGGCAAAGGTCGAGTAAGCAAGTGGTTGGCTTTAAGGTTGAAAGCACCTTGTCCACTTTACCAGAAGGAAGAAGCTGGAACAGATCCCACACCACCGGAGCACCACTGGCTGCCTCTGGCTCGCTCACTGTGTCCACAGTGTACGGAATAGCACTCTTAATTTTCTCCGTAAAGTGCTTTGCAAATTCATCGCAGGAGGCCTTAGCATGTTCCATCGGTTCCAGGGCAACTTCTAAATTCAACTTGGACATCTGGCACATCTCGCTCCATATATGGTAAGAGCCTTTGTTGTAGAATCTTGAGCATTACTTTACTTGCATGGGATATTAAGGCAATAGTTTGATAATTACTGCATTCCCTGAGATCCCCTTTCTTTGGAATTGTTCTTAATATCTGTGTTTTACAGGCAGATTTTTTTTTTTTAAAAAAATCCATTTTTGAAAATAGCCATGGAAAATAATTACATAAAAATCCAATCTGGAATGATAGAAAATAAGAAAATTAATGGAAAATTCGGTTCCAAACCTGAATCGCGTGGAATTCTAACACATCCCTATTTATACCTTTTCATTTCTTTCACATTACAAGTGAACACATCTATGCACTGATAAATCCTGCAATACATATACTTTGATGTGGCCATGCTATCACTTGTTCCAGTTTCTGTGTATGGCTTTGCTAAATAGATGGCTATGCCTGAAGGGAAGGATAGATGGACTAGGTAATCCAGACTACAAAATGTTATTGTCTTCTCATAAAATTCATCACTGTCTCAAATAAATCCTAAGTTATAGGGTGTCACTTTCCAGCCATGATATTGAATTGGACAAATCCCTGTTGTAGAGATCAGTAACAGAATCATCACAGCTGCTTAAAAGAGTGTGATGAATTAAGAACTGTTCTAAATGTATGATTTATAGTTCTGGCCAAGAGCTGTTTCTCTAAAGTATCACTCTAAGGTTTCATTTCAGGGCTGTCAATACTTTCAGGTTCCCATTACACAGTGATACTGGAGAGCTATTTCTGAATCAAGAAGTGGGAACTTTTCAAATGATTTCAGTGTACTCTAAAAAAATTTTTTTGTCTGCATTTTATGTAGAGAGGGATGTTGGCTCACTGCATATTGACATATAACTCAGTTTTCCCTCAACCTGGTGCCCTCAGCTCATACTCTTATCTGGCCCAGTCAGCATTGTCAACGGTCAGGGATGATGGGTCTCATGATCCAAAAATATCTGGAGCGTAACCAGTTGAGGAAGGATAATATGTGCTTGTGTTGGGGGTGTGGATCAACACCAGGGTTTGGTTTGCATCTATGTCTGTAGTGTTTGAAAGCAACCTAGTCTGTTTCAGATCTGCTTGATGTTATTCCCATTGGATTCATTATTCAAGTCAAAATCTTATCTGTAAAATTCAAAGCCTTGCTTCATCCCCGTTTACTATTATGGGGAAATCTAAAAATGGTGATGACCTGTCCCCCTTTTCACATAAATGGGTGAAATTTGCAGGCAAAGGAGGCCCAATAGTGTGGATTAAGCTTGCCAAGCTTCAGGCAGATCCATCCAGATGTCTTTGTGCATGGAATAGATTTGTGGAATGCTCTCCCCAGGGAAACACACCTGGTGTCATCATTGTCAGTTTTTAAGCACCAGGCTAAGGCATTTCTATTTACCCATGCATTTGGTACATAAGCTATTCTGGTGCTCATCTTTTAGTGGGCTGGGGTGGGAGTTGCCCTTTTTATTGTGTGGTTGGATGAGCATTATATGAATGTCATATTGTACATTGTTGTTGAACCTCCTTGTTTTAATTGATTTTATTTTGTTAAGTCACTTTGAAATGTTTTTGTATAAATCAGCTAACAAATGTAATCAGTTATATAACTGTAGGTGCAGGAAGGCTGGCTACTGTGTGCCTGACAACTGTTCATTTTTTTAAAGGGAAATCTTTTTGACATTTAAATAAATCAGTGCAGAAATGAATGTTTAAAGGGTAAAAGGAGGGGAAGGGCCACAGCTCAGCGGTAGCTTTGCATGCAGGAGGTCCCAGGTTCAGTCTCCTGTATCTCCAGGTAGGCCTGGGTGAGAACTCTGTCTGAAATTTTGGAGACCTGCTGCCAGCCATTTGACATAATACTGAACTAGATGGACCAAGGAGTGGGAACCTTTGGCCCTCTAGATGTTGCTGAACTACATCATCCGTGCCCATTGGCAATGCTTGCTGGGACTGATGGCAGTTTATTTATTTATTTACTGAACTTGTATACTGCCCCATAGCCCTCTGGGCGGTTTACAGCAACCAAAAACATTAAAACAAATATACAATTTAAAACACATATTTTAAAAACAATTTAAAACACAATTTTAAAATTTAAAACAATATACAAACAATTTAAAACACATGCTAAAATGCCTGGGAGAAGAGGAAAGTCTGGACCTGGTGCCAAAAAGATAACAGTGTTGACGCCAGGCGCACCTTGTCAAGTGTATTTATATATGCATTTTGTTACACATTACATGGCTTGAGAACTGCATTGCAAAATTCAGAGAAATTGCAATGGACGGCTGTGTTTCGGTCTGCATATTGTTTCAGAATATGTAAACTAGGCAGGTTCAATTAAACTGAACATCTCCCCCGTTCCTACTCCTGAATGGTGGCTTTTGTAATCGGCCATACTGACACACAAACCCTTAAGGAGCCCAAGAAACAAAATTTAAAACAATTAAAAACAATTTTAAACAATTTAAAACAATTAAAAACATGCTAAAATGCCTGGGAGAAGAGGAAAGTTGTAGTTCAGCAACGCCTGGAGAGCCAATGGTTCCCCACAGCTGCTGTAGCCTCAGGTGCCCCATAGTCCTCTTCCCTGTTCCCATGTTTTAATTAAAATCCAGGGTCAAACAACATGAAGTAACTGCTCCAAGGGGATTGTTTCAGATCAGGAAGTACAGGCAGCCAGGGAGGCTTCAGAATTCTGGAGAAATGTTTATTGGGAGGAAAAACATACACTGCTCACAGCCACCTTACAACGACAAAGTAAGCGCAGTCCCACACCCAGCAAAATTATAAAGAAATTCTAAAAAGCCCTGCGTATGAGGCAGAACATGGAAACATCTTTTGCGGGTGAAGAAAACTTTTAAATTGGAGGACAGGTGTTGGCACAGCGCTTGTTCAAGCTGCACATGAATAATTTGTAGTTTGTATTAATTAGTTTGATAATTATAATTATGCAGCCAGTAAATGATTGCCACACCATTGTGAACTGAAGCACTGGAAAGCAAAGGGGAGTTTTTGACGTAATCTTTCCTCATGAATCTAGTTTCAGCAACAAACTCAAGAGTGTGGACCACAAACCAAAATATCCTTTTGTTCAAGGCCATTTGTTTAACTTGGAGATGTTTCAGAAGAAGCTTTTTATCTGGATTTGTGACAGAGCGGGTGTCATGGGCCCCACGGGCCTCACAGATCATTCCTGGAGTGATGATGAAGAAGAAGACAAAGATACAGAGTGGGACTTGGGAGAGGGGCCTAGTAACTTGCAACCAAGAAGTGCTGAGGCAGTAGGCTTCAGTACTTTTGACAGTGACAGCTCCTCCTCCTTAGCTCCAGTTTCAACAGAAGGAATGTCGGCTGATGAGGAGCCTGTCCCTTCTTCTCCCCTCCAGCCCCCTCTCCTCCCAAGGTGCTGCAGCCGTGCACACCTCCTCTACAGGAGGAGGATCTTGATGAAATGCCACTGTCCCCATCACCCAGACGTACAGACAACTGAGATGGAAGGCACAGCTGGCCCCCACTTTCCCACCTCAAAGGAGCACTCCCGTTCATGTGCCCTCCCGTTCTGTGACACCTTTCTCATGCAAGTAGAAAGAGCCCACCCAAAGCTACTTAAGGGTTGTAAGGAGATGTGTCTAACTGCTGAAACAACATCTTAGCTTTGAGTAGTCATGCCTAGTTATGCCATGTAGAGCTGCAGAATCTCGAGTGCCCTGTAAGCTAATCCATGAAGTGCACTAAACTGGAGTTTTTCATACTGGAGAAAGATACACCGGCAGGTCTGTCTGATTCGAATGGGTTGGGCCAGGACAATGAGATAGATTCACTGGGTTTTTTACTAGTCACAATGAAGAGTTTCCAAAATGCTGAGACTGAAAACAACAACATATGGACAAAGCAACTGTACAGTTTTGTTTAATTCCTTTAAGCAAAACCATGTTTCCGTTGCTTCAATTAATTGTGGCCCTTGCATTATTAAGGAAAATCTAATTTGTAAAGAAAATTAAGCAATCACACTAAACAAAGAACAGTTTGCTGTTACACAAATGCAAGATAAATAACTCGGGAAATCCCATTTATATATTAGGACTATACGACTTCCGGGAAGGGTGACTTAGCCTGTGCCTGCTTTTGAGACGGGCTCCTGCCTCAAAAGAAGCTTATTCAGATATATCAGTCAGTTTTTTCTTTTTTTTTTGACTGATTAAACTTCTCCCGGGTAGGGAGAAACGAAGAGATTAACCTCAAAGCCTATTTTTGTTGGGACGACCAGATCTCATTAATTTATGGGACGAGGTCCAGCCGACGAAGGTGGGACGGATTTTCAACAGCAAGCTCTATCTGTTAAAGCGAACGTTCATCTTATCTTCTAAGAGAGAACGCACTAACAGGCAAGCACCCTTCTTTCTATATTTTTCTTTTACTTGACTTAAATTGTTGCTGTTTAAAAGAGATTTGCCAGATTGATCGGTTTTTGACATCTCACTGGGGAGCCGTAACTTCTCTCTGCTACGCACTAATTAATAGCTTATCTCTGTTTTTGTTGCAAAAAGCTGTCCTGGATTTGCATTCTAAAGATACACACAGAAGAGGGATTTCTATTCCAGATTTTTATTTTGAAAAATATTATACTGTTTTGAGACTACTCTCTTTTTGGTCTATTTTATTTTGACGAATCTGTTTCTTGACGATTGCCATTAATTGCTTCAATCCTGGGAACTGCATTTTGTTTACTTAACTATTGGAGAGATAAGGCTGTCTGCTCTGTTTATACTGTGATGTCACCAAGTTTGGAGTATTAACCCAATTGTTGCTGAAATAAGAAGTGGTTTTCCTATATTTTTCTTTTAAAATGGCAATTAAGAAAGTGGCTGAGAATCTGGAAATAACTATGTTTCAGAGAATAATGAATGAGATTGAGATAACGAAAATTGAATTGAGTAAAATGAAGCAGGAGATTAAAGATATAAGGGTCCCTGTGAGAGAGGTGACCCTGGAAGGGGTCCCTGTGAGAGAGGAGACCCCGGAGATTGGAATAGGGGTCCCTGTGAGAGAGGAGACCCTGGAGACTGGAATAGGGGTCCCTGTGAGAGAGGAGATCCCGGAGATTGGAACAAACGTGGAACAGGAACAAGATTTGGAGTCTATGGACTTTAGAAATAAAATCTATTGTTTGGAACTCAATGTTATCTCTGAAGAAATTAATGAAGATTCTAGAGATAAAGTTATCAATGGCATGGATCATCTTCTGGACTGGAATGATGTGATGGAGCCCAATATAGAGAAAATCTATGGAATTAACTGCAGCCATGTGACAATGGAAAAACTTTTAAGAGATGACCCAGTGTATTTTGAAAAAAAGAACAGAGATATGATTTTACAGCAGTATTTCAGCAACTTATTCAGAATGGATGGCAAGAAAATATTTGGGATAGAGGTAATTCCCATCAGACTCTTATTATATGACTATGGCTTTGACAGCAAGATTATTATGGAATACTGATAATGGAAGATTGGATATTGAAATTACTGGACTTAACAAGACTACTGAAGATAGAAGATGGAAAATGGAACTAATAGAGATAATAGAACAATGGCTACTGAAATTACTGAACCTAACAGATTCTGATGTGATGGATTAATTGAAATGTTTATTTTGACTATGGTTATGACAATAAGATTATCATAATTAGTAATGAGATGGATTAATCGATATGCTTATCTGGAAAAAAAAAATTGATAGATATATTTCTTAAAGAATTGAAACCTCTCTTTGACTTTTTGTGGAAAGAATAAAGTAATGTTTATGAGATTTGATGATTAAGTAAGATAACTACTGGAGGAAAGTGATTTTATAATATGACTTAAGAGACAGGATTGCTATATATTATAGACTTATAACTGATTTGATCTTTGACAAATGGGAAGTCAATATTTTACTCTTTATTTTTTTTTTTTTGTTTGTTTTTTTTTTTTTCTTCTTTTCTTTTTTTCTTTTTGTTTAACTATTTTTGATTTTGTTTTTTGTCTTTGAATGTTTTATGATTTTGTCTTGTATGTTTTATGAAAATCTGAATAAAAATTATTGAAAAAAAAAATATATATTAGGACTATACACAGCCACCCCTGCAATCTGCCCCGGAGACCACCTGCTCTACCTTGGATTCGTTCTCAAATTAGTTTGAGGGGTGGCACTACTGTTTAATTAGGGTTTTTTAAAAAAACAATAATAAAGCTAATTAAATGTACAGCTGGGAGGGGGCAGAGCAAGAAGACACAGTATCTCTCTCCCCACAACTAAGAGCCCCAATTCTGTGGGGTGCTCCTTCAGAAGAGGAGTTTCTGCAGTGAAGCCACTTGCAGAGGAGCACACTTGTGCCCTGCAGGAGTGATGTCTCTGCTCAACATCTGTTGCATGGTGGCATCGATCCTGCAGGGTGCTGATGCCCAAGTAGCTTTACTGCAGAGAAGCAACTTGCAAAGCAGCATCTTACAACCCACAGGATTGATGCCTCCACTCAACAGCTGCAGAAACTCATCAGGAGATCCATTCCACATGTTTTTTATTGTTGATGTTTTTGTTGTTTTTGTTAATCCATTTTTGATGTTCCATGGGATAAAATAAACAAAACCTTCCATTCAGCAAGGTGGCTGTTTCCTGAGGCCTCAGACCATACCCTGGATACATATATCAGGTCACATTTTCCTTGATCAAATTGTAGCAACTATCTACAATTTCTAATTTACCATTCTTAGGCAAGGTGATAGAGCGAGTGGTGCCTAAACAACTACAGACGCACTTGGATGAAGCGGATTATTTAGATCCATTCCAATCAGGCTTCAGGACTGGACATGGAACTGAAACAGCCTTGGTCGCCCTGGTAGATGATATGAGGAGGGCATTGGATAGGGGAGAATATACCTTCCTCGTCCTCCTGGATCTCTCAGCGGCTTTTGATACTGTCGACCACGGTATCTTGTTAAACCGCCTAGACGGATTAGGGATGGGGGGCACTGTTTTACAGTGGTTCCATTCCTATCTCTCAGGCAGGTACCAACGGGTAGCATTGGGGGATGAGGTTTCAGACCCTTGGCCTCTCACTTGTGGAGTGCCACAGGGTTCTATCCTCTCCCCCATGCTATTTAACATCTATGTGAAGCTGCTGGGAGCCATCATCAGGAGTTTTGGGCTGCAGTGTCACCAATATGCGGATGACACTCAGCTGTATCTCTCATTTAAGTCCTCACCAGAGTTGGCTGTGGAGACCATGTCCAAGTGCCTGGAGTCCGTTAGTCGATGGATGGGCGAGAACAGGCTGAAGCTAAATCCCAATAAGACCAAGGTGTTACTCGTGGGTGATAAGAGAAGGTTGGGAGACATCGACTTGGTATTTAACAGGGTGAGATTACCCCTGAAGGATCAGGTCCGCGGCCTCAGGGTCATTCTTGACTCCCAGCTGTCCATGGAAGCTCAAGTTTCGGCAGTGAGCCGGGCAGCTTGGTATCAATTACATCTGATACAGAGGCTGCGACCCTACCTTCCTGTACAGCTACTCCCATGAGTGATACATGCCCTGGTCTCCTCTCGCTTAGACTATTGTAATGCGCTCTACGTGGGGTTACCCTTGAAGACGGTCCAGAAACTCCAGCTGGTGCAGAATGCGGCGGCACGCTTGATTACGCATAGCTGTCGCCGGGAACATATCACCCCGGTGTTGATAGATCTTCACTGGCTACTAGTGGTTTACCGTGCCCAATTCAAGGTGTTGGTATTGACATTTAAAACCCTATACAGTTTCGGCCCGATTTATCTAAAGGACCGCCTTCAGTATCACCAATTAAGCCGCCTCACAAGATCAGCCACGCAGGATCTCCTCTCGGTCCCACCGGCCAAAACAGCTCAGCTGGTGTCGACCAGAGAGAGGGCGTTCTCGGTAGTGGCTCCCACCCTCTGGAATTCTCTCCCCTACGATCTTCGACATGCCTCCTCCCTGATGAGTTTTCGCTGAGCTTTAAAGACCTGGCTATTCAGGCAGGCCTACAGGAACTTCGAGCTAGATTAGTTTGTAATATATTAACTGATGTTTTTGATGTTAGTTTTAATTGATGAATGTGGTTGTATTTTATTGTGTATTGTATTTTATTGTATTGTGTATTGTATTTTGTTGCTGCTGTAAGTCACCTAGAGTGTCCGTTAATTCGGACAGATAGGCGACTAACAAATAAAATTTTGTTATTATTATTATTATTATTATTATTATTATTATTATTATTATTATTATTATTATTATTATTATTATTATTATCTTATTCCTCCTCCTTTATATCCTGTAAAGCATTTAACGCAGACGGAACTATCTCAATATTAGAGAAGAATTGCAAAATGTTTTATTAATGTGTGCTATACTTTTAAAACACTGTTAGTCAAGCATGGACTATACACGAACTCAGATTGAGACTCTTGGTATAGGACTGAGTGATGTTCTTGAGATCTTCAAGTTTGGACAGCAATCCTTCCTTCAGAAAACACTAAAATAAATAGGAACAGATGGGCACCATGTGTGATGTGAGTTCTGTATCAAAAAATTACCATTCTGGATGCACTTTTGCAAATAACCCTTAAGACAAAGTTCTCTTGGTCCAACATACTGATTTTTTTCCCTTTTCCACACACTCTCATTATGATTAATAGACTTCAATGTTTCACCCACGATTTTATTTTACTGAGTGCCAATAACATTTTTCTTTTAAAAATTATGAGAGTTTTTGAGAGCTAACAGAATTGGCAGTTACCTTTCACATCACTCTTGGACTATGTAAATCCCTTGCCTTCATCCAAATATGTGAGTTTTTCCATTCTCTCCCCCCCCATTGATGTCAAAATGATGTTAAAGTCTATTAATATTGACATGGGCTATGAAATTGATAGATGAGACACCAAGTTGTTAAAGATTCATCATTGTTTCTAACTGATTCCCTCCTAACACTTAAAAAAGAAATTGTATGATGTTGGCAACTTCCTCATCTTGTTAAAAAAAAAAGCTATATTTTGCTTTGCAAGTAACCTTGCTTTGCCAAGGAAAATTGCAGCAAGTCCCTGGTTTATTGTTACATCTATTTCTGGGAATGAGCTAATGGCAAGCCCATTGTTCACTAGAAATGGCATCTGCAAAGACTATGCTTATTAAGGCACTAGGATCTGATGCACATGCATATTCATGATAATCCACATATCCTTGTGAGCTGAGCACTTACTACTGTATAGCAACTGCCAGCCTCAACCCAGAATTTTGTGTAGTTTTATCTTAACTCTTTTAGGAAACATAGGAAACTGCCTTATACCAAGACTATTGGTCCATCTAGCTCAGTATCAACCCCACTCTGACTGGCAGCAACTCTGTAGGGTTTCAGGCAGGGATTTTGTCTTTAAGATTCCCTAAAAATAACCTTTGAGAACCATATATGCCACCTTATAAGCTCCTTGGAGGAAAGGTGAGATATAAATGTAATAATAATAATAAAAAGGGGGAAATTACCATTTAAAACAGTTTTCCCTAACCTTGGCTCCCTATACGTTGTTAGACTACAAACCCCATCATCTCTGACCATTAGTCATGCTGGATGGGGGTCATAGTCCAACAACATCTGGGCACCAAACATGAGAGAAAGCTGTTTTAGAGGGTGGATTGGGTGTATCAACATGGTCTGCAGCCTGAATCATGAGAAGGAAGGTTGAGTAGCAAGCCAGATAAAGTAAGCAGCAATCCTAAACCCTCTTTACAGGGTGTAGGGATGGGAGGGGATTCAAGGTAGCTTGCAATTAAAGGCAAACTGACCAATTTCACACTTTCTGAAGCAAGATGTAAACCAAAACACAGCCACCCTTCAAAAATCACACTTCTCTGAATTTTGCAATGCAGTTCTCCAGTCAAGAAATGTGTACAAAAATGTATGTCATAGGAGAAAGCGTGCGTAAATTGCATATATTCATGAAAATAACATATAAAACACATATTAGGAAAAATGCTCGCAGAAATGTGTGTATCAGTCAAAACAACCTACAAGAATATTGTTATGGGTCTGGGGTTGAGATGGATGATTTCTATGAGTCACTTCCCAGCCTCTGATTTGGAGCCCTGCACCTGTGGGTGAGAAACCCTCTCTGCTGGTCAGATGAGTTCCCTTTGTTAGTCTAATAGAGTGGCCTATCAAGTGCCCATTAACTGGGCCAGGGAGATCCTATTGTTATTGAAACTCTTCAGGAGAGCCCCCTCCCCTTCCTGTGGCCAAGGAGAGGCTTGCGTTTTTAGTTGAGTCTGCAGAAAGGCTGGGAACTGGAGGCAGGCAGAGAGACTGGCTCCCTGCACAATGGCTTTAGGGTACCTCCTGTAAGCCTGATGAATAAGCAAGATATACTGGACTGCTGAGGCTTTGAACCCCTCCATCTTAAGCTCAGGTTGGAATGTGTGTAAATAAATAAACCAAATTTCATAAAGACACCACCATCTCTGCTGACCTTCTTTCCAAGGAAACCAAACCCTGTATAAGTGCAGGGATACCCGGAGATCTCCCACCACTCAGAGATTGGGGTGGCAGGCAACAATATGTTTATTAGGAGAATTAGGATTAATATTCCTAAGGATTTTTTTTTAAAAAAAATGAAACTTGTTGCAGAAATGTGGAGAACTGAATTTAAGACTGGTAAAATGAGAAACTTGGAGAACCAAAACTGACTTATCCGTCCATCCCTGTCTGGGAGTAAGCCCACTGAATTCAATGGGATATACCACTAGGTAGACTTGGTTAAGACTCCACTGTTAAGTCCTCCCTGGCTAAGGAAGTGGGAAAGGAGGAGGAGGAGGACTCATGATAAAAAGTACCTTCTAGCAGTTGGAGAAGAAGAAAAAGAAGGATTTAGGATAAGTGGAACAAACTGGTAAAATATCACCAATATCATTCTAGCCCCAGTATTCATCTTACAACAGAAACATTCTTTATTCATGAAGGGAGGGAGGTGTAACCATTGGTGCTGGGAGACTACTGCTTGACCCCCTGACTGTTGGCCTACGGGGTGCCGCAGGGTTCCATTCTGTCTCCCATGCTCTTCTATATGAAACCGCTGGGAGAGGTCATCTGGAGATTTGGAGCACAATGTCATCAATATGCTGATGACACTCAACTCTATCTCTCCCTACCACCTGAACGCAGGAGGGAGTGCTCATCCTAAACTGGTGCCTGGAGGCTGTGAGGGCTGGATGTGGGCTAACACATTGCAACTTAATCCAGACAAGGCAGAAGTGTTGCTGGTCAAAGGGAAAACTGTGCCAGGGATAGGGTTGCAACCTATTCTGGATGGGGTTGCATTCCCCTTGAAGGAGTAGGTCTGCACTTTGGGAGTCCTCCTGGATCCTGCCCTGCTGCTTGAATATCAGGTGGCTGTGGTACCCAGAAGTGCTTTTGGCCAGCTCAAACTGGTCTACCAGCTGTGTTTCTTTTGAATGAGCTTTCATTGATAAAACCATTTTGCTTGTTTTCATGCACAGAAGAGCAGCCCTGTGGCCATGCGGCTGCTATTGAAGACAATTTGCAGTTAAAATATTATGCTCCTGTAAATTGTGATTCTCACTCTGATACACAGAGGTGACCCTCTGCAGGACAACTGAACCCTTTTCGATATGAACAACCATGGTATCCTTCTGGGCCATCTAGCTGGGATAGGCTTGGGAGGTACTGTTTTCCAGTGGCTCCGGTCCTACCTGATGGTCAGGACCCAAAAAGTGGTGGTGGGAGACTACTGCTAAACCCCCTGGCCGTTGGCCTACAGGATACCACAGGGTTACATTCTGTCTCCCATGCTCTTTAACATTTATATGAAATCGCTGGAAGGTCATCTAGAGATTTGGAGTACAATGTCATCAATATGCTGATGACACTCAACTCTATCTCTCCCTACCACCTGAACGCAGGGAGAGAGTACTCATCCTAAACTGGTGCCTGGAGGCTATGAGGGCTGGATGTGGGCTAACACACTGAAACTTAATCCAGACAATAGGGAAGTGTTTGCTGGTCAAGGGGAAAACTGTGCCAGGGATAGGGTTGCAACCTATTCTGGATGGGGTTGCACTCCCTTTGAAGAAGTTTGGAAGTCCTCCTGGATCCTGCCCTGAATATCAGGTGGCTGCGATAGCCAGAAGTGCTTTTGGCCAACTCAAACTAGTCTACCAGCTGCGTCCATTTCAGGAAGCTGTTGAGTTGGCCATAGTGACACATGCATTGGTGACATTGAGGCTTGATTACTGTAACACACTCTATGTGGGGCTGCCCTTGAAAATGGTTCAGAAATTACAATTGGTTCAAAATGCAGCAGCCAGAATGTTATCTGGAGCAGAGCGCAGGGAGCATATCACCCCTGTGCTTTATCAACTCCAATGGCTCCCAATTTGTTTCTGGGCCCAATTCAAAATGCTGGTTCTGATCTTTAAAGCCCTAAACAGCCTTGGACCAATGCACCTGAGGGACCACTTATGGCCATATGTACCTGCCCAGGAGTTAAGATCATCTGTCTCTAGTCTCCTCTGAGTGCCTGGAATGAAAGATGTCAGACTGACAGGCAAGTGGGAAAGCGCCTTTTCATCTGAGGCCCCCAAGCTTTGGAATACCCTACCCCAAGAAGCCCACTCTGCTCCCTCCCTGATGGCTTTCCAGAGACTTCTGAAAATGATCTTGTTCCAGAGAGCCTTTGGGAGGGACTGAGGGTGAGCCTGACACCGACCTTATACCTTCTATGTTAATTTTTACCTCTGTAGTCCCTTCAGTACCATATATATGTTTGTATGTTTGTGTGTATAGTATTTTATGTATTTTTATTTCTTTTAAGGTTTTTGTGATCTTTAGTGCGTACAATTTTTGCCGCCCTGAGTGCCCTATTATAGGGTAGAAGGGTGGGATAGAAATATTTTAAATAAATAAATAACCATGGAGTTTGCTTCAAACAGACATTTTTTAAAAGTCTTGTTTCAAAAGCAGTCTGTGTCTAGAAGGAGAATGGCCCCAGCCTTCTTTGAATGAGACAGAATAATGGCCAGGTGTTATGAAATGCTCTCTCTGTGACTTTGGGAGCTCCCTTTTTCCTCCCCCTTCTCTCCCTTCAACTCCATTTTCTGCATTCTTTTCAACTCACTGCTGGTCTTGCCTCTGAGATAGCAAAGCATTTCATGCCAGAGCAGAACAGGAGTGGCAGGAGGGACAGTTAAAAGTCAAAACTAGCTAAATTCATCTAGCTAAATCAGTGTCAGTCTCAATACATGTATGATTAGGAGGACCGTCTTGCACAGTGGAGTGGCATTCAAAGATGTTTGTTGCTTGCAATTCTCTTTATTGTCAGGAGTGGATGCGTATGCCTCCCATTTTGCACCTGTCATGCTTGTTATATTATAAACCTTTTATTATCCCGAGAAGGGAGCTGGGGAATGACTAAGGTAGGTTTGGCTTTCTGTTTCAAAACTCTACTTCTCTTCTAAACCATCTGTTAGTTTAATTTCCACAATTGCAATGTTGCAATAAGAGTACTGGCAAAATGTAGCATTTCTGACCAGTGCACACACTTTGATGAGTTTCTTTGAACTTATTGAATGCAGGTGGCACAATAAGCCCAAGTGGCATGTGTTTCCTCTCCTCAATGCTTCTTTGCAACGTATGATGTGAGCCATCTCACTGCTGCTCTCATGCCAGCTTGGAGCATCCACATATTACCTCATGATGATGGCTTGTGTGTGGGACGCATGAGCTCAACATTAAAAAGAATGATGTAGAAAATTACAGCACAAACCATTTGTGCTTCCTTTTCTCTCTGCAGGGGAAAGGTTATAGCTCACTAGGGGAACATGTGGTTTGCATGCAAAAGGTCCCAGGTTCAATCCCTGGTGTTTCCAGGTTGGGATGGGGAAGAAATTTGATTCAGTTTCCATTTAAAAGTGAATTTGTACTTCCTGAAACAGTATGGAAACAAACACAGCTATCCTTGACAATTTGCACTTCTGCAAATTATGCAATGTAGTTCTGCCGCCAAGTAACGTGTACAAAAATGGATATATTGGGGTAAAATGTGCATACAAATTCATACATTAGGGAAAATAGCATAAATGCATTAAATTTGGGGACATTGCTTTGGAGAAATGAATATATTAGGCATAAGTGCAAAGAAAAATGTGCATATTCGGAGACATTTGCATGAAAACGCTGATGAATTTTCAGGAGGCCTTTATTTATTTATTTTAAAAAAAGGAAAATGATGTGGAAATGTGGAGAACTGAACAGATGGTTGGAAAAATGAGAAACTGAAATGGATAAATTCACCATCCCTGTCTCCAGGTAGAGCTGGAGAAAGACCTGCCAGTCATTGCCAACAAACCTTGGAAGAAGACTAGTGAGACAGAGTAATGGCGGATAAGTCATAATTATTCAAATGTAACAATAGAAGATCTGCCAAACCATAACTAAATTATGTAAGTACAGGGAGGGAGGTTTGAATTAACCTATGTGAGGGAAGTGTCCCTCCACTCCCTTACAGATGTAAATATTTTATAGCTCCCCAGCCAAGGATTGGGAGAATCTCTCTCCATGCTAAGTGAGCCTTGGGTATATGAATCCCATGTGCAGAGCCGGGCTTTGCTGTCCAGCATTCATGAAGTTGTGCACACCAGGCCTAAAGGGCAGCCCCAAGGAAACCCACGCTGGAGGTTGTAGAAGTGACTCAAGAGTCCCCTGAACCCAATGATGCTTCAGGGTGCCTGCCAGTTAAGTTCATAAACTCTTTACCTGCCCGCACTGAATGCCAAACAGACCAAATAAGTGCATACATCAAGGGTAAATCAAAGAACCCTTCAGGGTGGAGCAGGCAAAAAAGAGGAGCCCCAAGGACCAATCAGGGGCTCCCCCCCAAAAGAATTCCTACTCAGCTCCTGGAAAGAGCAGCTGGTAAAAACCCACACTGTAGAGGGAGGGAGGCAGGGAGGATGCTGAAAAAGAGAAGGAAGTGGAGGGGCAGAACAGGCTGAAATAGCGGACTGATTGCCACACCTCCCTAATAGGCACTCAGCCCATTAGATCCCAAAGGCCCTCCCCCACAGGAAAGATGACCTCAAGTGTTCTCCCAAAACGGGTTTATGGGTGGCAAATTTGCCCCACTAAAGAGTGGGAGTGGCAATGCCAACAACACTGAACTAGATGTACCAATGATCGTAAGGCAGCTTCCGACATGCATTTGCTAATGTATGAAGTCACTCTTTCTTCCTGGCGCGACTTGTCAGGCAGTCAGTTGAGCCTTGGAGTTGTAAACAGAAACATTTCCATGTTTCTTTGGCCCTTCTGTCTTTAGCTTTTCTCATCATTCTCTTTGACATTATCAACTTTCTGAAGCTTTGCTCCGAGCGGATGGAGAAACGCCGAGTGATCCCAAGCCTACATCAAAGACCTCCCACCTTCTCTTTAATGCACAGATTCCCCTAGGGACTCTGTGAAATCTCTCAAGCTTTGAGGAAAATGAAGGAATGTTATAGAATTGGCATGATGACAGAAAACCAAGCGCATGAAGAAAACCTCACTGTACATGCTGTTTAAACGTTTTAGAGAAAGGGAAGGATCATGCAATAGAGCCCGGCATTTCCCTTTCATTTTATTCACTGGTGGTTTGCATAGAAAGAGCAAATTCTTTAGCACAATCCTGCAGGAGGTGGGAAAATAGATCTGTTTCCATCCGAGTTGCACAAAAGAGAATTAGGAGGACCTACTGGGGTTTGAGATAATATGTTATAGAAAACATGCAGTTATTTCACTGCTATGCAGAGACACAGAAGTACAAGAAAAATGCTACTGATGGGCAAATACTACTTAGGGAAGGTTGGTGGATCGATAGTAGAGCATCTGCTTTGCATGCAGAAGATCCCAAGTTCAATCCCCAGCATCTCCAGGTAGGGCTGGGAAAGACCTTGGCCTGAAACCCTGGAGAGCCACTGCCAGTCAGTGTAGACAGTGCTGAGCTAGATGAACTGGTGGTTTGACTCAGCAGAGGGTATCTTCCTATATCTCTATTTCTGTCACTGCAGCAAATGAGAGGTAGCAATGCATGAAGAACTTGGTTTTCCATTATGAGCTGGAGGAGAACTCTCAAGGTTGTTAAGCTCTCCTTGTATTTGAGGCAAGCGTAACAAGCTGGGGCAGTGGTGCTTACTGTTTACTTGACCTCCCAACTGATGGGTTGCTGTGGCTTAGCAGGAGGGAGAGTGGGAGGAGCAACACTGAGTTCTAGAGTTAGGGGTGAGCAATGAGGTGGCCAAACCTACTGATACTAAATTATTCAGGGTCATTAAAACAAAAAGGAATTGTGAAGAGTTCCAACAGGACCTCTCCAGACTAATTGAATGGGCAGCACAATGCAAATGCAATTTAATGTGAGCAAGTTTAAAGTGATGTCAGAGCAAAAAACCTTCATTTCACATATACGCTCATGGGGCCTGAACTAGCAGTGGCTGACCTAGAATGAGACCTTGGGGTCATGGTGCATATCTCAATGAAGATGTTGACCCAGTATGTGGCAGCTGTGAAAAAGGCAAATACCTTGCTAGGGATCATTAGGAAAATATTGAAAATAAAATCGCCAATATCATAATGGAATGGCATCTGGAATACTGGGTACAGTTCTGGTTGCCTCACCTCAAAAAGGATATTGTAGAGTTGGAAAAGATTTTTTAAAAAGGGCAACCAAGATGATCAAGGGGATGGAGCGACTCTTCTATGAGGAAAAGTTGCAACATTTGGGTTTTTTTAATGTAGAAAAAAGGGAAGGAAGAGATTATATGATAGAAGTTTATAAAATCACACACGGCATGGAGAGAGTGGATAGACAGAAGTTTTTCTCCTTCTCTTATAACACTGGATGTCCAATGAAGGTGAATGCTGGAAGATTTAGACAAAAGAAAGTACTTCTTCACACAGCTCATAGGTATACTATGGAATTCATTCCCACAAGAGACAGTGATGGTTAGCAATTTAAAAGAGGGCTTTAAAAGAGAATTCAACAGATTCATGTATGATAAGGGTATCAAAGGCTACTAGCTATGATGGCTATGTTCTGCCTCCACAGTCATATGTATCCCAGTTGCTGGAAACTGCAGGAGGGGAGAGTGCTCTTGCGCCCAGGTCCTGCTTGTGGGATTCCCATATGCACCTGGTTGGCCACTTGGAGAACAGGATGCTGGGCTAGATGGGCCACTGGACTGATTCAGCAGGCCCTTCTTATGTTCTCAGGTTCTTCTTGTGGTCCTTCTGTGAGGAGTGCTGTATTGGCAGCAGCAAACCATCTGTCGGGAGGTCAGGTAAGCACCAATGCCCCAAAACACCATCCTACTTTGTTGTTGTTGTTATGTGCCTTCAAGTCGATTACGACTTATGGCGACCCGATGAATCAGCGACCTCCAAGAGCATCTGTCATAAACCACCCTGTTCAGATCTTGTAAGTTCAGGTCTGTGGCTTCCTTCATGGAATCAATCCATCTCTTGCTTGGCCTTCCTCTTTTTCTACTCCCTGCTGTTTTTTCCCAGCATTATGGTCTTTTCTAGTGAATCATGTCTTCTCATCATGTGTCCAAAGTATGATAACCTCAGTTTCATCATTTTAGCTTCTAGTGACTGTTCTGGTTTAATTTGTTCTAACACCCAATTATTTGTCTTTTTCCCAGTCCGTGGTATACGCAAACCTCTCCTCCAGCACCACATTTCAAATGAGTTGATTTTTCTCTTATCCGCTTTTTTCACTGTCCAACTTTCACATCCATACATAGAGATTGGAAATACCATGGTCTGAATGATCCTGACTTTGGTGTTCAGTGATACATCTTTGTATTTGAGGACCTTTTCTAGTTCTCTTATAGCTGCCCTACCCAGTCCTAGCCTTCTTCTGATTTCTTGACTATTGTCACCATTTTGGTTAATGACTGTGCCGAGGTATTGATAATCCTTGACAAGTTCAATGTCCTCGCTGTCAACTTTAAAGTTACATAAATCTTCTGTTGTCATTACTTTAGCCTTTTTGACATTCAGCTGTAGTCCTGCTTTTGTGCTTTCCTCTTTAACTTTCATCCACTACTACTGATGTCCAATGTAAAACTCTGCAACATCATCATGTCCACTAATGCAAACTCTCCATCATTACAGGTGTCCGCATTATTCATACTTAGGCTAAGAGTGGGTTACTCAGGTCATCCCCACTTCCTGCTCCCATGTCGAATTATACAGGTGTCCTAATGTCTGAAGAGGACTATGGTGTGTATAAAAAGAAGCTTTAAAGAAAATGAAATCTGGTCCTTTCGTGTTGCAAGAAAACAGTTACTTATGAGACGCAGTTGCACAAATGCTGTTGGTGCCAACAACACAGGGACAGGGGGAAACCTTCTGTTACATAAAAGGAGAGGGGGACTCTATACTAGACTATAAATATTTTATATTAGGAGGTACAGCTTTGAATGCCTGATTATACTGCTGTTCACAAAGATCATCCCTCTTACAATGAGGGGGGGGATAACATAGTTCCTGGAACCTTTGTTGGAAGACTTCAGCTGGTAACATTGAGTTACAGAGATGAGTTGAATCTGTAATATATATTCAGAGACAGATCTGTGATTGAAAATTCATATTTTTTTGATGCTTTAATACCAGCCAAGGCCAACAACAACAACAAAAAAGGATTGGGACAGAAAATAGAGGGGGCAAATGGTAAATAGTAGGCCTTTGAAGGTTAAGTCCTGTGAGTAGTGGGGATTTTGTTTATATTCTATAATGAGTCACCTTCAGGAAGCAGAAATGTAAATCAGCATTTTTTTTTAAAAAAAAAGTTAGTTCAACCTTTGGAGGAGAAAGCAAGGAGGGAAATCACTATGTGTTTGTCTGTGGATATTAACATCTGCTCAGGCAAAGTATGAGGTTTGTATCTGGCATTTAGTTACCTTTGAATTCTGCAGGTGCAAAAGGCCTCATTGGAATGCAAATACAAAAAAAAAATGTTTCCTATAAGCCTGGTTGCATGACCCTGAAAGGAAGGAAAAGGGAGATTTCCAACATTATTGTTGGCTCACTCTCTGATTGTTGCAGTTGTATGTATTATATTTAAGTCCAGCTAGTGTGGTGTAGTGGTTAAGGTGCTGGACTATGACCTGGGAGACCAGAGTTTGAATCCCATGAAGCTCTCTGGGTGACCTTGGGCCAGTCACTGCCTCTCAGCCTCAGAGGAAAGCAATGGTAAACCCCTCTGAATACCGCTTACCATGAAAACCTTATTCATAGGGTCCCCATAAGTCAGGATCGACTTGAAGGCAGTCCATTTCCATTTCAGGGATACAGCTAGGGATGGGTGAATCTATCAATTTCAATTTCTGTAGGTTTCTCATTTTCCCAGTCTTAAGTTCAGTCCTCCATATCTGCCGCCCTAGGCTCCTACTGGGAGGAAGGGCAGGATGTAAATAAATAAATAAATATTTCTACATCTGTTTGCATTTATAAATACAACAGCAACAGTAGCAGTTTAGTGCAGTTTTCTCCTAACCTACACATTTGTCTATGAAATTTTGCCTCTACTCTCTAGTTGAAATCCCTCACAGCAGTGGTGGCTGGTGCCCATTGGAATGGGTGAGGCAGAAGGAAGCAAAGTAGGTGGAGCCAGAGTCAATGATGAGCAGAGCCACCTCATTCTAGTTTTGTTCTCATCTCCCTCCCTGCTGAGTTCTGAACAGGGCAATGCTGAGACAAAGGAGGAGGCAGGCTGACAGCCAGGACTACCCCATAGACCTGTTGTAAGTAGGCAGGCAGATGGCGTCTGGCTGAGGTTGGTGGGGCAGTGTCCCATTTGCCCCAATGGACCAGCCTTTACTGCCTCACAGGAAGATCACATGCTCCCATGTGTCCTCATTCCAATCCTCAATGGGTAGATGCCAATCTGCCCCAGCATAGGTAGAGAGCCAGTGTGCTGTAGTGGTTAAGGTGTTGGACTATGACCTGGGAGACCAGGGTTCGAGTCCCCACACAGCCATGAAGCTCACTGGGTGATCTTGGACCAGTCACTGCCTCTCAGTCTCAGAGGAAGGCAATGGTAAACCCCCTCTGAATACTGCTTACCATGAAAACCCTATTCATAGGGTCACCATAAGTCGGGATCGACTTGAAGGCAGCCCAATTCCATTCAGCACTTGTAGGAACTGCCCTTGTAGGGTACTGTAATGCTTATGACATGGGGTGAGGCTCTGCTGGTGCACCTGCACCATCCTGACCTTGCCACTGCCCTGTCCCATCCCAGTAAGCAGCTGCAATATTGCTGTCATCCTCTTTTTGAAAGGATGTCCAGTCCAAGTCCAGTTTAAAGGTAATGAACCAGAGGAAGGGAGAGTAAAGGGCCTTGAAGCTGCCCATCAATAGTTAGCACCTAGGGAGCAGACTGAAAAGAAAGTACACTGGTCACAGCCCACCGCACAATGGTGAGACACATTGTATTCCTATTTATTTAATTTACAGTTATTAGTTCTACATTTGCATCTATTTGCATCTATTTGTATAGATTTGTATAGATGCATACATTAGGGATAAATCAGCATATGCACATTTTATGTAGCTCTGTGTCCCCTTTTGTCTTCCCTCTTTTTTAAAACTGATGCATTTTCTCTCTCTCTCTTGGCAAATGTAGGCAGCCACAACAGTGCTTGGACAGGCTGATACTGCAGTCTAGATGGCACCCTTAAAGTCTGTTGGGTTGCAATGGAAACAGAGCATCAGGGTTCCAGAATCTGAGTTTCAGAGCTCTGGTTAAAGGAGCCATCAGGGCTAGAAGCAGGAATCTCAGCTCTCTTTTTTTGTGACTGTCCCACGTGGTGAGCCACTAGAGTTGCAATTTCCAGCATATTCCAAAGCAGGACTGGGGGATTATATGAACTTCCAGAGGTTGCTGTACTACATCTCTCACCATCCCTGACCATTGACCATGCTGTCTGTTGCTGGTAACAGTTACCAGCTGGAATCAGACAAGTGCCTAATGGCATGTTTAGATGCCTATTGAAGACTCTCTTTTTTAATTAAAGAAGGTTTTCTGTGATGGATGACCTGGTTGCATATGGAATATTGATTGTATATCTGCAGATATGGTTGCAACAGTTCTCCAGGGGTTCAGGCAGACATCCTCCTTAGAGATGCCAGGGATTGAATCTGGAAACTTCTACATGAGAAGTGTGTGCTCTACCAGTGAGGAACAGCCCTTCTGCCACTGAGCTACACACCCCTGACACCCTTCATACAGACCGTCCATGGTCTCACACAGAGGTATTCAACAGCCATAAAAGCTAAGATTAATACAAAACAAACTGGGGATGCCAGGACTGAACCCAGGGCCATGGGCATGCAAAATACAAACTCTGGTACTGACCTAGGTTAGGTATTCTAGGCCTAACAACCAGAGCTTGGAAGATTACTTTTAAAAAGTAATAAATTACAGTTACAGTTACATGGCCCAAAAAAGTAGTAATTACCATTATAATTACAATTGCTCTGAAAGTAACTGATTACTTTACTTTTCCTCGAAAGTAATCACTACAATTACATTCCAGTTACTTTTAAAAAACCGCCTACAGGCTGCTGGCCTTGGCTGCTGCACATCTAAGTAGCCTAAAACAACATTAAAAATAAACACATACAGAGGTAGTAGAATAATTATTTGTATTCATAAGATAGCAATGGTGGTCTCTCCACTGGTAAGGGTGGTGGGGAGGGAGGCTGAGGCTAGTACTCAGATCTTTGCATGTCAAACCAAGTGCAACCCCCCCACTCACCCACCCAGCATAATCTCTGTCTCTTAACCACCTCCCAGACCCTGCCCTGCCACCAACTAAGGGACATTCACTCAAGCAAACATTTTCCCCTGAGATGTGAAAAAGTTAAAATACTGCAAATGCAGCACAGTAGCCAGAGAGGGTGGTGGGGGCCACTTTGTGTGCCAAGTGCAAACACAGTACACACACACACACACACACACGTCATCTTTCACCTCCACAGTTCTTCATCTCCATTCTGCTGCTGCCTCCTTCTCCTCCTTTATCCATGTTCTTGACCTCCAGATCCTTTTTCCCTCCACTCCATTCTTCACCACCACTATCCATTTTTTTAAATAATTGTTTTCTCCACTCCACCCTGTCTCACTCTCCGCCTTCTCCCACGTCACCTCCTACCCATCCACAGAGCATGAGGAAAGAGCAACACTGCACAGAAGCCCAGTTTGAGGCACATGATTTTCATCCACAAATCAGAGGAGCAGAAGACTTCCCCTGCTCCCCCCCCAAGTAATGCTCAAAAGTAATACTGGAAATGTTACAATTACTCTACAAAAGTAGTAAAATTACTCCTAGTTCTATTACAATCAAAATGTAAAGGAATTACCCATTCGTTACTCAAAAAAGTAATGAATTACAAGTAATTTGTTACTTGTAACTAGTTACTTCCAAGGTCTGCTAACAACTGTTTAACAGCATGATGCTACTGGTCAAGCATTTAATAACTTCCTTGAAGTTACCTTTTCTTAATTTAAGTGTAACAAAAGTTAGCCTTGTATAAACCATAAAGGGTTCAACTTTAGCTCACTTCTTAACATTAACATTAAAGGAAACATTTATTCCCTGTGCTGACACTTCCAAGATATATAATCAGATGCCAATTAATTAACATCAGCACGTCAGGTATTAATTAGAACAACTGACTAATGCATTTTTGCATCAAACACTGCTTCTTCCCCCGTTCTTAATTCACTGTACTCAGATAAATGGGAAATGCAATCAAAACAATGGAGAAGACCTTTTGGGTCACTGCTGTCCATCCTTCTGCCAACGAAGGTTAGCTGCCCAGGATGTATATTTGAATGCTTGCTCTGGTCTGCTGTGTGTAACTTTTAAAAGTTCCTGAGGGAGAAGCAGTGCTCCTAGGTCTAATTTTCAACAGGTTTGAGCTCCCAGTTGCACAGGGATCCTTTCTCTCTGCCCACAGTGGGGTGGGGCCAGAATACATATCATATGTGTAGCCCATGGTGTCAGCTAGCCTCTCTGCTCTCCTCCCAACCAATCAGGTGAGGGCTGTGGCAGCAGAATGACTGAAGAGACAACTTCATCCCTTGGGGACCCCCTTTTTTGGCCATTTTTATCAGTTTTGTATTTAATCAGAATGGTGTGGGTAGATATTGCCCAGCTGAATGCCTGGAGGTAGAGGAACTGGTACATTTCTTAATGGAATGCTCTTTATGTCTATAATTAATACCCTGAATACTTCATGGTAGGGATCAGTAGCAATTCTCCTCTAGGGCTGCAATCCAATACATGTTTACTCAGAACTAAGCTCCATTGGCTTCAGTGGGGCTTACTCCCAGGTAAATGTGTATTGGATTGCAACCTAAGTATAATCCTATTCCTATTGGCTGACACAGATGACTATATAACTACACGTTATATAGGACAGCCAGATTTGTCAAATTGGCTCTGTGTCAGAAGTTGCTTATTGTTTAGATATAAATTAACATGTATTGAGCCAGTGTGGTGTTGTGGTTAAGATATTGGATTATGACCTGGGAGACCAGGGTTTGAATCCCCACATAGCCATGAAGCTCACTGGGTGACCTTGGGCCAGTCAATGCCTCTGAGCCTCATGAAAACCCTATTCATAGGGTTGCCATAAGTTGAAATCGACTTGAAGCCAGTACATTTACATTTTAACATGTATTATTGAGATTTTGCAATGGAATATTTTACATTCAGATGTTATTATGGTAATGTATTCTGTCTGGGTCTACTTTGTTATTGTTTTACTGTTTTTTGTTATGTGCCTATGTGTATGGTGTGATGGGTCAATGAGCAATACACTGAACTGAATTTCTTTTATTATATCCCATTTTTCCTCCAAGGTGCTCAAGGTGGTATGCATGGTCTTCTTCCTCTCCAGTTTATCCTCACAACAACCCTGTGAGGTAGGTTAGGCTGAGAGACAGCGACTGGCTCAAGGTCACCCAGCTTCATGGCTGAGTGGAGATTTGAACCTTGGTCTCCCAGGTCCCAGTCCCACATTGTAACCAAAACATCTCTCTCTCTCTCTCTCTCTCTCTCTCACTCTCTCACTCTCTCTCTCTCTCTCTCTCACTCTCTCACTCTCTCTCTCTCTCTCTCTCTCTCTCTCTCTTTCTCACTCTCTCACTCTCTCTCTCTCTCTCTCTCACTCTCTCTCTCTGTCTCTCTCTGTCTCTCTGTCTCTGTCTCTCTCTGTCTGTCTCTGTCTCTCTCTCTGTCTCTGTTTCTGTCTCTCTCTCTCTCACTCTCTCTCTCTGTCTCTCTCTGTCTCTCTGTCTCTGTCTCTCTCTGTCTGTCTCTGTCTCTCTCTCTGTCTCTGTCTCTGTCTCTGTCTCTGTCTCTGTCTCTCTGTCTCTCTCTCTCTCTGTCTCTCTCTCTCTCTCTCTCTCTCTCTCTCTCTCTGTCTCTGTCTCTCTGTCTCTCTCTGTCTCTCTCTGTCTCTGTCTCTCTCTCTCTGTCTGTCTCTGTCTGTCTGTCTCTCTCTGTCTGTCTCTGTCTCTGTCTCTCTCTGTCTCTGTCTCTCTGTCTCTCTGTCTCTCTGTCTCTCTCTCTCTCTCTCTCTCTGTAACCCCAAATGGAATTGCTTTCTGGGGATCCAAGGCAAATATTTGCAAGGGGAAGAAGAGATAGCATCCAGGTTACCTGTCCCTCCTCAGAGGCCAAAGCAGCTTGCTTTTCACTGTCAAACCCCACTCATAGCCCATGTGGCATGAACCAAGTGACTAGGCACAAGGACGGTTGGAATCACCCTGAGAGATTTTGCACGAATCAACCCACGACCCCAACAGCCATTAAAAAAAAAACGAATTGGAAGGAAGGAAGGTGTCAAATGGAAGAGGCAGAAGGTTGATTCAAGAGAATAACAAAAGGAAGTGTTTAGTTCGTCTACTATCCTAGTATAGTTACTTATAAGCAGTGTTCTCCTCCTATGTAGGAGATGTAGAAATCTATCAAATTCACACTTTCCAAAACAATGTGAGAACCAAAACACAGGCACCTTTCCAAATTTGCACTTCTTTGAATAACGTCCACAGAAATCACATATTAGGGTCAAGTGTACATAACAATGACTATATTTGTGAAAATACCGTACAGAAATGCATTATATTAAGAGAAATGGCTTACAAACTGTGTATGTTCATCAAAACTGCATACAAATATGTGTTCGTTAGGAGACATGTGCACTAAAATGCTGAAGAATTATGATCCCCATAAAACCAGGACTGGGATCCTTATTGACTAGGAAGATCCATATGACTTGCATAAGAAGCATTGTTTCCCTCAGTATTGTGTTCCCTGTGTGACCTTAGTAAATATTCAAGCAAGATTCTACATAACATTTTGACAGTGTCATGTTCAGTGCATGACCCCTGAAAGAGGGGGGGGAAGGTAACTAAAGCTACCTTAAAGAGGGGGAGAGCAGTGACTGCAAGCAGATGCAAAATGTTAAGGTTCCTCCTCTCTCTCTCTCCCCACCCCGTACCACCACAATTCTTTTAAGGTGAAAAATGTGCCTAGAGAACATTTAGCACTTTTAATGCAAATGAAATAAATTATATCCTCAAAAGACTGACGAGTTAGAATGGGGTGGTAAGGCGAGAACATCAATAATTCTTCTAGTTGGTGTAAACTTTTTTTAAAAAAGTATTTCTTATTGTATTTTGTGATTCCTACCCCTCAAATGTGTTGGAAGGCGAAAGCACCCTTTAATCCCCTAGCTTGGGAAGTTTGTCCTTTGCTCCTCCTTAAGTTGTGATTTTGCTTTGTTAAATTATTTTGTTGTTGATGGTGCACAGCCCTGTAGGAATCCTATCTTGAAAGAGCTATCACACTAACTTTGGAGATGGGGCAAAGGAGGGTTGAATAACAATAACAACAACAACAATATATGTACAATATAAAAGTCAGGACAGAATGAACAGTCTAACTAATTTTGTGTGGTGAAGGCAGCTTGGGGCTTATGTTTATCAAAGGTCAGGTCCCTCATTCATGCCACATGCAAAATCTTTTTTGAATGAGAATAATATGAGGTCACATGGGAGCCCATCCATTCAGGGAAGTTTTGGTTTTTTTAAAATCTACTGGGAAATGAATTCTTGGGTCCTGTGAACAATTGTATTTCATACCTACTGCTTATTCAGTCTTGGGGCAAAAATAGGGCCCACTAAATTATGGCAGGACCTGGCTGCTAGCCATTAAGCTATATTTAACAATATAAGAATTCACCATTTGTATACAGAGATATGCAAGTCTGATAGATAAGGTCAATGTCTCAGTGACATTTGGCAGATCCAGAGCCATACATGCAATATGGCTTTTTCTGATTTCTTTTCCCAAACAGTATCTCGTCTGTACTGTATCATCATAAGCTGCTTTTAAAAACTCCCCTGAGTGTTCAAACTGTCACAACTGATATATTTGTACTTTCAGTTAAGCTGTTTTGACTGCCCTGTTTGTGCTTTTCCCTCTACAGATTTGCATGGAAAATTGAGGAAACTTTGCAAATTCAGAGAGGACTATGCATTTAGATGCAGCTAATTCAGGCTGGTTAAAATGAATTGGTGGGAGATTTGCTATGAATATCTTTTTTTTAAAAAAAATGCACAAATTATTAGAATTCTGTCTTCTTGAAGGGGGAGCAAAGCAGGAACTTTTGTCCCACAATTCTCCATAAGGACAAACATTAAAGCAGGTGTTTCATGTCTAATTATCCAAAGGTGTTATCATAGATCATTTTGCAGAAGAGTGATTTGGAACAATAAAGCTTCTTTCCCACCTTAAAATTGCAAGATTAGATGGCAATCATTAGGCTGAGTCTATATAACTTGCTTAAAGATTGCAAAACTCTGTTTAATATAATATAAATGTCTCTTTTGAATGAGCTTTCATTGATAAAATCATTTTATTTTAAATAAAATTGGAAATTTTTAATTATGTTTTATTGTGTATTGTATTTACATCCACTTGTATTTTAACCTGTTTTATTATGCTGTACACCGTCCTGGGAGCTTATTGCTATAGGGCGGTCTAAAAATGTAATTAAATAAATAAATAAATAAATAAATAATAAATTTACTTGTTTTCATGCACAGAAGAGCAGCCCTGTGGCCATGCGGCTGCTATTGAAGACAATTTGCAGTTAAAATATTATGCTCCTGTAAATTGTGATTCTCACTCTGATACACAGAGGTGACCCTCTGCAGGACAACTGAACCCTTTTCGATACGAACAACCATGGTATCCTTCTGGGCCATCTAGCTGGGATAGGCTTGGGAGGTACTGTTTTCCAGTGGCTCCGGTCCTACCTGATGGTCAGGACCCAAAAAGTGGTGGTGGGAGACTACTGCTAAACCCCCTGGCCGTTGGCCTACAGGATACCACAGGGTTACATTCTGTCTCCCATGCTCTTTAACATTTATATGAAATCGCTGGAAGAGGTCATCTAGAGATTTGGAGTACAATGTCATCAATATGCTGATGACACTCAACTCTATCTCTCCCTACCACCTGAACGCAGGGAGAGAGTACTCATCCTAAACTGGTGCCTGGAGGCTATGAGGGCTGGATGTGGGCTAACACACTGAAACTTAATCCAGACAATAGGAAAGTGTTTGCTGGTCAAGGGGAAAACTGTGCCAGGGATAGGGTTGCAACCTATTCTGGATGGGGTTGCACTCCCTTTGAAGAAGTTTGGAAGTCCTCCTGGATCCTGCCCTGCTGCTTGAATATCAGGTGGCTGCGATAGACAGAAGTGCTTTTGGTCAGCTCAAACTAGTCTACCAGCTGCGTCCATTTCAGGAAGCTATTGAGTTGGCCATAGTGACACATGCATTGGTGACATCGAGGCTTGATTGCTGTAACACACTCTATGTGGGGCTGCCCTTGAAAACGGTTCAGAAATTACAATTGGTTCAAAATGCAGTAGCCAGAATGTTATCTGGAGCAGAGCGCAGGGAGCATATCACCCCTGTGCTTTATCGACTCCAATGGCTCCCTATTTGTTTCTGGGCCCAATTCAAAATGCTGGTTCTGATCTTTAAAGCCCTAAATGGCCTTGGACCAATGCACCTGAGGGACCGCTTATGGCCATATGTACCTGCCCAGGAGTTAAGATCATCTGTCTCTAGTCTCCTCTGAGTGCCTGGAATGAAAGATGTCAGACTGACAGGCAAGTGGGAAAGCGCCTTTTCATCTGAGGCCCCCAAGCTTTGGAATACCCTACCCCAAGAAGCCCACTCTGCTCCTTACCTGATGTTTTTCCAGAGACTTCTGAAAACGATCTTGTTCCGGAGATCCTTTGGGAGGGACTGAGGGTGAGCCTGACACCGACCTTATGCCTTCTATGTTAATTTTTACCTCTGTAGTCCCTTCAGTACCACTCCCTATATATATGTAAATATGTTTGTGTGTGTGTATTATTTTATGAATTTTAATGGCATTTTACACATTTAATTTATTTTTAATGTTTTTGTGATCTTTATTGTGCACAATTTTATTATGTACATGTTCAATTTTATTGTAAGCCATCCCGAGTGCCCTATTATGGGGTAGAAGAGTGGGATAGAAATATTTTAAATAAATAAATAAATAAGATCTAAGCTCCTCTGAATAGTCATTTATCAAGCAATCTGGTCGTATGATCCTGTGTTGTGACACCTGGCTACATGCCAAGCTTGGTGCAATAGGTGGCTCCATAGCTGTCTCTGCTCATCACTGTTCAGCCAAGTGAACTGCTGGCCTGTCAGCAGGGAGCAAAAATACATGGTTGTGTTTGCCATTTTGCTAGCTCCTTTGGGCACAAGTACTCCCAATGGTGAAGATTTCAGCATGGAATGCTGAGAAGTTGCAGTCTTACAATCTTGTAACAATACCCAGCAAGGCCTTGGAGGAGGTTTTATTTTAATTCTTCTTTTCATTTGGGATGAGGGTATCTGAAGAAAGAGAGAGAAAGAGAGAGATATGTTTTTCTATGAGTTTAACTTGGCCATTCCAGCAGAAACTAGCAGATATGAGACTGGCTGATTCTGATTGCACTGAAAGTTTCTCTGCTGACCCAAGGCAAACAATTTCAAATAGATTGGGTTTTGCATATATTGCTGGGGCAAGTCCAGGGTATCCTCTTGATAGACCCTTATCTACATTAAATAAAAATGGCTACAGTGTGATTTAAAGATGCTCTAGAATTCCGCCCAATTCAGATTTGGTACCAAATTTTTCATTAATTCGCTTATTCTCAGTAGTTGAGAATCAGATGTTAATGTAACAAATTGCTTTGACCAGTTTTGAAAATAGACTTCATGAGGGTAAATAAATAAATAAAAATAAATAAATAAATTGACCATGTGCAACTGCTGTCATGCTGGCTATACCTAAACGATAGCCAAGACTTTAACACAGACATGACAGAACCAGCTAGACTGTGAAAACAAGATGTGCAAGGTGCAGAGGTGATGAACCCAAATCTTGACATTGAGCCTCCAGAACTATTCAAACTGAATAGGATTGGTGGGCCCCCACCTTTGCTAAACTTTTCACCTATATCAATGCTAAAGGCTGAATGCCACCAGGATGGAAGAACAGCATTCTATTTCCTGTCTTCAAAAAAGGAGACAGAACTGATCTAAGTGTAGACCAATCAGTTTGTTAGATATAAGCTCCAAACTTCATTCTAGATATTTACTAAAAAAACTCCATGATTGGGCTGAATTCAATCAAACTATATCTCCCAAACAAGCAGGGTTCAGGAAAGGTTTCTGTACAATAAATCAGTGCTTTATTTTGCAACATTAATTCAGAAATCATTATATGGGCCTAGTAAGCAACTATATACAGCTTTTGTGGATATTTCATCTGTCTTTGACTTGGTGAATAGATCAAGATTATGGACATTGAGCCTAAACTGGATCCTGGGAAGATTCCTGGGAAACAGCCTCTCTATTTAACCATACCTTGAAAGCCTGAGGGTATAGACTTCCTGACTCCTATGCAAATTTGCGGAATTTTGCCCAATAAGAATCAGGCGCTCCTTGCAAACAAAGAAATAATTTGCATAAGGTTTATGATAATCTTAACCTTTAGGAGGAGACAGGATAATGATTATCTGAAGTATCAGGAATTTATAGCAGGGAGATCACATTATTATCTGAGAACTTATCAGGGAATGAATGGTTTCTGGGGGAAAAACAAGCTTCCTTGACTGATAATCCTAAATCCTTTCATTGTTCTTATCTGTCATGTCCACATCTTCCTGGTCAGGTTTACCCTGCAGTCAGTTCAGTTTTGTTGTTGTTGTTATGTTCCTTCAAGTCGATTACGACTTATGGCGACCCTATGAATCAGTGACCTCCAAGAGCATCTGTCGTGAACCGCCCTGTTCAGATCTTGTAAGTTCAGGTCTGTGGCTTCCTTGATGGAATCGATCCATCTCTTGTTTGGCCTTCCTCGTTTTCTACTCCCTTCTGTTTTCCCCAGCATTATTGTTTTTTCTATGAGAGCCAGTGTGGTATAGTGGTTAAGGTGTTGGACTATGACCTGGGAGACCAGGGTTCAAATCCCCACATAGTCATGAAGCTCAGTGGGTGATCTTGGGCCAGTCACTGCCTCAGCCTCATGAAAACCCTATTCATAGGGTCGCCATAAGTCGGAATCGACTTGAAGGCAGTACATTTACATTTATTGTCTTTTCTAGTGAATCATGTCTTCTCATGATGTGTCCAAAGTTCAGTTCAGTTAGAAAAGGTATAAAACAAGTTTTTAAAGTTGTTTTGTTTTAATGTATTTTAATGTCTGTTTTTATGGTGTTTTAAAGTGTTTTTAGTGCTTTTGTTTGCTGCCCTTGGCTCCTGCTGGGAGGAAGGGAGGGATATAAACAAACAAACAAACAAACATGAGGGGTTTGAAGGGGTCAGCAGTTCCTCTTTCTGGAGGGCTCCAACAGTCGCCTTACTTACCAACACACCCCAGCATCATCGGGACAAACGCTGAACTTCACAGCTAAGGATTTGGGTGAGATCATTAAAATCTAGTGCTGGTTACACGAGTGCAAAGCTTTGGCTTAGACTCGCAGCAACTCTCCTGGAAAGGTATACACAACTTCTGGGTTTCTTCCTTTTCTTTTCCTTCTGTGAGGTGAACTGAACTCTGAAATGTGCATAAGGCTTAGTCTCTTCACTTTAGTCTATCTAGTACTACAAAATGCATGAATGAGTAATAGACTCTGTTCATATATTAACGGTAATTGTAAACTGCAACCAGTTTCCTTGTTCCTTCTCTTAATAAAACCACTCTTTATTTTACTTTCTGTGTGTGTCATTGGGCTAAGGGTAGATTTATATACACTTTAGGAGTGACGTGCAGATTAACTCCAGCAAAAGGTCTTGCTGCCTTCATAGTAGGGGAACTTGCATCTCTAGTGAGCTAAGTTTGTGAGGAAGTCCAAGGCCCACTCATAACTGTTGAACCCCAGGACTTTCAGGGTAATCAAGGAAGGGGGCTGGAGGAGTTTCAGTCCCCTCAGCTAGAGCAGCAAGGGGCAGAGACAGAGGAATTTGAGACTTTCGAGGACACTAGGGGAAGGAGTATGCTTGACATTCTGCCAGTTCCCACAGACAGTCCTCCTGCTGAAGAAGACGTGTCAACAGAACTGTTGGGGGAATCTCTGGCATGTGCGCCTATTCCAACCCCCCTGGATCCCGACACTTCAAATGCTTCCCCACCTCCTGACCTCCAGTCTGCACCTATCCAGTCGGTATTGTCAGATGAGCCGTCGGAGGCACACCCTCTTTCACCCTGCGCCAGACGTCATGAGAAGCGCGCCGGTCAGTGGGAGGTTCTTCGAAGGAGTGAGAGATTACAGGTGAAGACCTTTCCTATTTAAGGTTGCGCCCCCCTGACCAGGGTGCTGAGTCAACTTCCTTCATATGCTGCAGAGTATGCTTTGTAGCTTAGATAGGGCTTGCAGTGAGTTAGTTAGTCGAGTTATTGAGGCGTGCTGCCTTTGATGTTTCAATTACCCTAATAAAACAATAATTTCTTTCACCCTCATCTCTGTCTTGTGCCTCATACTCTGGGCAGGACAATAACACTGCTGGGAAGAATTTGATTAGCAATTTGGGAATGGTGTAGACTCATTGCTTTGGACTTTGTGTGTGGGCAGGTAAAGAAGATGAGGAGACAAACATTAGGCATATTGAGGCATTATTGATTATGGCCTGGTGGGCCTTTGGGGGCTCTCTTTAGGCCTGACATACACATTTTGGGTGAGTGTGGGACAGCGAGGCCTGGATGTGCCTGTTGGGTTCACATACCCAAGGCTCACCTAGCAAGGGTGTGAGTAAGTTCCTCCCCATCCTTGGCTGGAGAGCTACAGACAGTGGCTGCATGAAATGCCCAGAAGTCTGGAGGGATGCTTCCCTACTAGAATTAGGTAAAATCCTCATTCACCTGCGCTTCCTGAATTTGGTTAATTTGGTTTACAGTTCCTCTAATTTGTTACATAATAAATATAACCGTTCTACCAATGTTTTGTCTCATGAGTCTTCTTTGGGTGTGAGGGGGCAAATGAGAAACTGATTTACCCATTCCTACGTGCAGGCATGGCATCAGCATCTGCCCACCCCCGGGTAGCTGCCGAGTCCTCAGAAGTACCCTCCTCTACTTTATAACTGACACTGGGGTCAGTGCTGAGTAGATTCTTCTTACATTATTACATTCTGAGGCTGCTTTCACACATGGGGCTTATTGCCTCCGTTTTGCGAATTAAAATGGTCGTGCTTCTCTCCCAGTTTCTAAACTTCCTTTCACATTGCAGTATTTGTTACATTAAGGAACCGTGGCTTTTTTGGCCAATATACCAGCATTTCACACAAATGTCTTTCACAGTGCCGCAATAGCAATGTCTTGTATTCATCACTCACCCGTTATACACATGCACACTGCAGTTCCCCCATAATTCACTGCATAATTCACTGGGGGAGGGAAGGAGGAAAGAAAAATGCATTGTATGTAGAGGTTCCTGTCATGTGAGTGGCTGCAACTAGAGCAAAACTCCAGACATTTTCCAGGTTCCCAAGCTTGCAAATGGATTGTTTCTGTAATCATTTATCATGGAAATGAGTGCTAAACTTCCACTATATTCCACTAGATTTCCAGAACTAGCTTTTACATTGTGTGAAAGGTCAAATAAAATGTGCAAATTACATATAACAGGTAACAAACAACAGGTAACAATCAGAATAATGGAATACAGTGCAGTGTGAAAGCAGCCTTAAACACCTTAGGACAGAGAGAATCAGGCATAGATCATCTGCAATATTAGCTTGTAGCTTACTTCCCTTCCCCACCTCACTGTCCAGTATATCAGAGATTTGAAGCAGGAGTAGGAAGGATCTTGCCATTGCAGGGCTAGGAACTGAGGAGATCCACAAATTCTGTTTTCACCAAATAGTAATGAGATACAGTGTTTCCTAGATTCACAAAACCAAATAGCCCGGAAAGATCTGGCCTCTTATATCATGCCTCTTGGTTGCTATCCACTGTTGGCTCTGAATGTCACCCACTGGGAATCACAAGTGGGGAGTGCATTATTGTGCTCAGGTCCTTTTTGCAGGCTTCCCATAGGCATCTGGTTGTCCACTGTGAGAAAAGTTGCTGGACTAGATGGCCCTTTGGCCTGATCCAGCAGGGCTCTTTTTTATGTTCTTAGAACATATTCGTGAGAGCCAGTGTGGTGTAGTGGTTAAGGTGTTAGACTATGACCTGGGAGACCAGGGTTCAAATCCCCACATAGCCATGAAGCCCACCGGGTGACCTTGGGCCAGTCATTGCCTCTCAGCCTCATGAAAACCCTAATCACAGGGTCGCCATAAGTCGGAATCAACTTGAAGGCAGTACATTTACATTTAGAATATTGTTGTGCGCCTCCCGAATCTCCGAGTGGTGAGATTTAAGGGGTCCCTGCGCTCCTCCAGGGATTGGTTTCCTTTGGGGAAGAAGGTCAGCAGAGACTGTGGTGTCTTTATGAAATATGGTTTGTTTATTTACATACATTCCAACCTGAATTTCAGATGGAGGGGGTTCAATGCATCAGCAGTCCAATATCCAGTTTTTCCATCTGTGTTACAGGAGGCATCCTATAGCCATGATGCAGAGAGCCAGCCTCTCTGCCTGCCTCCAGTCTTCAAGTATTCTCCAGACACGCTCAAACTACAAGCGTCTCCTGGACTCCAGGGGGGGGGAATGCTCTCCTGAAGAGTTTCAATGACAAAAGGGTCTTCCTGGCCCATTCACCATTGCTGGGCAACTGATAGGCCCATTATCTTACCTGGCCACTCTATTTGCTTAACAAAGGAGAGCCTCATCTGACCAGCAGAGTGAGTTGGCATAGGATTCCAAATCAGGGGCTGGAAAGGGAACTCACAGGGATCATGCATTCCAAACCCAATGCTCATAACAATATATTCAGTGCAGCTTAATGGGGGCTTAAACAGAGACCAACTACTACATTCTGTTTCTCTTTTTCAGCACTGCTGTGGGTTATATAGGGCCTACACTCTCACATTGTCACTTCCAGAAAGGAAAACTGTTTCATAAAGCAGAAACACAGAAGCCTGGTGGCCTTTTACAAGCTCTCTTCCCTTGGGTCTCTGCAAGGCTACCTCTGCTAAACCACAGACAGTATCTAGCAAGCCAGTATCTATTTGTAACCTTAGCATGCATCGCATTGTGGAGTAGAGTGATCCAATCGTATCTCTGATGACCTTGGCTGTTTCTTCTACCTAGCAAAGATATAAATGCACAATTTCTACTTTTGAGTAGTTTTCTTTGCTGTCGTTCTCTCCCCCCGCATACGTTTCAACTCCCTCCAGTTGTTGTGCCATTTTCACCTCGCCACTCACTGTGAAGGCTCCTGACACAGCACTTTATAAATCTTGTTTGTTCAGCAATGAAAAGAAAATACATACAGAGACTGATAAAGCTGAACTAATGCCTTGCATGTCCCTGATTTATATAGTAAAAATCCACAACAGAGAAGCAGCAAGCAGCACACTGCTGACCAGCTTAGACATAAATTATGACAGTATTTCCGAATCAAAACAACCAAAGACCCCACATATTGTTAAAACGCAACCAAGTTTCAAGTTATACTAAATGAGGGGGGTGATTTAAACACATGCGCACACAGTGAATGTAGTAGTAGTTACAATGCAGCTAAGATTTCTGCATATGATTAATTGTACAAAGTTGGATGAATGTTCATGCGTGTTCCTAATTTATTCAATTTGCTAAGAGCGAGTGGTGTATGTGTGTTTATTTTACTAAGATAACTAGCCTGAGAGCAGGATTGCAGCCTTGGTAATTTCAGGTGGAACTTAATAGCAATGTTGTCTGTAACAAGGACGATAGCTTAACAGTAGTAAACCACATGCTTTGTAGGTAGAACATCCAGGGATCAACCCTTGGCATCTCTGCTAACAAGGATCTCAGGTAACGGATCCGAGAAAGACTTCTGCTTCAAATGTCAAACAGTTGTTACCAATCACAGTAGATGGTGCAGGGTGGCTTCCCCCAAGCTGGTGCCCTTCAGGTGATTTGGACTACAACTCCCATCAGCCCCAGCCAGCATGGCCAATTGTCAGGGATGATGGGAGCTGTAGTCCAATACATCTAGAGGGCACCAGCTTTGGGCAATCATGTCACAACATACAAATAAAACATCATAAATTCCTTCAAATGATCTTGAGTACATGGATGGGTCATATTTCAGGGAAAACCTCTTGAACTTTGCACTGTATGAAAAACTTTGAATTGTTGATAGCTTACGTAAGGAATTCCAAAGAGTATGTGCATTGCAACACTAAAAGCCCCTGCTCCTTGGGATCCTGAAGCAGACCACAGGAACATACAGAACCAGTAAGGAACGCCTTTTCTGAAGATCACAGTGACTGCGCCAGGAATCTAAGGGGTAAGGTACCTTGCTCCCGAGACATTTAGGGCTTTGCATATTGTTGTTGTTATGTGCCTTCAAGTCGATTATGACATATAGCGACCCTATGAATCAGCGACCTCCAAGAGAATCTGTCATGCATGGACGACCCTGTTCAGATCTTGTAAGTTCAGGTCTGTGGCTTCTTTTATGGAATCAATCTATCTCTTGTTTGGTCTTCCTCTTTTTCTACTCCCTTCTATTTTCCCCAGCATTATTGTCTTTTCTAGTGAATCACGTCTTCTCATTATGTGTCCAAAGTATGATCACCTCAGTTTCATCATTTTAGCTTCTAGTGATAGTTCTGCTTTAATTTGTTCTAATATCCAATTATTTGTCTTTTTCCCAGTCCGTGGTATCCACAAAACTCTCCTCCAACACCACATTTCAAATGAGTTGATTTGTCTCTTACACACTTTTTTCACTGTCCAACTTTCACATCCATACACAGAGATTGGGGATAGCATGATCTGAACGATCCTGACTTTAGTGTTCAGTGATACATCTTTGCATTTGAGGACCTTTTCTAGTTCTCTCATAGCTGCCCTCCCCAGTCCTAGCCTTCTTCTGATTTCTTGACTATTGTCTCCATTTGGGTTAATGACTGTGCCAAGGTATTGATAATCCTTGACAAGTTCAATGTCCCCATTGTCAACTTTAAAGTTACATAAATCTTCTGTTGTCATTACTTTAGTCTTTTTGACATTTAGCTGTAGTCCTGCTTTTGTGCTTTCCTCTTTAACTTTCATCAGCATTCGTTTACTGGTTTCTGCTAGTAGTATGGTATCGTCTCTATATATCTTAAATTATTGATATTTTTCCCTCCAATTTTCATACCTCCTTCATCTTGGTCCAATCCTGCTTTTCATATGATATGTTTTGTGTATAGATTAAATAAATAGGGTGATAAAATACACCCCTGTCTCACACCCTTTCCGATTGGGAACCATTCGGTTTCTCCATATTCTGTCCTTATAGTAGCCTCTTGGCCAGAGTATAGGTTGCGCATCAGGACAATCAGATGCTGTGGCACCCCCATTTCTTTTAAAGTATTCCATAGTTTTTCATGATATACACAGTCAAAAGCTTTGCTGTAATCTATAAAGCACAGGGTGATTTTCTTCTGAAATTTCTTGCTCCGTTCCATTATCCTACTTATATTTGCAATATGATCTCTGGTGCCTCTTCCCTTTCTGAATCCAGCTTGGACGTCTGGCACTTCTCGCTCCATATATGGTAAGAGCCTTTGCTGTAGAAACTTGAACATTACTTTACTTGCCTGGGATATTAAGGCAATAGTTCAATAATTACTGCAATTCCTGGGATCCCCTTTCTTTGGAACTGGGATGTATATTGAAAACTTCCAGTCTGTGGGCGATTGTTTAGTCTTCCATATTTCTTGACAAACTTTTGTCAAAATGTGGATAGATTCAGTAGCTTGTACCAACTCTATTGGTATGCCATCTGTTCCTGGTGATTTGTTTCTTCCAAGTATTTAAAGAGCAGCTTTCACCTCACATTCTAAAATTTCTGGTTCTTCATCATACAGTTCCTCCATGAATGAATCTGTTATCCTGTCATCTCTTTTATACAGTTCTTCAGTGTATTGCTTCCATCTTCCTTTTAATGCTCAGTGGTAGAGCATTTGACTGCAAATCAAGAGGTCCTCGGTTCAAATCCAGGTGTCCCCATCCCCACCATTCTCAAAAATATGTAAAAATTCCCAGTGTCTCATTGTATATTGATTCCTTCCCCTCCCTGCAAGCAAGGGAACTTGAGGCTGCCCCAAATACATTCAAATGAAATACCAAGATCTTGTGTGTTCACGTATATCCAATGAATTTTGAGCCATTCTGCAAGAGGAAATTCCTGCTTTGTTGTTACTGAATTACCCGTGACTCATCTCATTGGTTAAAGCAGGTGCTAATGGACACCAAAGCACTCAGTTGCGAGCTCTGCAGGAAAGCCAATGCCCCATCACCCCCTGCGCCAGGGATGCCATTATTGGAGCCTTATGACAAGCAAAACTCCCATGATCCTCTGCGCCAGGAGATTCTCTGCTCCCGCTCAGGTTAGCCGTTCTCTCAGAATACATATATTGACTACAGGGCAACGTCGCATGGAGACCGAGCACTGCCTTCACACCACAGTCTCCAACCTCCCCTTGTTTTAAAGGCCATCCCTGGAACCAGGCGCACCTAAAGCTTCCATGCTCAGGTCCATAGAGACACAAAAATGTAAAAAGTGGCATTGTTGTTGTTATGTGCCTTCAAGTTGATTACGACTTGTCAAAATTTGGACAGATTCAGTCTCAGTAGCTTGTAGCAACTCTATTGGTATGCCATGTATTACTGGTGATTTGTTTCTTCCAAGAATTGTAAGAGCAGCTTTCACCTCACATTCTAAAACTTCTGGTTCTTGATCATATGGTTCCTCCATAAATGAATCTGTCATCCTTGCATCTCTTTTATAGAGGTCTTCAGTGTATTGCTTCCATCTTCCTTTTATTTCATCTCTGTCAGTCAGTGTGTTCCCCTGTTGATTATTCAACATCCCTAGTCGTGGTTTAAATTTCCCTTTCATTTCTCTAATCTTTTAGAATAGGGCTCTTGGTCTACCCTTTTTGTTGTCCTCTTCTATTTCTATGCAGTAACTATTGTAATAGTTCTCTTTGTTCCTACGTATTAGTCGCTGTATTGTTGCATTTAGGGTTCTGACCGTGTTTCTCTCTCCTTTTGGTTTTGCTTTCCTTCTCTTTTTAACCATTTTAAGAGTTTTGTCAGTCATCCATTGTGGTCTTTCTCTCTTTTTAACTAGAGGTATTGTCTTTTTTCATGCTTCCCTGATCATGTCTCTGACTTCACTCCATAGTTCTTTGCATATTAACAACACCTTCAATGTTTGCAGTTGTATAGGAGAAGAGAACATTTTGGCATGCAAACTTTTTCTTATCCCTGCAGCCCAATGGCATGACAAGCTAAACTTTTTCTCTCTCAATTTCTTCTATGCAGCTTGTAAACCTATAGCAGCTCTGCCATCTGTGGCTTCTGGCCATCTAAGACCATAGGAAGGTGCCTTATACTGAGTCAGACCTTCTGGTTCTGTACTGTCGACACTGACTGGCAGTGGCTCTCCAGGGTTTCAGACAGGGAAACTCTCCCAGTCCTACAGGGAGATGCTGGGGATTGAAACTGGGACCTGCTGCATGCAAAGCAGAAGCTCTACCACTGAGCTATGGCCCTTCCTCTAGATTTTGAATTATTTTTTGTAATGCAAGATGTCCAGATGCTGTCATATTTTTTAGGTGCCAGGCACAGACAGGGTTGCATAAACATTCCAGATACCTAAGTGCTGTTGCTAACATTAAATACCGAAGCTCAGAGTTAGTTGGGCTTTGCTTTCAACAGCTGGTGAAATAGTGAAATAGACAGATAGAAAGGAAGGGGTATTTCTAGAAGCCATGTCTCTCACCCCCTGTGCCATCTCACAGGTCAAGGGCTGGCCCCAAATGACATTTCAGTTTTACTATCCCATTCGGTTCTGTGTGGAGGGAATGATGTTCCCACCTTGCGTGGAGGGCGTGTTTGCTGCCACCCCCACACTAGCTAGAAGGCTTGGGAAGGTTCCCAAAGGTCTAGAGTGGGGTCAGGTGGGGTCTATTGACCAATTGGATGAAGGGATTAGTGGATTTATAAGCCCGCTCCTCCCTTTGAACTCATCTTTTTTGCCTTGCGGCAGCTGACCTCCATTTCTCATGCTTGCAGAAGGGCTCCTTTCAGCATCTTGCTGGTGCCTCTCGTCGTTCTTGCTGCTCCTGAGTTTCCATTCCAAACCTTCTGGACAACTTGTGGTGACGGTGCTCAGTTGCGGTCGTTTCCCACCTCGTCACCGTGTGTTCCCTCCCTCCTGCCGGGCCTAGCCACTTGGTTCAGGCATGGGAGGGAGGTGGTGGTGGGTGGTTCCCCTTATTTCTCACCTACCTGCTCATCAGCTGTGCGGTGGGTGTCGGGCTCGTGTTTAATTAGCCTTGCCAGCTGGCTTTAGAGCAGCAGCACTGATCCAGCGCCTGCCCACAGTTTTTCCTTGACAGGTTTCCAGCTTCGTCGCCGTGTATTCCCTCCTGCCTTCTGGACCCAGCCGTTCGGCTTGGGCACAATAGCAAAGTAGTGGGAGGGTGGTTCCCCCTTGTTTATGACTCACGCCTACGGTGCTGACGTTTAATTAAAAAAAACCTGACCCCCACATAACCCCCCTTGCAGCTCATAGCCTTTGCAGTCGCCTTGTGCGGCTGCTCTTTGGCTGCATAGCTTAAGTGGGGGCTACTTAGACTGCAGTCTGGGAACTTTTGCTGCCTATATATTGAGGTGTGTGTCATCTGCACAGCCTCTGGATTTGACTAATAAAAGCCCTTATTGTTCAAATTGCTCCTTCTACATAATTAATTGTTTTTGTTGTTGTTGTTCCTGGTAAGCCTAACAGGGGTTCACTATGCCGCCTAAGAAGGTTCAACAGGAAAAAGGAGTCTGTGTGGTGAAGCAGGCAACAAAGCCCCCCCCCCCCATTGCAACAACAGCATCAGTCTTCAGATGAGGAAGAAGACATGGGGATGATTTGTGCTTTGGTGGCTAGGGTGGAAGCCCTGGAGAGGGGAGAGGGAGCTCAGGTGTCCAGCTGATCCAGAGGTGGGTCTAAGCACTGCACCTTCAGGTAAGAAATTGGCTCGCTTGGCTGCTAAGGTGCCTAAGTCATGTCTTCTTTCTGATTTGGTCACCAGGATTGGCGTCTTGGAAGGGGCAGCACCCATAGATGAGTCTGTTTGTCCGGCAGTGCAAGCCTGCCCATCTGCGGTACCTTTGGTGGCATCCTCCTCCTTGCTCCCAGCCCCGGCCGGAGCTGGTGTTCTCCAGGGTCAGCCTCCTGCTCTTCTTCCTCTGCCTGCAAGCCAGACGTTGTCCTCTGAGGCTCCTGGGGTTGTGGCCCCCTCGGTGGTGGCATCCCCAGCCACTTATGCAGGTGAGTGGTTCGCACCACAACACACTCCTATTACACCTGTACAGGAGCATGGGGGGCTCTCGCAACAGTATACCCCTACAACATCTACTCAGGTTCATGGAGGGTTTCCTCAACCTATGATCTATTTGGGTGGTGTCTTAGTTCCCCAGGAGCCACAGCTTCTGTGGCCTGCTGTGGCTGTGACTCCCTGGCAGCCATCTGTGACTCAATCCAGTCAAGCTGCCAATTCATTGCCTCTCCCTCCCAGCATCTACCCACAGGGTGATACTTCCCTACCTTTGGGTGATCACGTCTTGCCATCTACCAAGGAAAAAATTTGGCGTGGGGAGTATATCAATATCTTTACTCTCCTTTTTTCGTGAATCTGAGGCAAAAACGAAAGAAGGTGACGAACCCAAGAATAAGGAGGTGGCGAAGAAAAAGAAAGCTGATTGCATATGGCCTAATTGGCTCAATGCATATACAGTTTATATGGGCGTGATGACACAGGCTTATCCGTCCAGGGCTATGTCCATGATTGAATATCAGGACATAATTCATCGCACATTTAGGGAATTCTCTGGTGTCACATGGTTGCGGTATGATGAGAATATCAGGTAGCGAGTGGCTCTGGACCCAACACTACATTGGGATGTGGAGCATCCGGGTCTATGGTTGCAGTCCATGACTCCGGCTATGCCTGCGTTGGGCAATAGGGCAGATAGTGGACATCTGTTGGTGTGCGCTCAGACCTCAGCCTCCTGCTTTGGCCTGGGCTAGCAATGGGTCCAACCCCATCAGGTCTGTTGGGGCTTTAATAGCACCAGGTAGTGTTTGAGGCATCCCTGTAGATCCAGACATGCCTGTGGAGTTTGTGGTAGCAACCACCCCAGTTCTGCCTGCCCTAGAGCCCGCCAGGCTCGCCAAGGGGCTGGGGATCAACAGCAATCTAAACGAGGGGATGGCAGCAGTGGTGGTACGTCGCAAAGCCAGTAGTCCTATTAAGTTGGTTCCTCTTGCTAGGTTGTTGCGAGTTTATTCTAATAAACAGGCAGCTGACAATTTGTGGCATGGATTTTCTGAGGGTTTTCAGATCCCTTATGAAGGTCTGAGGGTTTCTACTTCGTCTTCTCATCAGGCTTCTGTTCATACCATGGCCTCAGTTGTTCTGACTAAGCTTAACAAAGAAATAGCGGCTGATAGGATTTCTGGACCCTTTCCCTTTCCCCACCTTCCAAATTTCATTAGGGTCACTGCAGACATGAGGGAGGATCTGTCTATGTGGCTTACCTTCTTGGAAGGCTTTAACAGTCTTTCCTTCTGGAGGGAGGAACTACTTCTTAAGGCAGAGCTACAGGTCCACTCTGACGCTGCTGGTGGCCTGGGTTTCAGTGTCATCTTTAGAACCCAATGGTGTGCTGAGCGGTGGGGCTTCTGGGCTCACTTCTGACCTGACCTTCTTGGAATTTTTTCCAATTGTAGTTGCTGTACACGTATGGCCTCTTGCCTTTCAGAATAGCACAGTACTCTTCTGGTGTGACAATCTGGCCACAGTCTGTGTAGTGAATTCCCAGACCTCCAAATCTGTTTGTGTGATGCGCCTTGTGCATGCGTTTGTTTTGCAATGCTTACGTTTCAGTATTTTGTTTGTCGCTTGACATGTTCCCCGTTTGCAGAACAGTGTGGCTGATGCTCTCTCCCACTTACAGATGGCGCGCTTCTGGGAATTAGCACCTGGAGCTGCTCAAGACCCATTCCTGATTCCGTCCTTCCTGTGGAGCCTTGGGAATTAGAAGTGGGGGCCGCCATTGCCTCTGCCCTGGCTCCCAGTACTCAGAGAGCGTACCAGCATGGTTTTGAGAAATTCCAGGCATTCCGGGTGGCCAATACTAGTATCTCACTTATTGCAGTTCATGATTTTCTTAAAAGGGCAGAACATTTCTGTGAGCACTATCTCTGGACACATCTCTGCCCTGGCCTTTATTTCCAAGGCAAAACACTGGGTTGTCTGAATTATTTGCTCTGCCCTATATGTTGTCTAGAACTGTTGAGTTGACAGCATATATGCTGTGTGGGAAAACTATAGACTTTGTGAACTACCATAGGGCTTGCCAGGGATGTGGTATACGATATTCCTTGGAGTAGATTTTGGTTACTACTGGTTCCACCACATGGCCCATGATTCTCAACTGAGAAAACCAACTTCAGGAAACACACCACACTGCAGTCTGAATAATGTTTTAGGAAATGTTCTGTAATCCATTTGCTTTTACTTTGATCTGTGTGTCTTCACTCACTTTGCAAATGTATAAATGTGAACAAAATTTGTATTTTAGGTATGTAAATATAGTAGCAGTTTAATCTATTTAGCTTTATTTTATCTCAGTTGAGCTAAAAATGTACTTTTTCGCTTTGTACTTAATGCATTTCAATCCAGATGATTTCTTTTGTAATATTGAATTTATTTTATCTTTTTACATTGTTGGTTTTTGTCCTGCTTGAATTTATTCTGTTTTGTAAACTGATTTCCCTTTGTTGTAACCCACTTTGGGCACAGCTTGCTGTGGAAAGGTGGCATATAAATAAACTCAGTCAATCAATCAATCAATCAAAAGGCATGCAGGATCATTCTGTAGATTTTAGGGTCAGGAAGGTCCTTGAGAGTTGGTCGTGTTCTGCTCCCAGGTCCCCTGACCGGAGGAGGGCAATCATGCCCGACGTCCTCCTCCAGATCCTGCCTCTGTTTAGTTCTTTATGTTCTCTTTATGAGACTCAACTTTTTGTCTCAGTCGCTTTAACGGCTTTTGAGGGTGCCTTTCAGCCTGGGGAAGTATTAGTCTCCTCTAAGCGTGATGTGTCCTGTCGAGCCTTGTGCACTTGTGACTGTGCGTTGGGTATGGATTATGTGACATTCTCCTTGTGAGTCTCTAAGACTGACCAGAAGGGTCATGGATGTATTGTGTCACTGTGCACCTGCCCAGTGTCCAATTGTGCCATGTTTCTGCCATGAGGAACTTCTATATTGCTAGCAGGCCAGCGCTATCTTTTTGTACTTGTGGATGGATCCGCCCTGACTCAGTTTCAATTTTGGTCTGTTGTTTGGAGGGCTTTGTTGGCCAGTGGGCGAGATCCTGGAGTCTATGGGCTGCATTCCTTCTGTACTGGGGCAGCCACGGCCGCAGCCCTCATGGGCATGTGAGCAGATAGTATCCAGGCGACTGGCAGATGGCGATCTGCGGCTTTTAAGGCCTACGTGCGGTTTTGATTCTAACATTCATTGTTCTTCTGTTCCCCTTAGGTGTGTGGAGCCATCCAGTCCCTGCGAGGATCATCCTGTGTGGGCATTGCATCCTATTCTGGACCCATAGGAGGGCTTTTTTTTCAGAGGCTGGGACGCAGCTGCAGCTTTCTGCCCAAGCATCAGTCAACTGGGAGGCTAAGAGGGGCATGCTGTGGAGTGAGTTGTTGCCATTGGTCTGCCGAATCATGTCTTCAGCTCATCGGCCCCATGTGTTGTTAGTGCATTTGGGCGAGAATGGTTTTGTGCAGAGTCCAGGTATGGATCTGCTTCTCAGGGTCACTCATGATTTTACTTGGATCAGGCAGTCTTATCCAGACCTGATTATTGTCTGGTCAGATATGCTTGAGTTGAGAGTTTGGAGGGTTGCTATCCACCCCAATAGGATTGATAGGTCCAGAAGGTGGGTTAATAAAAAGGTCAGGGAACCATCAGTGCTGAATGCTGGTGGGGATCTGGTGAGTGTCCTCATGGGACCAGCTTGCGCATCATGGTGAATGCCTGTACAGTGGGGCCAGGCTGTGGAGATTGGAACCACATACCTGGCTCCACTAGCAAGGAGGGATAAGTTTTCCCCACATCCTTGACTGATGAGTTACAGTCTGGGGTGACTGACATGCCCTGAGGATTGGAGGGAGTATTCCCTCCCATTTAGGTTGAGCCTCACCTGCCCGAAGTAGTTGTAATTCGATTAATTGGCTGAAATTGGCTATGGCTTAATATTTGTTATATTTTAATAAATATAACCTTATACCATATCTGTGTCACAAGTCTTCTTTGGTGTGGTGGCAAAGAAATGCTTCTCAGATATTTTCAGAAGAAGGAGCAAAGTTCAGGTTAAAGATTAAACTCCACCTTCGCAATATGTTGTTGTTCCCAGCAGTCATTTGTTGATAGCAGCCAACTTCCCACTTCAGTGTATGGAAAGTAGGGATGTGCTAGAATTCCACCCAATTCAGCCTTGGTACCAAATTGTCTATTAATTCACTTATTCTCTATCATTGTGGATCAGATTTTTATGTAGCTATTTTTCATTTTTTTTAAAAAAAAATGCACCTCTAACATACTGATTTTAAGAATGATAATTTATCAATGTTTCCTTTCAAAATATTGATATTTTCTTTTTAAATTATTGAAAGTTTCTTTAAAAATATTGATATTTTTATCAATATTTTTGCAAGGGAAAAAATAACAGATTGGTAAAAGCAGTGGCTAGTGGACAAACTTGAAATGGTATCGACCTGTTAGGTTGTTTTTGAACTGACACCGGCCTAATGGAGAATGGGGTGTGTGGCCAGTGAGAAATGTTACAGTGGAGAAAGGACCAGTGGGCATGCTCTGTCTTCTCAGTGTTCATTTCTTCATTTCTGTCTTCTCAGTGTTGATCACATGGTGAGAAATGTCTGAGATGGAGTTTAATAGTTAATAGAAACTGATATTTGCAAGCTTCTTTGCAAGGAAATCACAACAGCAGCATCTGTTGAGATCCTCTGATGGGGCACTTCTGGTGGTTTGGCTGGCCTTCACTAGAGAAGTTTGCATCCCACAGGGTGCAGGTTACCATTCCTTCACAATGGAAATGAGCAACACCATGTAGGATGAAGCCCTCCTGCTCTTGGTCAGGAGTGGGGGGAAGAGATGTAGTCCCTCCTCCTTCCTCCAGTCCAGATCGCATGGTTAATTAGGGTTTAAAAAACCCTAACTAAACTTTAGTCCTGCTCCAAATTGATCTGGGACCAGATACAGGTTGGGGCAGATGGACCACAGGGCAGCACTGGGCAAATCTGCCCAACCCAGGGGCCTCAGATCAGGGACTGGGAGTGTCTCTACACAGCCCTAGGGAAAGGAACATACATCAGCCACAACCAGATTAACACATAGAAAAGCTCTTTGCACCTGTTAGGTCAAAACTAAAATTCTGAGCTGTCCTTTTGGGCCAAGACACCTCTCCTCTATTGTTCAGAACACATTGGAGGGTGGGCATCTGTTGAAATGTGGGGATTTTAAGAGGCCATGTTCAACATAGGAGCGGCTGATCCAGTGCCAACAGGAAGTGAGTAGGAAGAGCAAACCGTTCCTCATGTAATGTGGATTTTTGAAGGGCCGTAGGCACACTGTCATCTGTGGGCACCATGCTGGTGACTTCTAATTTAGGAAATATGATGGCAAACAGGCACTTTCAGAGCAAGTGGCTCAAAATCACTGACAGAAGTGAGTCAAGCTTCCCTTCTGCCCTCCACTGGGTTCAATGAAGAGCAGCACATTTATTGCATTTATGTTATACCTGACATGAAATAAAAGGGATGTATTTGTTAAATCACACCATGAAACCTGTATCCTTTTGATTGTTTAGTTTTTATAACCAGAGATTTATATTCTTAATAAGTATTACTTTAAAAAAAAAAAAGAAGAGTGGGTAACGATTCTTATTACAACATGGAAATCCCTTGCAATGGAGACTTTCAAAAATCTGATGAGATAAGGAGGCGATAAATTACTTTCATTCAGGTATTACAAAGCTGACATTATTGTTATTATTATTTTCATTTTAAAAGTTCATGGATGTCATTTCAGTTATTTAAATAAAAAAATGACCTAGTTTTGTTTGGTTTAAATTCAGTTGGAGAAGAATGAAGCTTTAATTATCTTTTGGGGACTTCAATTTAAACCGACAGAGTACATAAATGTGGCTTAATATAAACACAAAGGATGCTGCTTCAGCAGTCTCTCTCTCCCCCCATCCCCCAAGCCTTTTACTATGGTACCTAACTTTTATGGAAGGCAGATGAGAGACAACTCTTCATATGATCATGTTTTATGTCCTTAGCATAGAAGTGCCTAACTATGCTAACTATGTGTCAGCAGGAGATCCAAAGCACGCACTAGGTAAGGATGCTTAAGGAATGATTGTGTGTGTGTGAATTCTGATATTAACTAGCTTTAAGGAGCAATCCAAACTCAAGATGCAGTAGGATGAGCAATTCAGGATCCGACAGATCTCTGTCTCAGGCATCTGAACCCTGGATCGAGTAGGGGAGGGGGACTTAGGTTGGATCCTTACTCCATTCAGCTCAGTCATGTGACCTGGCAACCTGGTAGAACTTACACTGGCAAAAAGGGTGGTGTAAGTCAAACTCTATTTTAAAGGGTTGCTTTTCCTCTGCCAGGCTTGTGCTGGGTCAGCCAGCGGTAGCCTTGTTCCTGAGCAGGGTTTGTATCTGGCATACTTTAAGATGGCATGATTTAAGATGGTGGAAATTACCCTGGCTTTCCTTAATTAGGATTGCTTTCTTAATCTGTACTTCCCCAATTAACATATGAGGAACAGAAGTATCAGATTTTGAACTTGTCTTGATTATCATAATATAGTTCTTGGCTGGGGGAACTCCCCCCCCCCAAAAAAACCCCAAATGTATTTCAATGTGTATTTTAGGATAAAATAGATTTAGAAATGTGTACACTGAGATAACTGGTTGTATCCAGTTCTAATTCTACTCAGAGCAAACCCACTTGAATAAATTAAGTCCATTAAAAAGGGTCTACCCTGAATAGGACTCACATGGGATACAACCCTATATATTCTATATACACACCTTTTTTGCTTTTATTAAATACATGCAGATGATGATTATTTTAAAAATATTTACTTACTTATTTATTAAATCCATATCCTTCCTTCCAAAGGAGCCCAGATTAATGTGGAAATTGAATAGAATGGATTTATGAATGAACACATACAAAGATGACATGGACTGAAAATAGACTGATCCATCTGTTCCCTACCAGGGGACGGAAGTTGGCTCAGAACACTGATGCTGGAGGAGAAAGTGCTCAGTCCTTCCACTTCCTACTGCACTCTTTTCCTAATAAAAATTCCCTGCCTCCAAATCTCTTAATAGCCCCACTTGGGGGGGGGGGAATGGCTGGTACCTGTCTTTGTCTATTAACAGATGGAAGAGGCAGGGGAAAGAAATGTCAATCAGGAAATTGGCACAGGAAGAGGAATTAAACTTCTCTCCTCCAGAGACACTGCCTTGAGACACTCTCCCTCCTATGCTCCTGTTCCTATGGCATCTGTAAAGCTTCTCCTTCTTCTGAAAAAATAACATCAGCAACCAAAATCCAAACACATTCTGACCGTGTTTCCTGAGTTATCTACTGTATGTTTGACTCATAGATAGTGATGACAGAGAATGTGAAGGAAAATGGGGATGGGAATTACTGGTGGTTGCTTATTCATCCCATGTCTGGAATGGAAATTAAGCCCGTAAAAATTGATATTCGTTGTTGCCTTCAGTTTGTAAACAATATGTAATTGATTGCACACACACACACATTTGCATTGTGTTTCCTTTGCACTGAAATGAATAGGATGGAATAATGTAATAACATAATTTACATAGTAAATTATTAAAGTTTCATAATTTCACTACAGCAGACAGCAAGATGAATAGCATTTTTTTTTTTTTTTGTAGCAGAAGATGACCGGAACAGAAACACTGCAAGCTAAATAGCACCCAGTGTAGCAATACTTTTTTTTTTCCATGAGAGAATAGCTTTATTCCAAGAATACCTATACCAAAGCTGGAGAACTTCAGCTCAGGGTCCAAATGCAACCATCTAGGCCTCTTGATCCAGCCCTGGGAGTTCTCCTTGGGACACATGCTGAAGAAACTTTGCTCTGTGCTTTCTCAGGTGCTTTGACCACCTGGCTGAGATATACCCTCAACTGCCACAGTGATGCCTCCTGTTAGGCTGGATGGAGGTGTGTGAGAAGAAAGCTGTGACTTCTGTGTGGCTGGAACGTAGCCTACTCTGCAAAGGGACGAGTCACATCATGGTGCCACTCACTTTTGCCTCTGGCCCTGCCACTTTTGGCCCTGCCTACCACTAACATGTGGCCCCCAGAGAGTTGTCCAAGAGGAAATGTGGCCCTCCTGCTGAAAAAAGTTCCCCCGCCTTTATCAGTGCATTTAAAGCATTCCCCAGCTTAAAGACTTAATGTATTGTGGCATAAATCTTTGTGCATCAGAGTCCACTTCAGGAGATCTATGAAATGTTACTCTCCGTCAACAGAATCCAGAGGAGAGGTTCAGATAGTGAACAGAGAGTTCAAGCAGGCTCATGTGCTATGTTAGTCCTTTAGGTATCGAGGTCCCAAGTTATTTAGAGCTTTATAGGTAAGTAATAGCATTCTGAAGTGAGCCTGAAACCAACCCAGCCCCCTTCGTCTGCATATTTTTTATGGAAATAAGGGCCCACCACTGCCACCATTTTTTTTCAGACAACAATGAAACAAAAATGATGAAATAAACACTACTGCTTCTTTTTCAACATGCCTTGTTAAGCCTTTAGGATTGAACTGGGGAACCTGCATTCCTCCAGATGTTTCTGGCTTACAGCTGTTAAGCTGTAAGTTGTAAATGCAAATTATAAGCATGGTGTAGTGGTTCCAGTGCTGGACTGGGACCTAGGAGACCAGGGTTCAAATCCCTGTTCAGCCATGAAGCTTGTTGCACCCCTCACTTGCTGGTAATTGTCTCTCAGCCTAACCTATTTCACAGGGTTGTTGTGAGTATAAAATTGGGAAAGGGAGAACCATGTCTGTACACCACCTTGAGCTCATTTGAAGAAAGGTGGGATAGAAATGTAATGAATAAATAAACTCCTATCATCCCTGACCACTGACCATCCTGGCTGGGGATAATGGAAGTTGGAGCCCAACAACATATGGGGTGCCACAGGTTTCCCATTCTTGCTCTACGTGATATTTTTCTTACATAGATGCCATTTCCATATCTATGTTGTCATGTCTGAATACGACACATGAATTTGCTTAACTGCAAGTATACCTGATGTTCCATGTGCACCTTATTCCTGGTGCTGAATTCAAAGTATTTTACTGTAGGCTTCATGCATTAGGTAAGAGTTTCCTGAACTTTACTGACTATAGAAACCTCACTTAAGGGCACTTTAACAGGCAACTAAAGTTAAGAGCAGCATGATGTGCTTTAAGGGATAGGAATGGATTTCTCAACAGGGATTTTAAAAGAGTAACGAGTCAAGTGAACCCTCTAGCCTTTCTCTGGATTTCATTAATCACAGAGATTCAATAGACATTCATTTCCCCCCCCCCCAGGAAGAATAGCTCTGACACTAAAGAAAATATTAGCCATAAAGTATCCATTTACTCCAAGGACCTATCAATGTTTTTAAAGAGATGTTAATAACTCTATTTCTCCCTGTGACTGGGAATCACCTAAGTATTCTATGAGATTTCTGCTTAGAAAACAAGCAGTGATGAGTCACAGGCCATGCTGCTTAATAATAAAGTTAAAATGCATAATTAGATCTCTTCTTTAAAAGAAGGGAGAAACAATGAGCTACCTAGGCAGGAGATAAATTGTTTCAATTGAATGTGTGGTCATTGATGTCAACAGCAGAGAAAACAGCGAGATGGATAGGAAACATGTTCTTTGGTGGACTTACATGGGCAAAGACCAATAACTAGCTAACCAGCTACTTTGCTGCTGTTGTAGAAATTCTTGTTGATGATGCATTTATATGTTTGTATGCCTTAAAAGAGGATTAGATCTATCTGTAGAAAATAGGTTAATCAGTGAATATTATTCATAATGGTGAAATGGATGAACTGTAAGGGAGATTAAATTCACTTGAGTTTGCATGTAAAGGTGAACATACCTAATTCTCACTTTGCAAAACAATATGCAAACCAAAACACAACCATCCTCAGAAATTCACATTTCTCTGAATTTTTCAATGCAGTTCTCCAGTCTAGTAATGCAACTGTAAATGCATATATTATATATTAAAATATTAGTGAAAATAATATACAAATATGCATTATATTGGGGATATTTGTGTTGCAAAAATGTTTATATTAGGCAAAATTGCATACAAAAATGTTTATATTAGGAGCAATTCCCATTAAAACACTAATTGATTTTTTTTTTGAAAAAATTACAATCTGATGTGGAAAAGGGGAGGACTGAATTTAAGACTGGCAAAATGAGAAACGGAAAGAAACCAAAATGTACAGATTCATTCATACTTACTCTCAACAGGAAAAAAAGGTTGCCTGCTCCTGAAATCTATATTTAAATGTGAATTTCCATGATCATTGGAGATAGGGGACAGAATGGACATATGAATGAACAAATAAATGTGAAAGTGCTATAGAAGGGGAAAAGAATGAGCCATCCATTCCTAGTTGGCCCACTGGGGGAAAAATGAGTTTGATATCTACTTCGAGATCATCAGCATCTTCTAATACTAATGATTTAGTCCTGGGCCACATCTGCACTATACATTTAAAGCAGAATTATGCCCCTTTAAACAATCATGGTTTCCCCCAAATAATCCCAGGAACTGTAGTTTGTAAAGGGTGCTGAGAATTGTTAGGAGACTCCTATTCCCCTCACAGAGCTACAATTCCCAGAGTTCTCTGGGAAGATGGATTTATTGTTCAACCACTATGCCTATAAAATTATTACAATAATTAACTTTAAACATGTGTTTAACATGTTGTTTTATTTGTATGCACTGTCACAATATAGCCTAGAATTCTGGCCGTTGACTACTGGATGAGCAATTGCAGTTAAGACTCATGCATACGGAGAGATAGAAATAAAATAAGAGAAATCCTGTTGGAGCAGGTTGAAGTATAGCAGGGGCTGGACATGTGTAACCCTCCAGATGCTAGACTGATCACAATTCTCACCTCTCTGAATATTGACTGTGCTGGATGGGGCAGACCAACAACATCACAGGTTCACCACACCTGTAAGTACAGTCCTGTGAGATAGGTTAGGCTGAGAGATGTTTAGTCCCATGTACACTCATTGCAACTCTCACATGAAAATATCCATGATTTAAAGCAGAGATCCCCAACAATTTGGGACTCAGGAGCACATAGGGAGATCTAAGAAACAATTGTAGGCATCATGAAATACCAGTTTCACAGAAGAAATATTGGTGATGCTCAGAAACACCCCCAAACACACACATCCTAAGAAACACCCCAGCACACACACACACCAAGACAGTTAAAACATGGGGAAGAAGCAGGCAACTCCTCCTCCCCCAAAAGTAGGAACCTGCCCCAAACAACAATACAAAACAAGTCTTATTTTTTTAAAAATGGGAGGGGCCAGGGAACTTGGTGGGCACCTGAGAATGTCATTGGGCCACATGGCACCATGTTGAGAACCTCACACATGAGACTATTTCCCTTGCAACCAGGAGTACTTCTGGTTTTGCAGCCTGCTTGAGGCTGGTGATGGGGTGATAAATGTTGCTGGAAAAAGACTTGCAGGGTAGAATTAGTGAATAGAGGAATGATTATTCTCCCTCTCTGCCTGCTGATTTTCCCTCTCCAAATGCTCCCTTCCAGTTAGGAACCCCCAGTTTCCCTACTTTGGCCCTTTAGGAGAAAGTTTCAAACAACATTATACACTTTCAAACTGAGATGTGGCAAGTTCCTCTGTAACCTGGCAACCTGCATTATAAAATCACTTTCTGACAGGTCTGTTCTCTTATGACTCAGTGACTCACATAAGAACAATAAGGCATTTGCTCCCCCCCCCATTTTTAAGGGATTACACAAGCATAGTGTGTATTTCCATATATCACTGAATTCTCATTCTGAAGAAAAACATCTGGGACCTGCAACAAAATGTTGCAGTGAGGCTTGCTTTAGTTCAAGGTACCAGCCATGCCCTCCTCAATACTCCATTCTATTTCCCCTCCTCCACATACCCCCCCAGTCAACATCCCATGTATATTCACCATGCACAGTTCTTATTGGACTTGTTTTTGAGGTCCTCCCAAGTCCACCCCTAAGATTTTTTTGACTCCTGCAAACCTCAGAATTGCCCCATGAATTATCCCATGATATGCACAATTTGTGCTGCTTTGACTACATAAGCAACACTGTTCTCAGCCTGACCACTGGAGATAAAGGGAATTATTTGTTCTGGTCTACCCTACCTACATCCCTGGTAAATCCTAAACCTTTCTTTCTAAATGCCCAAATCATATACTGCTGTAATCAAAGTTAAAGAAATTGGGAGAGGGGGAGAGTATAAACTTTATAAGAGCCAAACTCCTGCAATCTACTCCTGCAACAGCTATTTAGCTTCTACTTCAATTTTCTCCAAATAGATTTCTATATGAGGTGCCACACACTAGAAATGGTTGGGGAAAGGGTCCCATTTAGATTGAAGATGCAAGAGTACCAATATGCAGTGAAATTACTTACTGTCATCTACGCGGAGTCTGTTGTTGGCAATTCATATCAGTTACAAATTAAGTTGCACGGAGGTATAGTTTTCGATAGAAATCAATTTTAGGCACAGAATGCCTTATTTGCAGTTTTATGGCTTAAAACTACTGACAAGAAATGATTTACTTTAGTCAGAGGGGAAAATGCTGTAGAGAGGAGGTGATTGTTTGAGTTTGACTTTTCCCTCAGTTTTTATTGACAGTGTTTTCTTTCAAATGTTTAATGTAGAGTATTATGCTATTTAATTTAAAATCAGTCTCAGTCAATAAAGCATGCTAACATATTGTCAGGTTGGAATCTGCCTGGTGAGCAAGATTTGGTCCAGTAAATGGCACAATATATTTCAAATTATATTAGAAACATTTCCAACAGCAAAAAGAAGGCAAAGGCAAGGCCTCACAGAGACAGCTCAGCATGAAAGTCTGGAACAACTGTATTTATGTTTAGCATGATAATTTGGTGCAATAATTCAAGGAAAGACAGGGGGAGCAAGATGTGCATGCAGAGTTTATAGATTTGGTTGGAATGGTGTCAAAACGAAAGTCCACATGGAGGGCTCAGGAATAAACAACCTAAAGCTCCACACACAGAAATTGCTCTATTCCCTTCTTCAAATCATAACAATTGTATGTTTGTAATGGAGGTTCCCTGATGCAAAAGGAGACAGAGCTGTATTAAATAGGAACAGAGGAAGCTGCCTAATATTGCATCAGATCATTGGTCCAACTGACAGCAGCTCTCCAGTGTTTCAAATGGGATCTCTCCTAGCCCTACCTGGAGATGCCTGAGGTCTTATGCATGTGAAGCAGGTGCTCTGCCCTTGAGCCACAGCCCACTAAAAGTGGAGGGATTGCTTCCTGCATGTGTGATCTCAACCAACTGGAAAGTCTGTTTTGAGCAGGAAGACAGTCTGAGGAAATGTAGCCAATGAGATATGGCTATGTGCTGGCATAACTGAAGACAAAAGAAGCAGCTTTCAGGAAGTACTGCCCTCACTTCCAAGGTTCTCTCACTTTCCCCAAAGTGAAGGCTTCATCTGTACTGTACATTGAAAGCAATATCATACCACTTTAAACAGTCTTGGCTTTTCCAAATGAGTCTACAGTTCTACAGTGGCTGGTGGTTCCATGTCAGTGGGGCGGTGGAATCTCCTCTGAGTTTTAATCCAAACTTTCAAGGATAGCTCCTTGGAGACACCAGCCGCCATTGCTACACCAGCCGCCGTTGCTACCATTCCCAGGGTTCATTGGGAAGAGGGAGTGATTGTTAAACCGTTCTGGGAACTGCAGCTGTGTGAAGGGAATAGGGGTCTTCTAACAAATCTCAGCGCCCTTAACAAACTGCAGTTCCAGGATTCTTGGGGGGGCATGACTGTTTGAAGTGGTATGATACTACTTTATAATCCAAAGATGGGTCTCTAAGACTCCTACTCACAATTCCATATTAGTCAACTCTCTGCCTCTAGTCTCTCTCTTCTCTATCTGCAATAGTATATTATGGTCTAGGTCAGCCTTTCCCAACCAGTGTGCCTCCAGATGCTGTTGGACCACAATTCTCATCAGTCTCAGCCAGCAGTGCCAATGGTCAGGAAGATGGGAGTTGTAGTCCAACAACATCTGGAGGCACACTGGTTGGGAAAGGCTGGTCTAGGCAATGCATTGGTGGGTTAGCCTATGTAATGCATTATTAACTCTTTCTGTTCTGTATGTGGTGTTTCAAGTCCCAATCCCATTTTTTGCTTCCTTTATTCTTTTATAAATAAACATAATATATATATCATTATATATATATTAATATAATAATTAAAACAACAGTGTGGTTATTGCTAGCTCCCCAGTCGAGCCCATTAATGTTGGTTTATTATTATTCAATGCTAAACTCCCCATAGCCAATACAATTTTGTCTGTGCACATGCATCTGGCTCCAGTACAGATCCCCAAATCAGTATGGCTAATTCTCCAAAATGCAAGGTCTCATAGAAGGTCAATGGTCAGGGGTAATGGGAGTTGTTGTCCAACAACATCTGGAAGGCCACAGTCACTGTCACTGGTCTTGATAATATAGGTTTTATATTTAACAAAATCACTTTTCAGAAACCATGCCACTTTCAATTCCTGAGTGGTTATATTTACATGGCCAAGCCAGAAATGATGCAATGCTGCCGGTGCTAATGCACAGGTATCCTGGTCAGCCTGGGAGATCTTCAAACAGCCTCCTTAAAAGCCATGAGGTAGTTAAGAGGAAGAGCAGGGTAGCTGGTTTGTGGGAAGGGGCAAGGGACATACCCCAGGCAGCTGACAATAAGGTAGAAGGGGTATGAGTGAAGAAAGGTAGCCATCTGCTTGTATCCTCCAAGGGCATTGCTATATAGAGGAACTGGTGTAAGAGATGGGAGAAAGCTTCCTGGATAAAGCTGGATAGAGATAAAAGCCAGTCCCAATCAAAATCCAGCAGAACCCATACTTTTTTAACCCTGTATGACCCATATTTGGCTCTTCTGCCAGAACAAATATAACATATTTGAGTATCTCTCCTTCAAGAGAAAGGTTCAGCCAAAGGTGAAGATCACCCCACATACAATGACATCTCATTGCACACTTTGCTAATTTGCAACATGACTTTTTCTCCTCAAGTGGTTCAGGAATAGGAAGAAGGAAGACCAGAGTGTAGACCACAGACCTTACCTGGAATGGGGACTGGACCTTCCAGATTCATGTGATGCAGAAGATGCATCTGGTATGTAGAGTTGTCTACACCTGCCAGGTGGAGCGTGCCAGTTTTGAAGGCACTGCCACCATGCTATGTGAGCCATAGTTGGGCTCTGCCAAGAGCAAGAAATGGACAACGATTGTGGGGATTGTACTGGGGCTGGTCTCTGTGGTAACTGGACTCATTATTTATTTGAAGAACAAGAAAGGTGATGATGACAGTGTCAGGGGGAATTTGAACCTGCATTGAAGTTCCATACCTTTCCTCCAAACAGAAGCTCTGAAGACATCTGCTAGGAGGTCCCTCCTAGTGTCTCAGAGTCATTTTTAATTGTTTTTAATGTATTTTAAAACTGTTGTAACCATTCCAGGTATCTCAGGATGAAGACTGGAAAATAAATGTAGATGGTGATGGTGATGGTGATGGTGATGGTGATGGTGATGGTGATGGTGATGGTGATGGTGATGGTGATGGTGATGGTGATGGTGATGGTGATGGTGATGGTGATGGTGATGGTGATGGTGATGGTGATGGTGATGGTGATGGTGATGGTGATGGTGATGGTGATGGTGATGGTGATGATGGTGATGGTGATGGTGATGGTGATGGTGATGGTGATGGTGATATAAGATGAGATGAGTCCTTCTGCTCTAAATAGTCCCTCCCTAATTGGGGAAGGGATTCAGAACCCCAACTGGCATAAGCCAAGATTCAAGCTATGCCTTTGATGCTAAAGGACTCAGGAGCATCTCCACAGGGTCACATCATTGCAATTTTAACTTCCATATCATCCAATGTCATCTCAAACATGGTAGTAGAAATAATATAATATTTACTGTTTCCTGGAAAAGAAGCTTCTTTATTTTTAATAATATTTTTAGAAAAATTCCCAAGCTTATTGTTGTATCTGTCAGCTCTACACTGCATCAGCAGTGTCAGGTGGGGCTGGAAATTCCTGGGTCTTTGGCAGGGAAGGAAAGTTCTTAGCCAGCAGTCGGGTTGTAAATCTGCCAGGCCTATCCGAAGCGTACTTGCCGAGTCAGAAGTCCAGAAGCGAGGTCAGTGGAGGTCCGGGATCAATTGCCAAGGAGGTCAGTCAAAGAGATGCTGCAGGGAAACTAGGTCTACACAAAGCTGACGTTGCAGTCAGCAACAAGCTGCAGCCAAGGTGTGCCTTATAAAGAGCAGGATGGACAGCAGGTGTGAGCCCTCAGCGTTTGGGCCTTAAGGAGACAGGCCTGCCTCTCTTCTGCCTGACCTTCTGCTGTCTACGTTCTGCAGGTGAGGGGGGAGTATCCTGTTCACTGTCTGTGTCTGGCTGCAGGGCCTCTGCTGTCCCTGGGGTGCTCTGCAGCTGAGGGGCAGAAGGAGCTGGATTCTCAGGAGGCTCCTCCGTGTCTCCTGCTGCTCCTGGGTCTGCTGCTGTTACTCCCGAGTCGTCCTCATCTGAGGAGTCCTCTGATGGGGCCATGACAGTATCCATGACTATACTGAGACATCTACAGTTCATAGATACTATGCAGTTCCTCTACCCTTTGAAATGTCCATTAGCATTCAGAATTTGTTAACTTTTTTTTTTTAAAAAAAGGTAGCACATTTTCAAGAGGCACTCTGGGAGATATGTTTGACTGAAAATTGATGAGAATTATGCACCCAACTCCCTCATGTGCTTTGAATCAAAAAATATTTCTTCATTCCACCTTATGTTTAACTTGATTACATAAGTATAAACTGGAAATGAAGTTTAAAAGGATTTGCATACCCTGATACTGTATTGCATGAAACTGACATTGGGATAGTTCGGGTAAGAAAGTAGCTAGAACTAAAACACTGGAACAGCTTGTACATCCATTGACTTCAACATCAAGTATATTTATTTGTTGCACCACGCCCTGGTAAAGGACAGGAAATTTCAGGCCCAGGGGCCAAATGGGGCCCTCCAGGCCTCTCTGCATGGACCTCAGGACCCCCTCTCCAGCCACATCTCACCTCTCCATGTTTTATGCCTCATGGCTCTGCTTCACACCCTCCTTAAGTGTTATTGCCTGTGTGAAGGAATTCACTTGGAGACAAATTTGAACTGAAGCAGATTGCAAGTTTATTCCTACAGAGCTGGAGAGCCAGCAGAAAATTGCACTGACTCCGACTCTACAAAATGGTGCAAGCCTTTATAGTTTTTCAAAGAACAAAGATTTCAGCAGATGAAAATCTAACATTTACAGCATGTGTAATAAGTAGAACATTCCTTAGTTCAAAGCATTCTGGTTATCTATAAATTACTAGGACATATTGTTAGGGAGTACTTGCTAGCTAAAAGGTGTTACACTTTGAAACTGGTTATACTGCCATAAGAATGTACTTCAAGGACAGCACAAGAGAACACCAAGATACGTTTGCTGAACCGTCTGGTCTGTCAGTTTTCCTACATGCAGCAGTTTTTACACTTTCCAGACACAGGCAGAACCAATCTTTTCAGCTACCCAGTATCCTCTGCATCCTGGTTATTGATTCCACACCTGGCTGGAATGTGTCCTTGAATTCTAGTTATGTCTCTTGCTTACCTGAATGGTGGACACTGAGGGGTATGTGAAAACTAGCATGCTGTACAAAATTCACATTTGTTGCTTTGCCAACTTTTGCCTCTAGCCCCAACAACAATTGGTATGTGGCCCCCAGACAATTGCCCCCAAAGATATGTGGCTCTTGGGCTGAAAATGGTTACCCATCCCTGATCTACATGGATGAGGGCAAGTCAAAATTCCTCAGAAGACTTTTTTCTAAAAGAAAATTTCTGAGATTTCTTCTCTCCCCACCTCACTCCCCACCCCAGCAAAGAAGCAGAGGGAAAGAAACAGTAGGAAAAAACAAGAAGCTGCCACTACTAGTCATGAACCCACCTCCAATTTTCCCCTATTTTTTTTTACTCACAAATTGGATGGAGAGTTTCAAGATGTCACTTGCGCACAAGCCTAGAATGAACCATCTTTGACTGATCACTTCAAGTTGGAGATGGAAAGGTCTGTTAATTTCAGCTCTCTCAGTTTCTCATTTTTCCAATCTTAAATTCAGTTCTCCAAATTTTCTGCAGCAATTTGCAATTTTTTAAAATTAAAAAAATCCTCATGCAAATTCTCCAGCATTTTAGTCCAAATTTCTCTACTAAACAAATATTTGTAGGCAGTTTTGACACATTTTTGCAAACAATTTCTTGTTATAGAAGACATTTTTGTATACTATTTTCAATCATATATACATTTTTATGCACACTTTCCCCTACCATATGCATTTTTGTAAACATTGCTTGGTTGGAGAGCTATATTGCAAAATTTGAATAAGTGTGAATTTCCAAGGATGGCTGTTTTTGGTTCTCTTATTGTTTTGGAAAGTGCAGATTTGATAGTTTGATAGAAATGGGAGCTGAATTGAAATCCTCATTTATTCCTTCCACAAGCAGAATTTTTCTATCACCCAATGTCAACTAAAACAGTGATTTTCAATAGAGCTCTCTCTCTCTCTCTCTCTCTCTCTCTCTCACACACACACACACACACACACACACACACACACACACGTGTTAAAAATGATAATTCACTGGCATACCATTCCAGTGAAACTATACAATATAAACCAAGGATATCTTGTTTTTCGGAAATGTGCTAAGGCAAAGGAGGATTTCCTCCCATTGTTGGTGGGAGTGTGACAAAGTTGATACTGGAAATGGATCCAGGGAGGGGAAAAAAACCCTAGGAGATACAAAATTTGTCTAGATGATAAGATTTCCCGCCCATCGACAAACCAGGAGGGCTCTGTCGATGGTTGACCTTTGCAGCCATGCAGGGAGAACACCTGGCATGGCTTCAAAGCCCCCCTCATTGCAGTGTGGCCATGTATGCCGTGTCACATAGGGGGCAGGGCAGGGTGGCTATTTAAGCCCTGCTCTGCATTCCCTCGGCCTCTTTCTGGCCTTGTGCGACAATGGAGCAGGGTCACTAGGCCATGTTAGGCATCTGGACCTTGGCTGGTGACCTATTTCAGTGGTGGGTAAGGCAGGAAGAAGAGGTCATGCAAGTGTGGGCAGAGCGTGGAGCAGCAGAGCATGGCAGGAGCAGCAGTGAAACGGTGGCAGAGTACGGAGTGCCGGTGGTGGCATCATGGGTGGGCTCTTATAGGCCCACAAGGTTTGTAGTGGGAGGCTGGGTGCAGCCCTTGTTGGTGCAGCACCCTCCACAGGTTTTGGTCATTCATTTGGGAGGCAATGCCCTGGGACTGTTGAAGGGAAAAGTCATTTTTATTCAGGCTTGCCTGGACCTTGAGGCCATATGTAGACTGTGGCCTGGGAGCATGATTACTTGGTCTGACATCCTCCCCAGGAGGATTTTGTGGGCGGGAAGTGACCCAGGAGCCTAAACAAGGCTTGTAGGAAAGTAAATAGAGAGGTCTGTCTCGCTCTTGCTGATTGACAGGGCGAGGTAATACATCACCCAGAGGTGAAGTGTGGCAGGGCTGATCTTTACCGGCCAGATGGTGTTCATATGTCTGACTTGGGTAACAATCTGTTTCTAACTGACCTGCAAAGTGCCCTGCATGAAATTATTTGCCACAGGTGGGGAAAAAGGGACTAAGCTGAGGCTTGTCCTCTTTTGTGTCATATATGTGCGGGAATTTCACAGAGTAGGGTTTGGTGCCCTTAGGCACCCTTTAATGTGAAAGGTGCAATCTGAGGTTTACCTTCCAGGTTGTGAGGCCTGTGGGCAGGATAAGGTTCACCTTTGAGGCTAACCTATAAGTTGTGTGATCCTGGGGGTGGGGTGAAGCAGGAAGGCCTCCCTAATCACCCTGCGGGGATGGTGCCCAGAGAAGCAGATTGGGCTTGGACCACCCCATTTTCCACAGCAGGGTGTCCTCGCCCAACTGGGTAAGAGTTCAGTCCTGCACTTTTCTCTGCAGATCATTTTATACAATCAAGCACTTAATTGACTTTATTTAAATAAATGTGGCCCTAGATTTACCCACACTTGTCTCACCTCTTTATTTTCCAGCTATGGGCTGCAAATTTTAATTATGTTCAACAGGACATCCTTGAGGCCAAAGAGCTACTACTTTCCTATATAATTACTGCTGCAAGATCAATCTATGCCAGCCTTCCTCAACATGGTACTGGTCAGAAGTTTGGGATTACAACTCCCATCAGCCCCTGCCAGCACAGCCAATATTGAGGATGATGGGAGTTGTAGTCAAAAACATCTGGAGGGCAACCAGCTTTAGGAAGGCTGATCTACACTTGGAATTGGAACACTTAACAAATCCTGAAACTGAAGGAGTGGTATGAAAAACTCAGCTGTTCTGAATACATTGACACAGACTATTTGAGCCAGCCAAGGAAATTATGAAATGAATTGAGATTTAAGGAAGGAAGGAGATGCATTCAACATTATGGGGATGATAAGCAGATGTTTGGCCATCCTTTCCCATTATTGTGCTATGAAATATTGTAAGCTATGTTCCATGTTACATCAATTGTAATTTTAATAACTGCAATGAAAAAGTTGCACTAGTAACCAATTTGCTACTGGGCCAAGTTCAAGGTTATTGTGTTAACTGACAAAGTGATAAACAACCTGGGCCCAAAGTACCTTAAGGGTCATCTGATTCCTTGTGCTTCCCCTTTGTCCCTGAGATCCTCTGATGGATCACTTCTGAGGTTCACCTGGCATTTACTAGGAACCAAGCCTTTAGTTTGGCAAGCCCTGCCCTGTGGAACTCCCTGCCAGTAGATGTTTGCAGTAGTCATCACTGTTTTCTTTTAGTCATCTCCTGAAAACTGTGCTATTCAGACAGGCCTTATTTATTGATTTTTAAACTGATGTTTGTATTTATTTTTATTTCTCTTAATGCAATTTTGCATGGTGTACACCACTTTTCTGTATTTTTATGTAAGTGTGGTCTATGAATATTTCAATAATAAATGAATTTTAGAAAACAAACAAAGGAACAAGAGGCCAAGCAGGTAAATGAATGTATGGAGCAGTTTGTGACAAAAAGTGGGTAAGATATATAAGATGCAAAGAAAAGATAGCTTTTTTAGTTTTGGAAGGAGTATGTATTGTAGGAAAAATAAGCTAAGGGTATGATACACCTTGAACAAGAGTCAGCCTTGATCAGGGATTATGGGAGTTGTAATCCAGCAACATCTGGAAGGTACAATGTTGACTATCCCCGAGCTAGACCCTGCAAATTTGTGAGCCTGTATCAATTGTCATTTGTTCCTTACTGGGTATGTGTGTGTTTCTTCTGTATTGTATCCTATAGTTTGCAGAGTTAATATGTCTTCTGTGAAACACAAAAGAAGCCTTGTGTCAAACAATCCACTTTTAATCTTTGTTGGGGATTACTGCCATTTTCTAAATTGATGACCTTTTCTTTCCATCTGTGAGATTCACAAGGGGAATTAGAACAGTTGCTTCAAGAAAGAAAGATGCCTCAGTGATCTCAAGCTGTCTACTGGTTCCTTTTAAAAATCAGCACTCCTCCTGGCCTCGTTGATCACCAAGAGAACACAGACCAGTATTTTGACACAGGGTAGGCATGGAAAGATATGCCAGTTTCATTTCTCTCAGTTTCTAATTTTTCCAATCTTAAATTCTGCAGCAATCTGTGATTTTTTTAAAAAAAAGAAATTCTCATGAAAATTCTCCAGCAATTTAGTATGAATTTCTCCTAATAAAGCACATTTTAGTAGGCAGTTTTGACTTATGTATACATCTTTGCAAAACATTTCTCATCATATAATGCATTTTATATGCTATTTTCACGCATATATTCATTTGTATGCACCTTTTCCCCTATCATATACTGTAAATAAGCATAGCAAAACTTGAATAAGTATGAATTTCGAAGGGTGTCTGTGCTGTTGTTCTCATATTGTTTTGGAAAGTGCACATTTGATAGATTTGGTTTGAAATGTGAACTGAATCAAATTTCTCACCCATCCCTAACATAGGCTGACTTCTACAGGTAATGTCAATTAAAGTCATGCTATACTATTATAGCATACATTTTAGAGACATACATCTTGTGACAGTGTCAATTGGACCCACAGATTAATCTTCACATTTTAAAAAAAATACTTGTAGATATATAAGGTTCACATGCACACATGCTTTAAATCATCTTGCACTCTGGAGGGAATTTCCTTGGACTTTGAAGCTCAGAAAAACTTTGGACTTTGGAGCCTTAATGAACAAGGGAATCTAAGATACTTTCTGTTTGACTGGGCCTTAATAACTGAATGCACATTTTGATGTAGGAAACTAAGAAGAGTTCTGGAATCATCCCGCCTTTGAAATTTGTTTCCATGTTTTCTTCTTTTAGAATGTTCAGGCCTCATATTTTATTAGCAGCTGTTACTGCCTTTTAACTTCAGACACCACAGGCCGTTTTCATGTTTCTTACCCCCAAACACCAAACCTGAAGTTCTTTTCAGTTGCCACAAAGTGGATTTTGACTGACAAAAGAACCACCTTACATGGAGATGATGTTCCCTGTATTCCTCGCCCTTATTAATTTTAACACGCATCTGATAAAGTTAGCTGCACTGCAGTGCAGCTTTGTTAGCCCTGAGGAAGGCAGAAAGAGGCGCTGATCATATAAGTTGAAGAGATGTGATCTTGGCTGGAATGCTACATGAAGAAATGAGCATTCCACTCTTGCAGACTATAATTATTGTAATTTCATCATATCTATCCATCTATCCATCTATCCATCTATCCATCTATCTATCCATCTATCTATCTATCCACACACACACCTCCTGGGTAGGGGTGGAAGAATTGGTCAATTTTCATTCTCTCAGTTTTTCATTTTTCCTATCTTAATTTCAGTTCTCCACATTTTATTTTGCAGAAATTTGCACATTTTTGGTAAAAATAAACTCATGAAAATTCTTCAGCACTTTAGTGTGAATTTCTTCTAATAAACACATTTTGCATGCAGCTTTGACTAATGGACATATTTTTGCAAGCAATTTCTCCTAACAGATTGCATTGTTGTAAGTTCTTTTCACTCACATATTCATTTTTATGCACACTTTCCACTGATATATGCATTTTTATAAACATTGATTGGTGAGCGGCATCACAAAATTTGAATAAGTGTGGATTTCAAGGGATGGTTCTGTTTCGGTTCATATGATGTTTCGGAAAGTGCAAATTTGATCAATTTGGATTGAAATGGAAACTGAATTGAAGTTCTCCATCCCTGCCCCTGGGTATTTTTTTCTTTTCCTGGAGAGTCAAGCAAGTATAATAATAGCACCCAGAATCCTCTTGGGTCCTGGGGTCTCAGTAACCTGGCAGGCCCCACAACTGACACCTGCTTTGGGACAGAGCTTGGAACAGTTACTTTTTTTGAACTACAACTCCCATCAGCCCCAGCCAGCATGGCCACTGGATTGGGCTGATGGGAGTTGTAGTTCAAAAAAGTAACTTTTCCAAGCTCTACTTTGGGATGGGGGAGAAATTCCATTCAGTTCACATTTCAAGGCAAACTTACCTAATTCACACTCCCTGAAACAAGACTCAAAACGGAAACACAGCCATGCAGTGAAATTCTAATTTCTCCAAATTTTGAAATGCAGTTCTTCAGCCCAAATAATGTGTACAAAAATGCATGTACTAGGAGACAGTATGCATAGAAATGCAGATATTGGTGAAAATAACATAAAAAATGCATTACATTACAGAAAACGACTTTGAAAAAAAGTTGTGCCCAAAAACTGGAAATAAAGAGGCAAGACACAGGTGTGGGTAAACTAGGGCCACTTTATTAACTACAACGTTTGCAACTTAAGAACTTATGAACCCAAGAACTTATAAAACCTCTAACCTCTAAACTGCATAGGGGAAGTGAAACCATGTGCAGGAAATCCATCAACCTCTCTCATCAAGCATCTCATGCCCAGGTGAGCCTACCCTGCAGGGAGTCAAGCTGGTCATGCTTCCAGCTCTTTTCCCCTCCCACACCCCTTCAGGTGAGGAGAAAAGTCTTCCAGATTCACGCTCCACCAAAGCCCCTAACTCCAGGTGAGTGACTCAGGTTAATCTCAGTAGTGAACCATACCCTGCCCCTCGGGGTTTCACAGCCCTGTGTGCACGTCTGTGGGATCATTATTCACCTGAAAAGTACCTTAGGATACTCATCACTTGTATTCACCTCTTCCCTTTCCTGCATACACCTGACAAGTGACCAAATTAAACCAATCAATCTATTGATCCAACTCCCACTAACTGCACCTTGTCAGCACCACAGTATGGAGTAGATGACCCTCCCAGCCAATCACAGGAGAGGTCAAAAAATCCTACTCGTCCCATCCAAAGCAACCAGCTAACCTCACACCGTGTACTTGGAAGGTGGGATGGGTGCCACACTCCCACAAGCAGAAAGGGGTGAGGAAGTAGGGGCAAGGCCTTAAATAGCCTGTCCTTGCTCCTCCCCTGCACTGGCACGCCTTGTTGCAAAAGTGCTGGAAGTAGTTTCATGCCCTTCTTCCAACTCCAGCCACAAAAGTGCTCCCGCCCAGTCCCCTTTCAGAGTCAGACGGTAAGGAGCGGGAGTGTGTTATGAGGCAAAATTGCATATAAAAAGGTGCCTATTAGGATAAATGCCTATGGCCATACTATCCTGAAAACTCATGATCTTTTCTGATCTTGGAAACTAAGCAGGGTCAGGCCTGGTTAGCACTTGGATGGGAGACCACCTGGGAATACTGGGTGCTGTAAGCTTAGAGGAAGGCAATGGTAAACCACCTCTGAATACCTCTTACCATGAAAACCCTATGAATGTATCCATAAAAAGATTCATAGGGTTGCCATAAGTTGTAATTGACTTGATGGCATATAACAACAACAAAAAATTAGGATAAATGCTAAAATGCAGATGAATTTTCATGAGGACTTTTTTTTTTCAAAAATCAGAAGCTAATGCAGAAATGTGGAGAACTGAGAGCAAAGGAAATCGACAGATTCATCCATCCCTATCTGGGACACTCTTTTCAGGTGCTCTATTACCAATATGGCATGGAGCCTCTCTTTTAAATTTTGTGCAAGTCCCAATAAGTTTCTGAAAGTACCCCAGAGTCTCCTGATATAGTGTCTCTCTAGGGAGCATTGTGAAAAATTAAAATGGCAGGCCTCAGTGGTTAGAGATAGTACTGAGTAGATTAATTCCATCTTGAATCAGTTTAACTGATTCTTAATTATAGATCCACTTTGCCTCATTTTTATGTGGGTTTTTGAAAGAATGAACAAAAAGCCTGCTTTAAAGTATACACACATTGTATACACTTTTCTGCAAAATACACACTGTATGCATTTTTTTACTTAAAATATACATTGTTGTGAGGACATTTTGCATTCCAAAGCTGTAGTGCAAAATCCAGGTAAGAGTGTAATCTAATGGGGAGTTCTGTTCTGTTGTTCAAGCAAGTGCAGGAGAGTTGGATCAAATCAGTCAACTGTGAAAAGCAGACCAAACAAATTCCCCCTCTGTTATTTTGCTGGCAAACCCACCCGGACTCCTGGGTGTGTGTATGAGGGGTCTGCAAGAGCTGACCCACCAGAATACACTGTGCCAAGGGGTGAGTCTGGCAAATTTTGAGCGGATCCTGAGCTCAGAGCAGGTTCTAACTTCTAAAGAGGTCATGATAGAGCACAATGTTTTTCATAAGGAAGATTCTGAGGGACACTTACTTCGTAGTGCCAGGGGTGTAGTTGTCTGGGGTCTCAGGGGTTTTTCAACCCCTTATGTTTTTAGGAACAGGGTCCCAGCTAGGTCTGCATGTCTCCAGTGTCCTATGAGCCAATCAGCATGAAAGGGGAGTGTATCAGCCACTGAGAAGAATCTTCTAACATGCTTCCTTGTCTTTTCCTGTTGATTGGAGCCAATCAGACTGAAAGGTGGTGAGTCAGCCACTGAGAAGACACTTCTCAGTAGCTAACTCACTCCCCTTTGTGGGAGAAGGTGTGCACTGGAAGGACTGAGGAGTGTGGCGATGATGATGAAGAGCAAGCAAGTGAGTGAAGGGGCATGGCTGTAAAGGGGTATGGTTGTGTGGGAGCATGGCATGGCCTGACTATCATGAAGGGACCCTGCACTTCTGAATTTGTCACTATACTACTTTGTAGGGCTGAGGAAGGCTGCTTCCAAAATTCTCATCTGAATATTTTCTACGATTCTGAAGATGTTAATTACCTTCTTTTGTTCCTTAGGAACATAGAAAGCTTCCCTATACTGAGTCAGACCACAGGTCCATCTAGGTCAGTACTGTCTGCTCTGACTGGCAGCAATTCCCCAATTGGAACTTGAATTCAGAAATTTTTGAATAAATGTGAATGTCTGCATTTTTTTCATTTAAGTTTTCATACGGGTCCCAATATTACTCAATCAGAAGGATGCCATTGCTCGTTGCCATTGAAATTGCCCCAAGTTTATTGACATTTAACAGACTTTTCTTGGCACTGAATATAATCCTATGAAAAAAGAAATATAAGAGTCACAAGTGGGGGGGGAAGGGGGGAGATGATACAGTAATCATGAAGATTTTTCTTTAACCTCCTTTAGTTATATTAATTCCTTAAAAGCAACACATCGTTAACTACCTCTAACTCTCCAAAATCATGTTCTGTAAGTCATTCTTTTAATAAGCACCATCCTATTAAGCAAACCATCTAATTATTAATCCATTAGCAATCAGATTGCACACATTCAAGCATCTTTTCAAAAGGTACCTTCTTGACAGGCTGATTTGGTGGAATATCCCTCCCCCCCCCCATATTGTCAAGTTATGATTTAAAAGGTCGGCTTCCCAAATTTAATGAGGAATTAATGACTTGAATTATCTCATAATTTTCAAACAGATCCTGCTTGCAGATTAATTGCACTTCCTGTCTATTGCCTGTACAAGCACAACACTGTGTGCTATAAACTTTCCAGTGGCTGTTCTCCCCCCAACCCCCCTTTTTAAGTGAACTGAATCAGTTCTTCAAGAGATCCCAGTGTTTGTGGCTGTAGCACAAAGGGAACAATTACAACAATGGTTGCAAAATGTTTAGATGTTTTGGTATTTTATTATAAACCTTTAGCACAGGTGTGGGGAAACTGTGAGATGGGCTGTAGCTCAGTGATAGATCATCTGTTTGACATGCAGAAGGTCCCAGGATCGATCCCCAGTATCCCCAGTTGTGGCTGGGAGAGAACCCAGTCTGAAATCCTAGAGATCTGCTGCCAGTCAGTGTGGATCATACTGAGCTACACGGACCAATGGTGTGACTCAGCAAAGACAGCTTCCTATGTTCTAAATGTTTAGAGTCTAGTGGCATGCTTCCAAAGGTGTGCTTATGACAGCATACCAAGGTCAAGGAGCCTTGGGTTGTGTAGTTTCTAGTCCACTTGACATGCATACTACGTACTCTGCTACCCTGGAAAATTATATGTCCCAGTGTCCCTAGCGCCTGAGACACTGCCATTTGACTCAGACACAAACAAGACATGGACATCACCCTGCTGTCACCACTAGCACCTACATTTGGGAGGAAGAAAAGGGCGTGGCAGGGCAAGACTCAGGGTCTCCTTAGTGGAGAGTGATCCCAGGGAGTGGGAGCTTCCTTCCAACTTGGAAGGAAGAACATCAGCATACTGAATTATTTGAATGAACAATATCTGCTTGTTATCCTTTTAATCACAGCCATACTACCCTGAACATGCCCAAACTTGTCTGATCTGGGAAGCTAAGCAGGGTCAGGCCTGGTTAGTACTCGGATGGGAGACTGCTTGGGAATACTGGGTGCTGTAGGCTTAAAGGAAGACAATGGTAAACCACCTCTGAATACCTCTTACCATGAAAACCTTATGAATATATCTAAAAAATATTCATAGGGTCTCCATAAGTCGTCATAGACTTGAAACCATATAACAACAACAATCCTTCTGATCAATCTTTCTAAAGAAAGAAGTAAGAAAACTTTTGTGTCCCTTTCCAGAAGTTTCCTGGTGCCTGGACTCAATGAGACTCACAGAAGAGGAGGTTCCAAGGACATGGCTCATCAACACTAAAGCTCTGCTGAAACCATTGCTGACAATTATGGCTTAGCAGTTATTGGCTCAAGATGCTTTAGTACAGGGGTGTGGCCTTCCAGATGTTGTGGGACCCATTGTTAGGGATGTCTGAGAATTCCCATGAAAACAGAACCAGGAGCAGGAATTGAAAATGTTTGCTTATTCGTCCAGTGTCTGGAACAGGAAATAATCTGGTGAATACATTCTCATTGTTGTCGACTTCAGTTCGCAGATGATTCCCCCACTCCACCACCACCACCACTTGCATTACATGTCCTTTGCATTGAAAAGAATGAGTTGGAATGATGTAATGACCAGAGCTTGGAAAAGTTACTTTTTTGAACTACAATTCCCATCAGCCCCAGCCAGCATGGCCACTGGATTGGACTGATGGGAGCTGTAGTTCAAAAAAGGAACTTTTCCAAGCTCTGGTAATGACATTGTAACTTGCATAATTTATGTAATCTCTCCACAGCAGATAGTAGGCAGAATAACATAGTTTTTGGTGGAAGATGACCTGCAGCGAAATGGAAACAGTGCTGCATGCGATGAATACAAGGTGGAGCAGAAAACATTGCCTTCTTACATCCGTATCCATCATCTCTGACCCACTGACAGTGCTGTCTGGGGCTGACGGGATCCCCACCCTTGCTTCAGCAGGAGCCAGTCTATAACTGTAAGAACATTACTGAGGTATCTGCCATATATTTGCAGACAAACAATGGTGAGTAGGGAGGGAGGGCCTATGGAAAAGTGTAACCTTGCCAAGAAAAATGTGGTTTGGTTTAGTGATCACTGATTCAACATCACTGAGATATTGAACTGGAAAAAATCAATGGAATATAATGGCACATAAATCCTCCAAGGAGAAAATAAAGTGTATATGTGCATCTATATTTTATTCCTCAAGTGTTCTGCTGTTTGACAAGGACACCCAAAAAAGTTATCCAATGCCAGTAGTAATGAAACATGAAGACTGAACTGCTATGCACAGTTGCCTGGAAATAAGCTCCACTGAACATTGTGGGGTTTACTCCTGAGTAAACATTCATAAGTCCACAATCCAGAACAGTGTTAGATGTACATAAGACAATTTATTGAATTGGCTTGATGTAGACATAACAAATTAGCCTTTGCATGTTAACAGCCTCCTTGTGCCATCCCTCCTTCCTCCATCATCTTTAAGACTTAAAACTAGTGCTCACTAAAGGATTTTTCATCGGTTTTGGGGGGTGGGGAAGCAAATCCACTTCCCAAAGTTTGGATTAATCTTCAAAGATATGCGAATTCTAAGAATTTTTTAGTGGGACTAGGTTGATGGGGGGCAGATTTAGACTCAGGTTGCATTTAATGCCGAATTTATCAAATCCACATCATTAGAAACTATGAAAACTGAAGCACAGCCATCCTTCAAAATGTGCACTTATCCACATTTTGTGATGCAGTTCTCCAGCCAAACACTATTTGCAAAAATGCAAAAAAATGCATATATTAAGGGCTTTAAAATAAAGGTGAAAATAACATATAAAAATCCATTATATTACGAGAAATTGCTTGCAAAAATGTGTACATCCGTCAAAACTGCATACAAAAATGTGTTTATTAGAATAAATTAACACTAAAATGTTGAAGAATTTCCATGGGGATTTTTTTAAAAAATTGCAAATTTCTGCAGAAATGTGGAGAACCAAAACTGATCATTCCATCCCTAGCTGATAGCTAAAGCTGAGGCAGAGCTTGGAAAAGTTACTTTTTTGAATTATATCTCCCATCAGCGCAATCCAGTGGCCATGCTGGCTGGGGCTGATGGGAGTTGTAGTTCAAAAAAGTAACTTTTCCAAGCTCTGAGCTGAGGTAACACTGCCCTTAGCAGCAGGGCAACATTCCCTTCTAATTTGGGGTGAAATGCCCCCATGGGAATTACACTATAGGGGTGTTCAGACTTAACATTCAACAAGTGTATAATCTGTGTACCAGTGAACACAAATAGCTAACCTGTACACTTGTATAGTTGTTCACATGTAACATTTAACGACTTCCCAGGAGGATCCCTCCGCCTGTGCAGCCTCTGAGACGGGCTCCCATCTTGGATGAAACTTTTTCAGTTTTAAATCCAGTCAGAAGGGTCTTTTTTGACTGGGGATAATTTCTTCCAGATAAGGAAGAAACGTGAGATTTCCCACACAGCTTTGTTGTGATTGTTGGAGACTGGAATTCATCAGAATTGTCTGTGAAAGAAGGTCTTCCAGCAGCTCGGACGGAGCGAGGATTTCTAGCTAGCTCAGCTGAATAAGTGACCCGTTTTTTTTTCTTTAAAGAAAAACGGACTAACAGGCAAGCATTCTCCTGTCTACGCTTATTACTTTCTTATCTATACAGCTAAAGAGATTTGTCAAAGAACCAGCAATTAAGAAAACCTGGGTGAGTCAAAACTTTCCTTCTCTTTTACTCACGGAACTAAGGGGGAAGAAAATAAAAATAGCCTATCTTTTTTTATTGCAAAAAGCTGACATGGAAAATAGCATTATAAAGATTACAACGGATGAGGGGTTTCTGATTGGAAGAGAAAAGAAAAATCTTTTTGATTTATAAGACTTTTGTGTAATATATGTCTGGGACTATTTTTTCTGATCTACTTTTTTTTTGACAAATCTGCTCATTCTTTCTGCTACTAGTTATTTGGACGCTGTGAACTAAAGCTTTTTTTGCACTTCTGGGCATATAAGAGATAAGGGCTGTCTAGAGTGTGACGCCAGTTGGTTTGAAAGATTAACTCCTTTGTAACTGGATAAAGAAATAAACTGCTCTTTGCTTGGGACATTGAAAATTGAAGGAGTTTTGTTCCTTTGGCTTTAAGAATGACAATTAAGAAGATCATGGATGTACAAGAAGGGACTTTATCTTTAGACATGTTTCAGAAAATAATGAATGGGATTAAGTCAATAAAACAAGAACTGAGAAATAATAGTCAAGCGTTGAGAATTGAATTTGACGAAATGAGACAGGAGCTGAAAGAAATTCAGGATTCTATGAGAAAGGAGAATAAAGATAGATCTGGAAAACCAAAAAAGGATGAAAGAGAAATTAAAGGCAAGGTTCAAACTATGGAGATTGGATTAAATATGGACATGGAAAAAGATTTGGATTTCCTGGCTGTGATGGATCCTGGAGACAAATATTACGGTTTGGAACTCAGCGCTGTCCCTGAAGGAATTGAAGAGATTGGAGATAAAGATATTATCGGTTCAAAAAAATTCCTGGACTGGAAGGATTTGATGGAACTTGAAATGGAGAAATTAACAGAATTAATCCCTGTTTTGTGTCAATGGAAAAATCTTCAAGAGATGTGCTAGTGTATCATGTAAAAAAGAGGAGCAGAGATGCGGCTTTGCAACAATACTTCAGTGATACGTTCGGAATTGATGGCAAGAAAATATCTGTGATAAAGGAAATTCCTATCAGACTCTTATTATATGACTATGACAACAAGATTATTGGGTGCGTAAAGATGGAAGATGGAAGATGGAAGATGGAACCAATACGGATAATGGAAGAAGAGCGATTTGAAATTACTGGACTTAGTAGACTTGATGAGTTGGATTAATTGACATGTTTATCTAGAAAAAAATTGATGGACATATATCTCAAGGATTGGAAACTTCTCTTTGACTTTTTGTGAAAGAATAAAATGATATGATGTTAATGAGATTTGAAACCAATTAAGATAACCGTTGGAGGAAGGCGATTTTATAATCTATTAAGAGACAGGCTTGTTATATATTATAGATTTATAGCTGAACTACGACAAATCGGAAGTCAATATTTTTATATATTTTTTCTTTTTTTATTGTATTAGTTATTGATTTGTGTTTTTTCTTTTTGTATTGTTTTGGTTTTGACAATTTGAATAAAAATTAATTGAAAAAAAATGTAACATTTAACAAGTATAGCATCTGTAAACAGGCGTATACAACAGCTGAGGTGAGAAATGAACCAGTTTGTATACAGCCACAAGAGTGGCTGTATACTGTAGCCAGCATAGATTTTTCACATTCCGCAATGTTGAATTGAAAATACCCCATGCCATTCTGCTGCTTCCCATAGGCTGATTTCAAAACAAAATCTTACAAAACATAGTCCTGATCTCAGAAATCCTTCCTTAACAGTCCTCTAGGTTTTCATGGCAATACACAAAACTCTCAGAGAGAATCGAGAGTTCAAAGTGTAAAACAAGAGAAAAAATCCGGACCCAGTGGTCTCATAATTTGTTGAAATTAATTAAAAATCAGCCATGTTCACAGAGTACCTGTAATCCTATTACTGACCTTGCTCCATACTCTGACCTTCATCTTCTGCAGTTTAAAAGTTTTAAAAAATGCCTGGCTGATTTTTAATTAATTTAAGCAATTTAACATTGATGTCAATTATAGTGTTGGGCATGTTCAGTAAGAACTATCAGTGTTCTATAAGCCAGACTCACAGCTGTTTGGCTTGGCTAATCAGGTGGCCACACCCACTCCAGACATTTATCCCATTTCCGTTTCTGTTTATTAATAATCTGTATATAGCCATAGGCTATTACAAAAGAAGTATCAACATATATACATTAAAAGAAGAAATTTATCCCATTTGAACAAGCCATGGCTTCCCCCAAAGAATCCTGGGAAGTGTAGTTTGTGAAGGGTGCTGAGACTTGTTAGGAGACTCCAGTTCCCCCTGATAGAGCTCCAGTGGCCTGTGTCAGTCAGCCCCTCTTCTGGGGACTGTAGCTCCCCGAGGTCAGTTTCACCTAAACAAGATTATAGAGGAGAAAATCCCATTGAACTCAAAAAGAATGCAAATGATCAGACCTGCCCTCCCCTCCTCCTTCCGCCTATCCCCTCCACCTTGCCCCTACCCTCCCCTCTCCTCTCCTTCCAATCCCCTTCCCTCTCCTTTCAATCTTTTCCCCTCTCTTTCCCCCTTGTCCTACTTCTCTTTCCCCCCACCATTTCTCCTTTGTCTTCCCTTCCCCATGAATAGTTGTTGTCTTTATGTGTTCTCAGGTCCTGGAGGCATCCATTTGGGAACTGTGGATGTGGAAAACAGGCTCCTCCAGCTTGACCTGGTGGTTGGGTGATAGTTTTGCCCCACTCCCCTGGTAAGGAGAGGAGGACATGCAGTACTTCCTTATTGGCCAATTTGGACTCTTGCATCACTGGCCCAGTGTAGTGTGTCTTATAGCACAGTTCCACCCACCCTCCTAAGCTTAGCACGACAACTTCCTTTGAGGAGTGTATGATTAGCCATAGCCAGTTTTGAAAAAAAGAGGTCTGAGTAGGATTAAGATTGGGTTATTTCCATCAATTGGCCTTAGGGTCACTGTTTTTCCCTTCTCCATAGTCCCTGTAATTTGGGACTTATTAGCATATTGATTACTTGGTCACAACAGACTTGTACATTCTTAAAAAAATGGCAACTTCACATTGGCCATTCTTTCTGGGGGTTGTTTGTGTCCTCTGATAGGCCTTATAGGCCTAGACCTTTAAAGGCCTCCCAAATGTTTGCAAGTCTCCGATAGGCCTTATTTATGTGAGCCTGTCTAGAACACTGCCTGTAGAGTTCTAAAGAGCTCTGGAAGTTGCTTTTTTGTTAAAGCAGGTCAACACAAGATTCTTTAAAAACTTAAAAAAAGCTTTCAACTTTTTTAAAAAGAATTATCCATTGGTGGGCTTTAACAGAAAAAAACAATACAGAGATCTACAATGCACTGTTTTGGTCAGCCTCACATAATGCAAAACCTATGGCTATACGTATATACAGTAGGGCCCTGCTTTTGGGTGGCCCACTTTTCGGCGTTCTGTAATACGGCGGCTTTCAATTAGAGTAAGGCCCCACTCATACAGTGCTTGTTCAGCTTTCATGGCGTTTTTGGGCATTGGGCACCAATCTATTGAATGAGTTCCACTTTTAGGTGGGTTTCGCTTTTAGGCAGGGGTCTGGAACATAACCCGCCATATGAGTGGGGCCCTACTGTATAGTGAATGTGTGTGTTCATATATAGTGAATGTGTGTGTCTGTGTCTGGGTTTTTTTTGTAACAGTACTCACTAAGGTTGCCAGGTCAGAACTATCCCAAGACCTGAGATGGACCCAAGTGATGTTATGGGATGGGTCCTTTTGATGTCACAGGGAAATTAAGATAGAAATCTTAGCTAAAAGATGGTGTTCCTAGGTCCAGCTGAAGTGACCGGATCATTCCTTCTCACCTGGTTAGGAAGCCCATGTAGGGAACATTTAATCTAACCTACTTGTTTCTGGCAAGAAGTGCTTAAGTGCCCTCAGGCCAGGCCAGTCACCAGAAGGCCACTGTAGGAAGAAAAGAGACTAGTGTTGTGGAGAAGTTAGATGCCCCTGAAGGCTGCGGTTGTAACACACTTACTAAGGGACTAAGCCCCATAGAACTCAATAGGACTTACTTCTGAGTAGATATGGTTTGGATTGTGCTGTTGGTAAAGCTTGAATAGGGAACCTCTGCAAAGATATCCATATCCATGCAGGGTTGGCAACCACCTGCCTGGAATGCTCTGCCCTACCTTTTAACATGGCTGCTCCAAATTTGTTTACAGATTTAACCTTTCACTTCAGAGAAAGGTTTGAGAAATGAGTAAGAGTAATAAGATTCTCTGTCCTTTTCTGTCTACTGTGTGGGCTGCTATAAACTCACTTTGACAGCCAACCCAATTCCAGTGGGTGATAACTGACAGAGAGAATACACACATGATTTGGTAGTAGCTTGGGAACAACAGCAATTAAAGCCAGACTTCCTAGTATGTGAATTCTCTTTTATCACTATTGGGCAAGAAACAAACCACCATGCAACTAAGAAGGTGCATCATCAGTGGCTTTAAGGGGTTGAGCTGAATGCATGGAACCATTATTGTTGCTTTTATGGATGTAAGGTAGTGAAATGCAAACAGAAAAAGAAAAACAAAAGACAGTGACGATTTCCTGAATACAATACCATACCAGCCACAACAAGATTCCTGTGAATAAGGCAGAAACCATTTCACAGCCAATCAGGATTCCTAACCAAAAACCAAAACTAAAAAAAAAAATCCTGGCAGCCAATCAGCCAAGGTCACAAATCTCCATGCAGTACAACCAGACACTGGAGCTGTGGTTTTATTATTTTGAATGTTTTTAAATACCTGTCTTTAACGGTTTCTGCCAATAATTTTATAGTTTTAATTCCTTCTGTAAACCGCTTAGAGGTTTGTTATAATAAAGTGATATATAAATGTTGTAAATCGAATATATAAATAAATTGGGTCCTTGGGTCTCTTTCCACTTTGGGGAACAAAGGAATCTGCCTTATACTGACTCAGGCCATTTGATGCCATCTAGATCAGTAGTGATGACATGGACTAGCATTGGCTCTCCAGGATTCCAGGCAATAGTCTTTTCCAGAGATTCAATTCTGGACCTTTTCATGCAATGCATGTTTCCTACCACTGAGCTACAGCCCTTCCCCTGTTTAAAAAAGTATATTTTAAAATGGTTCTTTTCAATTCACTAATGAATGCACAGCATATTTAGGGCAGATCCACACCACTCATTTAAAGCGCATTCAACACACATTTGAAGCACATGAATCCCACCACAGAATCATGGGAACTATAGTTTGCTAAGGGTGGTGGGAACTATACATGTGAGGGGGAAGTGACATTTCCCAGGATTTTTTGGAGTTATGTGCTTTAAATGTGACCTAGATGCATTGTGTGGATCTACTTTATAAACTTTGCCTACATGTAAATCATTTAAATTATTTTTTTTTAATGGAAATGAGCTATAAAGTCTACTGGGTGACCATGGGTTACTTATCATTATTCAGTCCAATCTACTCCTCAGGATGAAAACAAAAGAGGGGAACCATGCCCACCCCAAGGAAGAAGCACATACTTAAAATGTAGTTGTTATGTGTCTTCAAGTAGATTACAACTTATGGAGACCCTATGAATCAGTGACCTCCAAAAGCATCTGTCACCACCCTCTTCAGATCTTGTAAGTTCAGGTCTGTGGCTTCCTTTATCGAATCAATCCATCTCTTGTTTGGCCCTCTTCTTTTTCTACTCCCTTCTGTTTTTCCTAGTATTGTTGTCTTTTCTAGTGAATCAGGTCTTCTCATGATGTGTCCAAGGTATGATAACCTCAGTTTCATCATTTTAGCTTCTAATGATAGTTCTGGTTTAATTTGTTCTAACACCCAATTATTTGTCCATGGTATGCACAAAGCTCTTCTCCAACACCACATTTCAAATGAGCTGATTTTTCTCTAAATGCAGAGGAAATAATAATGTACAACCATAGTATGAAATCACATACCTACTGGGACATAGTATGAAGAAATATTTATATATGCATGACTGTCAAGGATGTTTATTATTAACATAACCTGTGAAGATATTTATAGTGCAATCCTATGAATATTTACTCAGAAGCAAGTCTCAATGTAGTCAATGGGGTTTACTCAAACAGGAAAGTGTACAGGGAAAGTGCCAAAAACTTCACTCACCCAACCTACAACTCAGAATCATTCCACTGTAAGCTGTTTTGCAACTGTTTTATACTTGTTTTTTATGGTTATTGGATTTTAAAGGGATTTATTTCTTGTTGTGAGCTGCCTTGGTTTCCAATTGGAAACCTTACCTCACAGGGATATTGAAAAGACTCCATATATACACACACTGGAGATGAAAAATTCATACAACCCATTTAACAGTTTATTGTCAAAACCAGTTGGTCATTGCAGAACATTTTTTTAAAAAATCAGTGTTAATTTCCTCCATAATAAAAGCAGTGGCACCTAAGTAAGCCCTGACTAACTGCTTTAAAAAATAGGATTGGAGAGAAACATTTACAACACAAACTCAATCCTTTGCTATGTTCACTCAAAACAGGATGGACGATGGCTAGAGCACAAGAGGCAAAAGTCGTGCTGTGAGGCTGATCAGGCATGAGGAAAACATTATAACCGTGCCTACTGTGTGGCGGTGAGAGCGCCGAAGAAGGCCCACTTCTCTGCCTCCATCACATCCTCAAGTAGCCGTCCAGTGGAGCTTTTCCGTATTGTCTGTTGACATCAACTCCAGGAAATGGAGTTTTAGACCCTTCAGAGGCCTACTGTGAATTGTTTGCAAGGCACTTTGAGGGTAAAGTTGCTTGCCTCCGTAGCAGTCTTGATGCCCCCTCCACATCTACTGTAGTCCCCGATGAGGTGTCCAGTGCAACGTCTGCTGCAATTTCTTGGGAATAGTTTCAGTTGATGTGGCCTGTTGATGTGGACAAGGTGCTTGCGATGATGCGGCCAGCAGCGTGTCCTCTTGGCCCTTGCCCTTTTTGGCTTATTAAAGCTTGCCAAGGGGGTTTGACCAAGTGGATCCGGGGTGTGGTCAATGCATCATTGCGGGAGGGAGTGGTTCCGGGCACCTTGAAAGAGCTGATGATCTGACCACTCCTGAAAAAGCCCACCCTGGACCCATTGGTTTGTGACAACTACAGACCAGTTGCAAATACCCCCTTTTTAGGGAAGGTGATTGAGAGGGTTGTGGTGCAGCAATTGCAAGTACTCTTGGATGAAACAGTCTGGGTTCAGGCCTGGTTATGGGACTGAATCGGCCTTGGTCACCCTGATGGATGACGTTTATTGGGAGAAGGACAGGGGGAGTGCAACCCTGTTATTCTTACTTGATCTCTCAGCGGCTTTTGATACCATTGACCATGGTATCCTTCTGGGCCGATTTGGTGAGATGGGTATTAGAGGCACTGTTTTACAGTGGTTCCGATCCTATTTCCAGGGTCACTCTGAGACAATAACATTGGGTGACTGTCTTTCAGCCCCCTGGCAGTTGTGCTATGGAGTGCTGAAGGGAACCATCTTGTCCCCCATGCTGTTTAACATATATATGAAGCCCTTGGGAGCAGTCACCAGGAGATTGGGGGCAAAGTGCCAGCAGTATGCTGATGATACCCAGCTCTATTTCTCCATAACATCTGACTCAGGAGAGGCTGTGCAAGCCCTTGACCGCTGCCTGGACTTGGTAGTGGGCTGGATTTGGGCCAATAAACTGAGCCTGAATCCTAGCAAGATGGAGGTGGCATGAGTTGGTGGTTCCTGAGTTCGGATGATTGGTCAGTTGCCTACTTTGGATGGGGTTGTACTCCTTCTGAAAGAGCAGGTCTGTAGTCTTGGGTTGCTCCTGGATCCATCTTTCTCACTAGAGGCCCAGGTGACCTCCGTGGCTAGGAGTGCCTTTTATCAGTTTCGGCTGGTAAGACAGCTGCGGCCGTTTCTGGACTGGGATAGCCTGACCACTGTTGTCCATGCACTGGTAACCTCCAGGTTGGATTACTGTAATGCCTTCTATTTGGGGCTGCCCTTGACATTGGTCCAGAAGTTGCAGCTGGTGCAAAATGTGGTGGCGAGACCTCTCACTGGGGCAGGGTATCACCAACATTTCACCCTGCTGCTGAAAGAATTGCCCTGGCTGTCCATTTGCTACCAGGCCAAGTTCAAGGTTCTAGTTTTGGTGTACAAAGCCCTATACAGCTTGGGACCAGAATACCTGAAAGACCATCCTACCCCTTATATACCCAGTCAATCACTGCGCTCTACAGGTGAGGGGCTCCTGCAGAAACCATCTTTTCAGGAGGTCCATTCTCCATAACATAGGAAACGGAGCTTTAGTGTGGCAGCCCCTACCCTGTGGAATTCCCTCCCCTTAAATATTAGGCAGGCGTCATCTCTGTTATCTTTTTGGCACCTTTTGAAGACTTTCCTCTTTCAACAAGCCTTTTAACTTGAGACCTATCCCAGTCTGTGTCTGTGTTGGAATTGCTTCTTAATATGTGCTTTTTAAAATAATATGTTTTTTTAACCCTTTTTAAAATATCTTTTAAAAGCTTTTTAAAAAAATGTTTTTAAAGTTGTTTTGTTTTGGTGTAGTTTAGGGTCTGTTTTTGTGATGTTTTGAAGTGTTTTTAGCGCTTCTGTTTGCCGCCCTGGGCTCCTGCTGGGAGGAAGGGTGGGATATAAATCAAATAATAAATAAATAAATAAATAAAAGTCCCATTAGTCTTCAGCACAATCCTAACAATTTCTACTCAAAAGTAAGTTTTATTGAATTCAGTGGGATTAGCATTGCGGCTTTACTCCCAGAAAAGTGAGGATAGTATTAAAGCTTCATATTGGGAATGTTTTCAAAACACTGCTGTCTTCAACAGTCCCATAAAATATAAACTTGTTTGACTCCTCATAATTAGAAAAATATAACACATATCTCCCGCATCCAAGAGAGAAAGAGACTTTTGCTTCTGGTGAAAACTATAAACTTACTGTTTATGAGATTTTCAGACAAGCAGGAAAAAGCAATAGTTTTGTGGGCTTGCAGTGGGTCCTAGCTATTGCCTGGAGGTCAACAGATCCCTTGTCAATCACAAATCTGACTTCATTTATTGGCTATAAACCTGAAAGGGTGGGGTTAGAGTGGCCATTAAATGAGTTCATTTAACAGAAGTTGCAGAGGGCGGCGGCTGATGTTTTGGTGTATATCTCTTGCACCTAGAAACTTTTTAAAAAATGAATTCTGAGTCCGGAGATTGAAGTGACTCACCTGGAGACTCAGAGAGGACCCCAAAAATCCAGAGTCTCCTGGTGAAAACCATTGACCTGGCAACCCTAGTATTCACTGATACAGTAGGGCCCCACTTTATGGCGTTCTGCTTTAAGGCATTCTGCTGATGCGGTGCCTTTCATTTTCAATTTTAAAGAGTTTTTTTCCCTTCTGCGACATTTCATTTTCACGTCATTTTCGTGTGACACAGCCCATTAAAGTCAATAGGGTTCTGCTTTACGCCATTTTCCACTTTACAGCGGAGGTCCGGAATGGAACCCGCCGTATAAGCGGGGCCCTACTGTATTGTGTACCGACACCTCTTTTTTTTTGCTGCCATTGCAGCCATTTTGTACTGGCACACATGGCACCTCATTTTTTACCAAAAAAGCACAGAAGTTCATACATACACACATGCACGTGCACACATACACACTGAATATGATACATTGAGCTATATGGGATAGAAAGGAGAGAAACAGAGCAGCATTGCAACATGAGGCTTTGACGGGGTCCCCAATTTGACTTAAGGGGTTATTGACATTGTGCTTTTTCTCAGGAGAAGGGAACCCCCCCAATTATCTAGTTTCATCTTGTTATTTGGATATGAAGGCAGTTCACACCCTTAATATAAGAAGCAACATTTCATACAAAAAATGTGTATATTGGGAGAAATGTGTACTAAAATGCTGATTAATGTTTGTGAGGAATATATATATAGAAATATATCACAAACTAATATGAAAATGTGGCAAACTAAACTCAAGGTTGAATGAAAAATGGAGAGAAACCTGAATTAATCTATTCCTAAATTATGGTCAACTGTTGAATGAAAGTAAATGCATGAGTTTTTGTAAAGGTGAGTGCTTTCAACCACTTGGATATTTAGGACTCTGTTATATTGGCTATCTCTGCAAAGCTCAGACCACTTAGCTGAGAGAAGGCCTAGACCGACTGGGTGAAATGGGACCACTCCACAGCAAACATTTTTGAAAACTGGAATATGAAGGAAGATAGGTGAAAAGGGTTTGCTCTGTCCTTTAGCGAGCAGAGCTCATGACGTCTGTTTGAAAAGTTATTGATTCTTCATCACTAGGAGAAATGTTTCAGGTGATACCATATAACAAATTGCTTGGAAGATTTTCTTTCCTTGCAGTAAATCGGCTGGATTTAGGATTGAAAACTCTGAATTCAATGTATTAGCCACTTTGGGATGAAACTTTGTCTTAAAGAAAAAAAAATCTTTTAGTGTTCAAGCTCACATGGATCCTTTCTCATAATTCCATAGCTGTATTGCATTCTTCAGATTGTATTCTTCATATTCTTTTCTTAATATATATCAGCCCTGGATAAGAAGAAGAGAGGAAGTAAGTTGTAGCAGCAATTAATAAATTAGATAAGAATGAGACATTAAACAATTTTCTTAATTTTCTTGTACAGGAAGAACAGAAGGAGTTGTTCTTGTTGTTGCTTCTGCCATCATTCTTTTACACCATTTAAGTACATGACACTTTACAAAGAATACACCCCTCCCCAAGGGGCTTACAGTCTAAAACCTAACACAAAGGAAATAACAGAGGAAGATGAAGGAAATGGTGCAGCGATAAAAAGGGAAAATATTAAGGATGTTAATGGGTCCCAAGATTCACCTTGTATCTATACATTTTTTTTTTAAAGGTATGGTCTGTTTCTGAATCACTTTGAACTTTCTGCTTCTGTCTAGGCTCTGGTTTCTGAGCCATTCTGCATAAAACAAAGCTCTGTTTCCCCATGCACTATAATAGGGAATCTAATGGCAATAACTTTTCCTCCCATTGGTCAAAGTGGATGAAATTTACAAGCACAGGAGCCACTCCAGAGTGGGTTAAACTTGCCAAATTGTAGGTAGATCCATCCAGAAGTTTTCAGGCAGAACATCTTTAGCATTTGATTTAAAGATAAACAAAAGAGGGAAAGTCTATAGCATTTTGATTTTCTGCCAGAAGTGTCTGACATTGGTAGGCATGGTCATACCTTTAGATGGGTGCTCCACATTTCCACACAAATTGATTTTTAAAAATCCTCATGAAAAGTCATCAGCATTTTAGTGCAAATTTCTTCAAATATATGTTTTTCTATGCAATTTTCCCCAATGTACACATTTTTGCAAAATAATTTCCCTAAATATAATGCATATTCCTATTTCAGAAATATGTGCATTTATATGCATAATTTATCCTAGGATTTGCATTTTTTTACACATTACTTGGCTTGAGAACTGCATTGCAAATTTTTGCTAAAGGGAAAGGGGGTTTCATGGTGATGGGATGAGGTCTTAGACCTCCTACACAGTGTGGAGCTACAGTGTGCATTTGTATTACAAGTGAGGAATAAAAACAAGATATTGTTAATTACAGCTGTGTGAAAGGCATTTGCAGGAAATGCCAGTATGTTGGCGGAAAAAGCTGCTGTTCCTTAATGCAACATGTACTGCCATGTGAAAGGAATATTTGAAATTGGGACAGAAGTGCTACCATTTTAATGTTGGGCTGGTGACCAGTAGGCATTACTGTCTCTAGTAGTTTTCCATGAAGCCTGCAAGTGTGAAGACGTAACTGTGGTTAAGGGGGAGTTATGTCTATGCCCTGTCTGGGAACGGACGGCCAGGGCCGTTGCTATGGTAGCCATCTGATAGCGACTGGGAAAGTTCTAACAGAGTCTATGTGTTGTTTTTTCTTCTGAATTATGCCTCTGAGCTGAGAGGCTGTCTATTGTGTTTATCTATGGAGAGAGATGTACCCAGAAGGGGGGTGACTGAAGAATCTCTACATGTATTTACTCTTAAGCCTCTGGCCTTAATGTCTTTGAATAAAGACTCTTAACATGCTCTAATGCTCTGAAGAAGTTTCTTGCTCAACTTAACTCCAACGTAATGTATGCTGTTTCACACAACAACGCACACACGCCAACAGTGGTAGCAGAGGATGGTTATGCTCCACAGCGCATTACACGGGAGTAAGTTGCTGGTCTGAACTGCAGACGGAGTTCCAGAGAGGGCAGCTTGATTGATTGAACCAGACGGAGGTAAGCAACATGGCTGTAAACCTGTCTGGGGGAGGCTTGCCGATGGAACGACTTAATGAGAAGAATTTTGCCAGCTGGAAGCCGAGGATGAGGGCTTTGCTGATAAAAGAGGATTTATGGGACACAATAGATGGACCCACTCTGGTGGTACTGACTGCGGTGTGGACACGTAGAGATCAGAAGGTGCAGGCTTTTATACTTCTGGCTCTATCTGACTCTCAACTGCTACATGTGAGAGATGTTACAAACGCCAAGGAGATGTGGGACCGGTTGGAAGGCATTCATTTTATTTTATTTTTATTTTATTTCATTTTTAAACCGCCCATAGCGAATAGCTCTCTGGGCGGTGTACAAAAGATTAAAAGTACAGAAATACAAAATATCACAATAAATAAACTGAAACAAAGAGATTTAAAATTGTAACATGTGCAACAGACCGCCGGATCTAGATTGTGTTTGGCACGGAAGCTTTATCAAATGCGCTTCACGGGTGAGTGCGACATGTGTGAGCATCTCACGGAATTCAGACGCCTGTTTGCTGAGTTGATGGACCGAGGCGTCGAACATTCTGAACTTCAGAAGACCTATCTGATCCTGGCTTCACTTGATGGGACTTGGAATAATATGGTAATGGCTTTCGAAGCCATGCCTGACGGAGGTTTGAACGTTGCATTTATTGAGGAAAAATTGACCCAAGAATGGCAGCAGAGACAGGAGGCGAAAAGAGCCGAGTCGACGGAGGCTGTCAGGAAGCAAGAGGTGAAAACTGTCGTGCCGAAGGATAATAAACAGGAGCAGCAACAGAGGCTGGAGGCTTGTTTTGTTTGCGGAGATCGACGACATCTCCAGCGCGATTGTCCAATCAAGCAAAACTCCAGGGACGGAGGCTTGAAGCAGGGCAGTGTGAACTTTGTTTGTAAACAGAAGTCTAAAGACTTGGAACAAATTAACTTTATTGTTGACAGCGGAGCAAGCCATATATTAATTAAAGACAGGAGTCTGTTTTACATGTCTACAGATGAGCAGGACTTTGTTTTACTTGCTGATGGATCACGGAAATCCGTAAAAGCACGTGGTCTGGTGAAATTTGACAAACTTGGCATAATGACAGACTGTTTGTTTGTTCCGGAATTGGCTCATAATATTTTATCAGTTAGCAAACTGGTGAGTTGTAATTATTCAATTTTGTTCCACAAAGACCAATGTTTTATAATGAGGGGAGATGAAGTGTGCATGCAGGGAAGCCTTAATGATTCACAGTTTGTAATAAAGAGCAGTCAAGCAGGGTGTGCTGTGTTAAACGCTGAGGCACAGGTACATCAGGGCTGCGTCCATGAATGGCATCAAAGGCTGGGGCATGCAAACCTTGACACGGTAAGGAAAACCCCTTTGCACAGTGAAGACATGCATTTAAAAGCTTGTGGACAGTTAATGGATTGTGATTCTTGTAATCAAGCTAAAATGACTATTGCACCAATAAACCAGGAGGCTGAGAGAACCACAACAGCTCCCTAGCAGCTAGTATATGTTGATTTAGCAGGGCCAATAAATGCTTCACGAGGAGGTGCGAAATTCTACATGGTACTGGTAGATGATTTTTCAAGATTTTGTCATGTTTTTCTGTTAAAGCATAAAAATGAAGCTGAGCAGAAGCTGAAACTGTTCATTAAGAGAATCGAAACTCAACACTTGGTCACGGTGGGGGCTATACGTTCAGACCAAGGTGGGGAGTTTACGAGTAAAGCATTGAGTGACTTTCTGGAGAGTAAGGGAATAAACCAGAATTTCACTGCTCCACACAGCCCATTTTCCAATGGAACTGCTGAGAGAAAAAATAGGGTGCTTGGGGAAGCAATGAGAGCCATGCTGCTGGATTGCAGTTTAGGGAATTCTTTCTGGGCAGAAGCAATTCTTTATGCGAATTACATTCACAACAGGGTGTTACACAGTGCTATTGGAATGTCTCCTTATGAGAAACTTACTGGCAGAAAGCCTAGAATACAACACATTCAAAAATTCGGGGCAAGGTGCTGGATCCACATTCCACAGGGAAAAAGGAGGGGCAAGCTTGCACCCAGAGCACAGCAAGGTTTTGTTTTGGGATTTCAGAATGCATATTACAGAGTTTGGTGTCCAGAAACACAGCAGTTAATTCTGAGCAGAAGCATTAAAGTCTCAGAGAAGCCTTGGGATCAAAGGGAGACAGTCCTTCTTACAGGAACAAATGACACACAAACACAAACACGAACACAATCACAGAAATTTCAGCCAGATGTTGACATTAAAGTGGAAGGTACACAAATACCTCTCAGAGATGCTTTGAATGAGCTCATTTCTGGAAAACGCAGATCAAAGAAACGAAAAGCTGAGGAAATGGAAGCTCCTGCGCAGGTTGTGCCAAGCACAAGCACAAATGGGGGGGCAGAGAGAGCCAAAGCCCTGGTTCCTTTAAGACGCTCCACGAGAGCGATTTAGGCAAACCGCCTGACAGATTTACTGTGGGATTAATAACAAGTCCTGGAATGAATAAAGTTGTAGACATGGATCCTGAGACACTTTATTTGACATGTGTTGAACCAAAGTTTGAGTGAATAAAGTTTTGAACTGTACTGATATGTAATTTTGAACTGTACTGAACTGAAAATGCAATGTACTGAAATGTATTGCAAGAGGTATTGTAGAAATGTATGACTGTATGACTATGTATTATGGAGATGTATTTCATGTGTATTTTGCAGTCTTAATGGAAAAAAGGGAAGCTGTTGGGCTGGTGACCAGTAGGCATTACTGTCTCTAGTAGTTTTCCATGAAGCCTGCAAGTGTGAAGACGTAACTGTGGTTAAGGGGGAGTTATGTCTATGCCCTGTCTGGGAACGGACGGCCAGGGCCGTTGCTATGGTAGCCATCTGATAGCGACTGGGAAAGTTCTAACAGAGTCTATGTGTTGTTTTTTCTTCTGAATTATGCCTCTGAGCTGAGAGGCTGTCTATTGTGTTTATCTATGGAGAGAGATGTACCCAGAAGGGGGGTGACTGAAGAATCTCTACATGTATTTACTCTTAAGCCTCTGGCCTTAATGTCTTTGAATAAAGACTCTTAACATGCTCTAATGCTCTGAAGAAGTTTCTTGCTCAACTTAACTCCAACGTAATGTATGCTGTTTCACACAACAACGCACACACGCCAACATTTAATCCATTAAACTAATGCAATAAGCCCCATGTCTGAAAGCAGCCCTAGTCTGTGTAAATGCCAAGAGGCAACCTGTTAATCCATTCTAAATATATGCTTCCCTAGTCACTATTTTGCACCTGACTTTGGTTAGTCGACCTCCGATTTCTAGTAATAGATCCAGCAAGCTTGAACTTTTTCTACCCCAGATTCACAAAATATTTCACAGAGTATTGTTTTGGTTTCATTCTTTTTTTAAAGAGAAGTTGCGGCTGAGAAGTAATCAAACTATGGGAAAGTTAACAGAATTCTCATCTGATAGGTTGACAAGAAGCTAGAAAGAGCATCGTCTTTTTTTTTCAATTAATTTTTATTCTAATTTTTCAAAATGATACAAAAAGAAAACAACACAAATCAATAACTCTTTGCTTGGGACATTGAAAATTGAAGGAGTTTTGTTCTTTTGGTTCTAAGAATGACAATTAAGAAGATCATGGATATACAAGAAGGGACTTTATTTCTAGACATGCTTCAGAAAATAATGAATGGGATCAACTCAATAAAACAAGAACTGAGAAATAATAGACAAGCGTGGAGAACTGAATTTCATGAAATGAGACAGGAGCTGAAAGAAACTCAGGATTCTATGAGAAAGGAGAATAAAGATAGATCTGGAAAACAAAAAAAGGATGAAAGAGAAATTAAAGGCAAGGTTCAATCTATGGAGATTGGCTTAAATATGGACATGAAAAAAGATTTGGATTTCCTGGTTGTGACGGATCCTGGAGATAAATATTACAGTTTGGAATACAGCGCTGTCTCTGAAGGAATTGAAGAGACTGGAGATAAAGATATTATCGATTCAAAAAAATTCCTGGACTGGAAGGATTTGATGGAACTCGAAATGGAGAAAGTTAACAGAATTAATCCCTGTTTTGTGACAATGGAAAAACCTTCAAGAGATGTACTAGTGTATCATGTGGAAAAGAGGAGCAGAGATGCGGCTTTGAAACAATACTTCAGTGTTACGTTTGGATTTGATGGTGAGAAAATATCTATGATGGAGGAAATTCCTATTAGACTTTTATTATATGACTATGACAGCAAGATTTTTGGGTGCGTAGAGATGGAAGATGGAAGACGAACCCAATATGGATAATGACAGAAGAGCGATTTGAAATTACTGGACTCAGTAGATTTGATGAGTTGAATTAATTGACATGTTTATTTAGAAAAAAAAATTGATTGACATATATCTCAAGGATTGGAAACTTCTCTTTGACTTTTTGTGGAAGATTAAAATGATATGATGTTAATGAGATTTGAAACCAGCTAAGATAACTGTTGGAGGAAGGTGATTTTATAATCTATTAAGAGATAGGTCTGTTATACATTATAGATTTATAGCTGAACTATGACAAATCGGAAGTCAATATTATTTTTTTATATATATGTATATATTTTTTTGTATTGTATTAGAAAGAGCATCGTCTTTAAACAACTTCCCTTCCCTGCAAACATCTTCATGATAAAGCAGAGTGTGGCCTTCTGCCAGGGAAGCTACAGAGAACGTAACTAGCCAGATGGTAATTAAGTTGAGTTTCTTCAGCTTGATTTCTCAAAGGATGTGTTCTTTTTTATTTCCCTTTTAATTCAGCTTTATTTGATATGAACTATAAATATGAGAATGCAACTGGAAAATGTCAGCATATCAGGAACAGAGAACAAGGAAAAGAAGTGGGTTTTAATGAGGGTGTCGCTGAACAAGCGTGTCTGCTTTGGGATGGATTACCTATGAAGGAGATTATTTATTGTAATAGGTCATGCAACATTAATAGGGATGGGGGGAGAAATTCTGTTAGGTTCACAATTTAACACAAACCTATATAATTCACACTTCCCAAAGCAATAGGCAAACTGAAATTGACTGAAATGGAGCTATCTTCTGAAATGTGCATTTCTCCAAATTTTGCAGAGCAGTTCTCCAACCAAAAAAAATGTGTACCAAAATGCATATATTACAGAAGAGTGTGCAAAAAATGCATATAATAGTGAATAACATACAAAAATGCAATATATTAGAGGAAAGTGCTTAGAAAAAATGTGTATAGTAGACAAAGTTGCATGCAAAATGGTGAATATTCAGAGAAATGGGCACTAAAATGCTGATGTGAGTATACTAGGATGCTATTAGAAGACCCCACTTCCTATCACTGAGCTGCACTTCCTAGAGTCCCTTGGAAGGAGGGATTGATTGTTAAACTACTCTAGGTATTGTAACTCTGTGAGGGGACTAGAGGTCTCCTAACAACATTCAGCACTTTAACAAATTACCATTCCCAGGATTCATTAGTGGAAGCCATGGATGGTTAAAGTGGTATAACACTGCTTTAAATGTATACTGCAGATGGGGCCTTACAATGGACACCATAACCTGTTGCTGAAGCCATGAATGCCTCTCCCATCCCTCTGTATGACTCTTGGGGAGTGATCTAGACCACAGTTTTACAAACTTGGGTCTCCAGATGTTGTTGGACTACAACTCCTATCATCCTTGGCCATTGGCTAAGCCAGCTCGGGTTGATGGGACTTGTAGTCCAACAACATCTGGGGACCCAAGGCTGATGAACAGTGATCTAGTCTATGTAGACCTTCTGGTGTTCAGAGACCCCTGCAGGCAGCAGGAGTGTATTTCCCATTGATCAGCTGGTGAGCAGACGATTCATTCTCCTGCTGGGAGGAAGGGTGGGATATAAAATAATAAATAAATAAATAAATAAATTTCTGCTAGGTCCTGCTTCACCAGCGCATGCCCTGTGGGGAACGCAAGGGCAAATCAGCTCCTGCAGCTAGCAGGGTTGAACTTTGCTCAGTTTAATACTGCTCAGTTTGTCTTCCTGTGTGCATTCCCCTGCTTGGAGCAAGTACACTCAGCCTAAGTGTAGTGTGGAACTTTTTGAAAGCTCTTCTGCAAACAGCCCCATGAAGCTCTTTGCAGAGGCTGCTTGCCTTTCCTTTTTCCTCCTACCTGACACCAGACTGCCCTGCCTACTGACAATCCTGGGTCACTCCGGGTGGCCCAGTTTAGTTTGGGATCCAGGCTTTCGCCAGATCCAGTGCACAGCCCTCATCATCAGCACATACCATGATCTAGTGACTTCTGATAGATCCAGATTAAGCCCGATCCTACCATAAAATTGATGGAGCCTCACCCTGCCATTGTGAGATGGGTTCTATCCACCCAGCTAGAACCCTAAATCAGTCTCCAAATCATTATTTTCAGAACTAGGCAGCAATTCTCGCTGGGATTGCTTTGAGAACTAACAATGGACAATAGGGAGAGATTTTACAGTGGGCTCTGACACTGCGATTCAGAGCAATGATTTCACCAGAAGAAGGAGAGGGGGAAAATAGTTGTGGAGTATTTTCTCTCACTACTGTTTGGGTTGCATCATCTACAAGATAAATGTGTACTCTGGGCATTTGGTAAAATGACAACTTTATGCTTGAATGTTAATTAAGTGTGATTTTGCTGCAGACATCTTTTCAAGAAACCATAAAGCTCTGGCTTCTGGTTTCCCAACGTAGCTATTTATACAAGTGCAAAGTAGGTGTGAAACATTTCCCTTCTCAGTGAGAGACATGGCTGTGGCAGAGAGAAAATGGGTGCGTGTGTCTGTGTCTGTTTGTCTTCATGAATAATTTTGCAGCTTTTAAAACCAATATGCAAGGCACAGTGGATGTATGTGTGAGGGAAATCAGCCTAATGGAAAATTCCATAGCACAATTGGCTACACATCTATCCTAGGCTAAGGGGCTTAGAGTTTCCTTTTCCCCTGCCCCCTTCTCCTGCTTCTGAGAAGATGACATGGGAAGGACTGTAGCTCAGGGACATACCCTGGTATCTACGGATAGACAAAAATGTAAATTTCAGTTTCTCTTGGTTTCCCATTTTTCCACTCTTAGCTTCTGCTCACCATGACAATTCACCAACCTTTTTAGTGCAGATTTCACCTAATCCACTCATGTTTGTATGCAATCTTGCCTAACATGCACATTGTTGAATAACAATCTTCATTGATATGCATTTTTGTATGTCATTTTCACCAATATATGCATATTTACGCACATTTTACCCCAGCATATGCATTGTCTTTGTACATTATTTACATGGAGGACTGTTTTTCAAAATTTGGATGTGTGAATTTTGAAGGTTTCGTACTCATATTGTTTTGGAAAGTGCAGATGAGGAGCATTCACCTTTAAATGAGAACTGAATTGAATTTCTCTCCCATCCCACTGAGTATATGCAGGTAGGGCTGGCCGAGTACCTTGTCTGAAATGCTGGAGAGCTGTTGCCAGTTAGTGTAGACAATACTGAGCTAGATGGACCAATGGTTTGACTCAGTGTAAGACAGCTTCCTGTGTTCCTAACCAACCAACAACACAATGGAAATATAGCAGATAATATTTACTCCCTCTCTCCTGCTGTCCCACACATTCTATTGCTCACACACTTATTCAAGAATTGGTGGCCACACAAGTATCTGTTATCATGTGGTCTGAGTGCTGAAAATTCGTATATTATTATGCAGCTCTGAAATTCTGTTGGTCTGTGTACAGCAGTGTGATAAGTCCAGAGGCTTTTCTCCATCACCTGTTTGTAGGGATAAGTGAGAATTTCAACTCAGTTTGCATGTCAAGCTGCATCTATCAAATTTGCACCTTCCAAACATGAGGACCAAAACACAGCCATCCTTTGAAATTTGCACTTATTTGAATTTTGCAAAGCAGTTTGCCAACTAAATAAATGTTTAAAAAATGCATATATGGGGAAAGTGTGCATAAAATAAATATATGAGTGAAAGTAACACACAAAATGCATTAGATGAGGAGAAATTGCTTGCAAAAATGTGCATATTAGTAAAAACTGCCAGCAAAATGCACTAAAATGCAGAAGAATTTTCATGAGGATTTTTTAAAAAATGCAAATGGCTGCAGAAATGTAGAAAACTGAATTTACACAAAGCTACTGACTGCTGAATTGGGTTTGGCTGAAGGCTCCAGAGCAGTGAGTGGAATGTTTGGCTCTTGCTCTTGAGAATCTCTGCCAGTCTATTTGGTGCTCTGATTTCCCCTTGCCTCAGAATGGGAGACCAGGTCAAGGGGAGTTTGCAATCTACCTACCTTACAGGGTTGGTGTTGCCTCTAACTCCTCTCTGCTAAGGAGAGGCATAGGGTGTGCCTGGCTGGTTACCGGGGGCTGGTCCCAGGTCTTTGACACATACAACAAAATGGCTGCCCCCATCAGTGCAACATGTGGACAGCCATATTGTTGTAAATACAATGGCCCTTACACAGGATATGACATGTGGTTGCTTCCATATGTAACCAGGATGGGAGAGACTAGGACATAATCCTTCCTTCCTTTCTGGAATGTTTATTTGCAATCATAACAAAAGAAAGCAAAGGGGAGAGGAAAATAATGAAAAATATTGCTAGCTGATGTCAACAATGAAAAAAACCTTCAATCCTAATTTAAGCCTAAAGTTTAATATGGGCAGTCCATAGATCCAAATAAGACCCTCCGTGGCGTCGAGTGGTAAGCGGCGGTAATGCAGCCGAAGCTCTGCTCACGGCCGGAGTTTGATTCCAAAGGAAGGAGGAAGTCGAATCTCTGGTAAAAAGGGGTCATGGTTCACTCAGCCTTCCATCCATCCGTGGTCAGTAAAATGAGTACCCGGCATATGCTGGGGGGGCGTAAAGAAAGGCCGGGGAAGGAACTGACAATCCCACCCCATATATACGGTCTGCCTAGTAAATGTTGCAAGATGTCACCCTAAGAGTCAGAAATGACTCGCACTACAAGTGCGGGGACACCTTTACCTTTATAGATCCAAATAGGTACTTAAATGAGCCTAGTGATTATAAGCCATGTCTTCAAATGTTGAAAGGCCAGTGAGATCTTCTAACCATGGAGCAATAGATGCTAGGTGTTTGTTCTTCCAGCCTTGCAGGTTAAGTTTCTTAGGGCATAATCCAATTCATTTTTATGACAAGCTGAGCAGGGTTGGATATGGCAGACCCCCGACTGAGCCATCAGGGTCCCAGTTCTGCCAGGCTCTGCTGGCAGAAGCCCCTCTGTCACTGTGGAGCTAGGAACCTGCCAGCTCAGCTGGGGATTTGCCAGGGAAGCCCAGCCCAGTGGAAAGGGTGCCAGTGGAAGCCGCCATAAGGCCCAAATAAGGGTGTTCAGGGGAGGACAGAGTAGTCTGAGAGGGGAACTTATACAACATCCAACTCCCATTTAAAGTTCTCCTGCGGGTCCCAATCCAGGCCAAAGTTATACCAAGACAAAGTGGTCTAAGAAAATAATTCTAATGGAAGTCAATGGGGAGTGCTTACTCGCTGGCAGAGGTATTCACAAGAGCCAGCTTTTTCTTTTCCGTTCATGCATGCAGCTCTTGGCAGAGCTGATATTCTTCCAGCCCAGAGCCTCCGGAACAGGAAATGGATGTCGTGGAGCTTCCCACCAGCTCTCCTTCACCGGCACCCCTTCTGCTGGCTTCCTATGAGTTGGATTGCTCTGTCTGCCACCATAAGGACTCACAAAACCTACCTTTGTTGTTCATCTATTGGTCCCCACACCACAGGGATATAATTTTAAGAGTGCAAAGACATCCACAAACATCAAAGTTTTATCCAAAGCAAAGTTAATACCATCAATGATTTCTAACCAGAAAGACACATCAGGAAACGACCCTTCACATGCCTCACAATGCTACTTCCACTCTTCAGCAGGGGTGAATTTTTCACTCATATCCTTTTTGGGAGAAGACATAGTTGTTCTCTTCCAAGGTGGAAGGGGACTTTTCCCATGTGGACTCAAGTGCCCAATGGAGGGCGGGTGATTGAGCTGCTACATAAGCCCACTCCTTTGTCCTCACCACCACCTTTTCCTTTGCAGCATTTTCACTCCTCCCTCCTTCCCTCTAAGGTGTGAGTTTCAGACAGTCACCTTTTCTGGGGCTGAGAAGGAATTTTTTTGGGAGCCCCTGCTTGACCTTTGTGACTCCTCTTTATTACCTGCTTCACACCTTAGGGTCTTTTGATTGTTATTGTTGTAATAATTTGGCCTGTTTGGCATTCAGGGTGGGCAGGTAAGAAAATTTAAGCGCTTAATTTACAGGTGCCCTGAGGCATCATTAGGTTAAGGCTGCTGTTGTCTTGAGTCATTTTCCATAGTCTTTGGCTTGAGGATCCTTGGGGTGCCCTTTTATTTCTTGCTTGTGCACCTTGATGAATGCTGGACAGTGGAGTCCAGGTGTGCTGCACGTGTCACATACAGGGAATTTAGGGGTCTGATGTAGCCAAAAGGTAGGCCTTTATTTAGTAAGGAAACATACAGATGGTCAGTTTCCCATGATGTTCGATGGAGCTGTGCCACATGGCAACAAACTTTATAACCTCCAAGACAAAGAAATTAGCATCTTCCAATCAAAAAAATATACATCAGCAATACATAGTTATGATGCTGGCTACATTAAAACTAGCCAACCAGATAATAGTCAGAATCTCTAATACCAGCCCATCATTTCTCTGACATAATACATTCCAAAGCTGGTCCTTCATGACCTTTTGGAGACACTGAGGCTGCTTTAGCAAGGTCTTACACATAAAATCTAATCTCCAGGGTCTTGCAAGTGACATCAAAGAAACAAAATAACAGAGAAGAGATTTTTAGCTTTGATTCACATATTGAGTTATTACAAATTACATATTCTTAAAGAATATATAGTTTATTAGTTTATTATAAAAATTCCATATCATACACAGGGCTTACTTTGCAAGGAGGGATGACTTTCTTCCAATTCTTGGCTTGGAAGCCATGGCATGTAGCTGTTAACATGCTCAGGAGATGAGATGGATGCTTCCCTTATGGATGTCAATGCTAATCCACCTGCCTGTGATTACATAATTTGTCTATTGCTTGGTAGATCTTCTACTGTTATATTTTAAATAAACATGACCTTTCCACCACTATCCTCTCTCTCAAGTCTTCTTCCTAGATGTGTTGGCAATCATCCATCCCTATCAATAAGCTGTCTGTTCCAGGCTCTCAGGAACCCAAAACAGGAGTGTTCATGTTGTGGGCTAAGAGCACAGCTGTTGGAGGCTCTAATTGGAGGTCCCCACTTGTCAATTCTGAATGGCAAACAAAATAAAAACAAAAGAAAACTCCTACCCAGGGTTTGCTACAGATACACTGAACCATTGGGTTGAATTTCAGGATTCACTGTGCTTCTCAAAAACAAGATTTATTTTTCATTGCAGCTTGCCAAGCAAGGATTGGAAACTGTTGCAGACAAAAGAAAACCTTTTAAAATATCTACTGGAAAACAAACAAAAGAATTGCTTGTGTGTGCGTTTCCTAGAATGAAAACACTGTGAAAAAACCTGGATGAAGGACTTCTGTTATAGAGATGAAAGAGTCCAGATGAGTGACCTATTCCTTTTGACTGCCACTGCTGTTAGCCAGGCTTTTGCTTGCTGTGTCAGAGTATAGGTTTACCATTCAGACAAATAAAAACTTGGAAGGAAAACTGGGACTCCAACCTCTTTGCTCTATTCTGTGAAGTTCAGATTTGATTTTGTAAACCTGAGAGGAGGTTCATGCTAAGGCGTTCAAGACTCATCAGGACTGGTTTGAGAGGAAAGGCAGGACCTACATGGATTGTGTGTGAGGAATTTGATCTTTGCAAACTCATACATGAAATCAGGTGATCTGTACCTCCTGTGCAGATCGTAAATGAGGTATCTACCAGATGTCACAGTTCTTCAAATGTTGCAATGCAGTTCTCAACAGTTTAAAATGTATCCAAATGTGCATTTAAATGTGTATGCTGAAAAAAGTAAACATTTAAATAGTATTTTGTGAGAAAATGCAAATTAATATACATCCTAATATAGTCATCATATTTTTTAAAAATAAGATTAATGAAGAACTGGAATGAAATGATGAGTAAAGTATTGCAAAAGTGGTATGGACTTGAAATGTATGCATGCATTTATTGCACAGGATTTATATACTGCTTAATCATCAAAGCCTCTAAATTTAATCTCCATTAAAATTACTGATAAAATCAGGTGATAAAAACAAGTTAGCCTAAAAAAACCCCAAAATAAAATCAGCCGTTTAAAAACATATACATTGTAAAGTAAAATTACATATTAAAACAGAAGTCAGATTTACATGTCTGGGTAGGCTTGCTTAAACTTTTTTAAGGAAAACTTGCTGAAAACAGTACGGCAAAGAAGCCTGCTTAATATCAATGAGCAGGGAGTTCCAATGTGGAGATGCTGCAGCACTGAAAGATCAGTCTCTGCATCTAGGGATGGAAGGAAACATCAATTTCAGTTCTCTCAGTTTCTCATTTTTCCATTTCTTATATTGTTCTGCACATTTCTGCAGTAATTTGCAATTTTTTTAAAAAAAATATGAACATCATACAGTGCTTTAGTGCAAATATCTCCTAAAAACACATTTTATCCAGTATTGACTAATATACAGTCTATCCAAATGTAATGCATTTTTCATATTATTTTCACTTATTCTTATTTAGCAGTTTCTTCCTAATATATGAATTTTTGGAAACATTGATTGGAGAACTACAGTGCAAAATTCAGATAGGTGCGAATTTTAAAGGATGGCTGTGTTTAGGTTCTCATACTATTTCAGAAAGTGCAGATTTGATAGACTTGTCTTTAAATGCAAACTGAATCAAATTTCTTCTCCAGCTCTACTTGCAACTGCTGAATGAACATTATGTGGCATTTGTAAATAGAGAGACTCGCCCGTCCCTATAGAGATTTAGAGAACAGAGCTTCTAGTAGCTGCAGAGTCAAATGTATTACGTGGCCTAGACAGATATGCTGTTACAATTCTCATTAAAATTGCACCCTAAATGTTATTAGTCTTGCTTCTAAAATCATATTCCTAAATTAGGAGTCCTTTGTTGTAACTTTATTTTTGTTTTCAAATTTTGTACAAAGTTCTGTGCATGTTTAGTTTGCAGACAACCAAAGGCCATAGCTATGCCATGTGCTTAAAAGACAACCCTCAAAACAAAGGGGGCTGTGTCAATTTCAGGATGGTTTGAGATTGGATCTCTAATGCAATTGTTGCTTCAGCAATCCTGCTCTTCCACCCCTTAGATGGGGGTGGCTTGGTCCACGCAGGAATGGAGGTAGCCACATGAGACTTCCTCCTAGAGGGAAAGGGTGAGATACTATTGGGTTTCTTTTGTCCAACTGGTGCAAGCTTGGCACCACCCTTTATAATGACAGCACTTCCCCCAGCACTTCCTCTTAAAGCCAGTGTGGCAACGAGAGATGGGGGAGAAATTCATTTCAGTTTGCATTTAAAGCCAAATCTATCAAATTTGCACTTTCAGAAACAATACAAGAACCAAAACACAGCCATCCCTCAACATTCACACTTTTCTGAATTTGTGATGCAGTTGTCTAAACCAGTGTTTTTAAAAATGCTTATGTTACAGGAAAGTATGCACAAAAATGAATATATTAGTGAAACAAAAATGCATTATATGTAGAGAAATTAGTGCCAAAATATGTTTATTAGTCAGTACTGCATACAATAATTTTCGTGAAGTTTTTTAAAAAAAGAATTGTAAATTGCTCCAGAACTGGAATTGAAGACTGGAAAAATGAGAAACTGAGAGAAGCAAAATTGACAAATCCTTCCATCCTTAGGGGAAACCCACCCACCCTTGGAGTAGTGTGGGTTTAGTTAGTTGCCCTGTTTGGGGAACTAGAATTAGGTAGGAATGTGTGAGGTGCCCCATCCTTGGCTGTTCTGTTACCTTTCTCACCTACTCCACGCTGCCCTTTATATCTGGAGTATGTTGTTGATTTGACTAAACGACACTCCTTTGTCACAACTGTGGGCTTGACTACTATGCTGACTGGCTTGTGGGGGTTGCCGCTGGTCAGGTGCTTTGGGGGCATGAAGGTTTCACCCTTCCAAATGCTGAGCAGTGAGGGTCAGGTGAGTGAACATGGGTCCCCTCAGCTCACCCTTATAAGAGGTAGGCAATGAAAGGCATGCTTCAGTCAAATGTTTGCCTTTGAGCCAGGAGATATGTGAGGTTCCGCTTCCCTTTGTCTCCTAAAGTTATGCCTTCAGTTCCTTAAAGGTGTGGTTGTATTTGCTGCAGATCCTTAATAAGGTGTATTAGCAAATAGTTCTGCAAGAATCTAGACGTACAAGGAGACCTAGTATGGCATGTCCCATGGCCCCGTCCCATAATTCATATCTCATACCCTTGATTTATTGGGGTGCTTATTGTTTTTGCACATTATCATTGGAGCCTGGACAGCTTAAAGGACAGGCTTTCTAACATGGTTTATAATAAGCTGAGAAAGAAGTTTTTCACTCTGCCTGTGTTCAAAAGCAGAGCTTGGGAAAAGTTGTTTAATTAACCAAAACAATCAAGATGAGCTCATCTCACACCCCTGCTTGCCCAGGTGGGCCTGTTTATGCCTTTCCCAAATTGAGAAAGGACAGTGAGTTTAATTGGTTTGCAAATGTTCTCACCCTGCTTATATAAAGAGTCAGAGACAGACTCATGTTAGTCAAAATAAAGCTGGGAATGAAGGTCACAGCTGTATTCCCAGACCAGATAGTAGCAAGTACAGTGTCAGAAGAGCTAAACAAAAGTCACCTATGTGAGAACCCAGCAACCTAGGTGCTGGGAAGATAGTGATCTCATAGGTATAAGATGCCACCTCCCAGAGGGTCTTTTGGATATAAATAGAGGACCACTAGATTGAGGATTAAGCCTCAAGGGGTCTCAAGAGCCTCAAAGGGTCTCACAAGCCCCAAGGAGTCTCACAAGCCCCAAGATAACATCAGGAAAGACCAACCTTCAAACAGAAACAGGAAGCAGAGTCTCAAGCAAGAATCCTCTCTGTGGCTGATTTGTGAGGCTTCCAGCCAGTGAGGCAAATGTAACGCCATTAGTTTCATTTCAGTGTTTCATTGTCTGAGACCAGTTAATGAAGTTGGGGCCTCTATATCCCAGTTGTGCTCTTTGGTTTTCATTCCAGGTGTAGAGGCAATGAAGCAGTTCAGACTGGGGGCTTATGTAGGAGTTGGAGGATCTACCCCTTCCTCGCTCTCAGCCAGTTCCTGATCCAGCCAGGTGCTTCCATCTAATTCCCTCTTCTCCCAAGTAACCCCATGTACATCTTGTCAGATACTTTAGTCATGATCCCAAGGCTCCTGCCTTGATTGACATCTCTTCTAATCCTGGGGTATGAGAGACAGCCAGGAATCCAGGCAGCTGGCACCTCTGGACCATGGCAGTGGAGGCTGGCCCATTAGGGCAAGTGGGGCAATGCCCCACCAAGATCATTCTGTCCTAAGCCAGCCCCCATCTGCCCACCTCCCATCTAGGGGGTGGCAATGGCTATCAGCCTCTTCCTTTGCCTTAGTCTCAGATTTATCTTCTTAGAACTCAACAAAGAGGAGGATAGGGGCAAGGCTAGAATTAGTTGACTCCAACAGCCATTGGCTCTGGCTTCATCTACTGTTGGCCTCCCTGCTTTCTGCCATACCAGTCATAATGGGCACCAGCCTCCACTAGACCTGGAGGTCAAGGAGATGGGTGTGAAATAAATCTCCAGGTGTTCTGAATGAACAGTCCAGGTTGTTATGGCATGCTATATTCAAGGATGTTTTATTAGAGTGGATTACATGATCTTCAGTATACAGATTCATTAAGTGGAAGGTAGTATTTCCATCCTGAACATGCATATTGTCATGGCTCTGCAGGTCCAACATAACATGCTGTTGTGCTGACATAGATTATTATGATATGCCATCCTAAGGCCTTTTGATGTCCAAGCAGAATAATATTAAGATATCCTGTTTTCGCATGTTGTGGCCTAACCATTGTGTTCATTTTTGTCCTTTGAGAGGAATTGATACTTATATTTTGTCCATCATTGATAAGGTATTGTAAAGTTTCCTTTATTGTGACAATAATAATTACAGAACCCTTGGGAACAAAATCTTTTATTTTACCTGGGGTAGACCCATTGAAATTCATGACCCTAATTTAGTCATATTACATTACATTCAGTGTGTCCATTGTTTTGGTTGGTTAATTTAAATTACATTAATTTGTCTCATCCAGTGCTGTATAGACTTAAGAAATGGTTCTCTAAGGTCTTTGGCACAGATCTCCCATCCCTGCTTCCTAAGCATTATCTTAGCTGAAGATGCCAGGGACTGCAACATGGGACCTTCTGCATGGAAAACTAGCTCAGTTTTGACTGAGGCGCAACATCCTTAAGGTTTTCACTTCAGCTCACATTTATTCTCCTTGTTTATCATCAAGAACCCTGCTTCTAGGCCTTGCACCCCCACTTCCTGATTCTTCTCGGTCCCTCTTCCAATATTTCTGATCTCTCTTTCCCTGCTTGTCTGGCATTCTTCCTTTGACCCTTGTTTATTTATCTGAAGTATTTTTACCCTGTGTTTCAAGCGAAGTCGCTTGCATAAGATCAATAAAAACAGAGGGTAGGCAGTGCCTCCCTGCAGCCTAACAATCTATGATTGCTTCTTAATGAATTCATAGTCATAAAATCATACAATTGTAGAGTTGGAAGGGGCCTCTAAGGCCATCGAGTCCAACCTCCTGCTCAATGCAGGAATCCAAATTAAAGCATATCCAACAAGTGGCTGTCCAGCTGCTTCTTGAATGCCTCCACTGTTGGAGAGCCCAGCACCTGGATAATTGGTTCCACTGTCATACTACTCTAACAGTAGTCCTGGGCTCCTGTGGGCTCCTGAGAGAACACAGGCTCTCCCACAAGCTTCCTTTTTAAACCAGGTTACCAATTTCCCCCCCAGAACAACCAGCACTTGTTCAAGGGGAAAACTGTATTGCACTCCTGTTGAGTCCACCAACCAGGTGTGTGTGTGTGTGTGTGTGTTTCATCCATATTAAACTTTGTTTAATCGTATGATGGTCAAATAAAGGAGAGTTAATGTTTTTATTATTATTATTATTATTATATCCCACCCTTCCTCCCAGTAGTAGCACAGGGTGGCAAACAAAAACACTAAAAATACTTTAAAACGTCATAAAAACAGACTTTAAAATATTAAATATTAAAATATTAAAACCAAACATCTTTACAAACATCTTTTTATAAAAAAAACCTTTAAAACATCTTAAAAAGTAATTCCAACACAGACTGTGATAAGGTCTCTATTTAAAAGGCTTGTTGAAAGAGGAAGGTCTTCAGGTACCAAAAAGATATCGAAGGTGGTGCTTGTCTAACATTTAAGGGGAGGGAATTAGCTGTATGGAGTTAATCCCCTGACCTCAGCTCGTTGCAATATAAGGACCTTTTAGAAAAAGAATAAGCAATTTTACTATAGTCTGTATGATTTAAAGCTTTGTTCCATGATAAAACAAAAGGGGAGAGGGACTCTCTGGAGATTCAAAAGCTATATACTAAGTTTTACAACGCTAAGACCTCAGGTTCAGACTTCTAGTAGACTTTACTTTGTCATTGTTTGCAAAACTGAGCACGAAGTTTTCTAACTTTTGCCTAGGAATTTTCCTACATACTTTACTGCACCTTGGGAAAAATGTAAATGCTGTAAGACATTGCTATAAAAATATTTGGGGAACTTCAAGGCTGTATTGAAGTAACTTGTATTTAGGAATGGAAGAAACTGACAGTTTCAGTTCTCTGTTTCTCATTTTTTCAATCTTAAATTCACTTTTACACATTTCTGTAGCAATTTCCAATTTTTTAAAAAATATCTTCATGAAAATTCGTCAGCAATTTAGTGTGTATTTCTCTTAATAAATACATTTTTTGTATGCAGTTTTGATGGATGGATGCATTTTGTAAGCTATTTTTGCTAACATAAGAACATAAGAAGAGCCTGCTGGATCAGGCCAAAGGCCCATCTAGTCCAGCATCCTGTTCTCACAATAAGAATATAAGAAGAGCCTGCTGGATCAGGCCTGCGGCCCATCTAGTCCAGCATCCTGTTCTCACAGTGGCCAACCAGGTGCCTGGGGAAGCCCCAAGCAGGACCCGAGTGCAAGAACACTCTCTCCTCCTGAGGCTTCCGGCAACTGGTTTTCAGAAGCATGCTGCCTCTGACTACGGTGGCAGAGCACAGCCATCATGGCTAGTAGCCATTGATAGCCCTGTCCTCCATGAATTTGTCTAATCTTCTTTTAAAGCCATCCAAGCTGGTGGCCATTACTGCATCTTGTGGGAGCAAATTCCATAGTTTAACTATGCGCTGAGTAAAGAAGTACTTTCTTTTGTCTGTCCTGAATCTTCCAACATTCAGCTTCTTTGAATGTCCACGAGTTCTAGTATTATGAGAGAGGGAGAAGAACTTTTCTCTATCCACTTTCTCAATGCCATGCATAATTTAATACACTTCTATCATGTCTCCTCTGACCCACCTTTTCTCTAAACTAAAAAGCCCCAAATGCTGCAACCTTTCCTCGTAAGGGAGTCGCTCCATCCCCTTGATCATTCTGGTTGCCCTCTTCTGAACCTTTTCCAACTCTATAATATCCTTTCTGAGATGTGGCGACCAGAACTGTACACAGTATTCCAAATGCGGCCGCACCATAGATTTATACAACGGCATGATGATATCAGCTGTTTTATTTTCAATACCTTTCCTAACTATCGCTAGCATGGAATTTGCCTTTTTCACAGCTGCCGCACACTGGGTCGACATTTTCATCGTGCTGTCCACCACAACCCCGAGGTCTCTCTCCTGGTCGGTCACCGCCAGTTCAGACCCCATGAGCGTATATGTGAAATTCAGATATTTTGCTCCAATATGCATAATTTTACACTTGTTTATATTGAATTGCATTTGCCATTTTTCCGCCCATTCACTCAGTTTGGAGAGATCTTTTTGGAGCTCTTCGCAATCCCTTTTCGTTTTAACAACCCTGAACAATTTAGTGCCGTCAGCAAACTTGGCCACTTCACTGCTCACTCCTAATTCTAGGTCATTAATGAACAAGTTGAAAAGTATAGGTCCCAATACCGATCCTTGAGGGACTCCACTTTCTACAGCCCTCCATTGGGAGAACTGTCCGTTTATTCCTACTCTCTGCTTTCTGCTTCTTAACCAATTCCTTATCCACAAGAGGACCTCTCCTCTTATTCCATGACTGCTAAGCTTCCTCAGAAGCCTTTGGTGAGGTACCTTGTCAAACGCTTTTTGAAAGTCTACTATGTCCACTGGATCACCTCTATCTATATGCTTGTTGACACTCTCAAAGAATTCTAATAGGTTACTGAGACAGGACTTTCCCTTGCAGAAGCCATGCTGGCTCTGCTTCAGCAAGGCTTGTTCTTCTATGTGTTTAGTTAATCTAGCTTTAATAATACTTTGTACCAGTTTTCCAGGGACAGAAGTTAAGCTAACTGGCCTGTAATTTCCGGGATCCCCTCTGGATCCCTTTTTGAAGATTGGCGTTACATTTGCCACTTTCCAGTCCTCAGGCACAGAGGAGGACCCGAGGGACAAGTTACATATTTTAGTTAGCAGATCAGCAATTTCACCTTTGAGTTCTTTGAGAACTCTCGGGTGGATGCCATCCGGGCCCGGTGATTTGTCAGTTTTTATATTGTCCATTAAGCTTAGAACTTCCTCTCTCGTTGCCACTATTTGTCTTAGTTCCTCAGAATCCCTTCCTGCAAATGTTAGTTCAGGTTCAGGGATCTGCCCTATATCTTCCACTGTGAAGACAGATGCAAAGAATTCATTTAGCTTCTCTGCAATCTCCTGATCGTTCTTTAGTACACCTTTGACTCCCTTATCATCCAAGGGTCCAATCGCCTCCCTAGATGATCTCCTGCTTTGAATGTATTTATAGAATTTTTTGTTGTTGGTTTTTATGTTCTTAGCAATGTGCTCCTCAAATTCTTTTTTAGCATCCCTTATTGTCTTCTTGCATTTCTTTTGCCAGAGTTTGTGTTCTTTTTTATTTTCTTCATTTGGACAAGACTCCCATTTTCTGAAGGAAGACTTTTTGCCTCTAAGAGCATAATGCACTGCTGTATATTTATTTATTTATTTATTTTATTTATTTATTGAATTTCTTAGTCGCCCATCTGGCTGGCTATCCAGCCACTCTGGGCGACGTACAAAATAGGCATACAAATATAACAGACATTAACAATCTGAAAACAATAATGATAAAATACAGATAAATAATGATACAGATAACAATTTAACATAATGTTCATAAAATACCCCAAAGTAGACAAGCCGTGAAAACAAAAGCAACAAAGTCTGAGTCCCTCTGAAACATGACGAAGTTTCCATCTGGGAGATCTGCTCAAATTCAGCCATCAGTTAGCAGGCTTGACACCCAATACAGCCTTGACAATCTTCACAAAGAACCCTCATCCACATAAGTGCTGGGCCACATTCCCTGACGCTATGCATTTCAGCAACCTCTCACACACCTTATTGCACTTTTCCAGCGAGTGGAATTCCAGATTTTGAGGTTTTGTTCTCTTTCCTTCACTCACTTTCTCTCCTGTAAATTTAAAAAAGCTAGCTTCTTCAAATATCTCTCTCAACCGTTTCTTGTATCCCTGTTTTGTGATTAGCTCATCATGACGCAACTGCTCCACTTCATCCCACTTTCTCTGGAGGGTTTCAGGCAAAGCTGGGTACACTAAGAGAGAATGTGGGTGACAAACAAGTGGAGTTTCAAATGTAAGAGAATAAACACAAGTGCTTGGTTCAGACACATCAGCCAATCTGTTGTTCTTTCCACATACAAGAAGAACCTTTGTCTGTCTGTTCTTGGTTTCACATGAATCTCCATCTCTCATCCACATCCCAACAAACATATTGTTTTCAATTTCCCATTCATGCCAGATTCCGAGAATCCCACTGTAGGCATTCCACCGGAAACTCTGCTCATGCTGTGTGACATTATGGAATGGGCAGAACTCATATTTGTACAAAGACTCCACATAACTGAAGCACTTGCCTGCCAGTCTAAAAAGATGTGCAGGACCTGACAGAGGGGAGGGGGCCGCTTTGGGCTGGAGGCGGTTCGAGGGAGGCAGGAAGGGATTGTTGAGCCCGAAGCTGTTGGGCTCCTCCACTACTTTCATCTTCCCGGCAGCGGCTTGTCCTCCCATCCGAGGCAGCACCAAAAGCAGGAGCAGAAGGTGGGGGGGGAGCGCTGTCGCCATATCAACCCTTTCCTCTTTCTCTTCCTTCCCGCCGCGGCGGCTACTGGTGGGGGCGGCCATCTTTAGTAGCCTACAAGACCCGAAAGCGGCTGCAGGTTCCTCTTCCGGGGCGCCTGGGAGCTTTCCCCCCCCCTCTCTCTCTCGCTAGTGGTGCGCGCGGCGATAATATATGTATATATTATTTTCACTAATCTATTCATTTTTATGCACTCTTTCCTCTAACATATGGATTTTTGTAAACACTGTTTGGTTGGAGAACTGCATTGCAATATTCGGGTAAGTGCAAATTTTGGAGGATGTCTGTGTTTCGGTTCTCGTATTGTTTCAGGAAATGCAGATTTGCTAGATTTGGCTTTAAATGCAAACTGAATTGATTTTTTCCTCAATCCCTACTTGTATTTCCATTACACATTTACATGCAAGAGCATCTACTTTTCATGATTGTAATATCATTGTGGTATAATATCATATTTTGCTTTGTGACCATGCTTGGGTGGCTACTTATGGCTCCAAACAGGGGATGCATCACCAAAAGAAGAGCCAAAAAGAGCACCTGGATTTGCATAATATTTGCATATGCTCATTATATGTATATATGCAAATTTGGAATTAATTACTATAATTTAAATATATATGCAGTACATCTCACTATAGTGGGGACTGTGTCTGGGTGACCTAGGTGCTGTCCAGGTGTGAACTATTTTTGGATAATTTCAAGGTCCTTGCTTTCCCTTCTTTCAATTATTTGTCTTTAAACCTGACTTGGACCAGACAGTCCTTCAAACAGAGGACCTCTGATCAACCATCAAACACAGTCTGGGAACATTGAAATCTTAGAATGTGTACCACTAGAGAAAAAGAGGTCTTTACTAGGCTTAAAAAACTATTTTCAAGCTAAATGTTCAACGTGAATTGCAGGCTGGTATTATGAAATAGGAGAAGGGTGTGACTTAGATCGTTTTGTTGGGATCCCATTAAAAGTCCTTTAGTAGACAAATAATAAAGACAGAAGATGTTGTAGAAGAAATTAATATCATAATAACAATTCCATCAAAGGTTTGGGATACATTTAGAGACTATTTGTGCCCTCCAAAATCACCACCGGCATCGATTGTTTTTGGCCCACAATTGGCAACAATTAGGAATGGATCAATTTGTGGTAATCAAATGAGAGAGATAATGACTGATGTAAGGCCAGCATTATTTAAATATTTTCAAATAAGGGATTCTAAATGACAGAAATAGATCTAGAAGCACCCCCAGACTATGAACCTGCTCTTTCAGAAGGAGTACAACCCCATCCAAAGCAGGCAACTGACCAATTATCCAAACTCAGGAACCACCAACCCACAGTGCCTTTGTCTTGCTCGGATTCAGACTCAATTTATTGGCCCTCATCCAGCTCAGCACCAAGTCCAGGCCGGGGTCCAGGGCTTGCACGGCCTCTCAGGATTTGGATGTTACAGAGAAATAGAGCTGGATATCATCAGCGTACTGCTGACACCTCGCCCCAAATCTCCTGATGCCTGCTACCAAAGGCTTCATGTAGATGTTAAACAGCATAGAGGACAAGATGGTACCATGCGGCACCCCAAAGTACTACTGCAAGGAGGCCGAAATACAATCACCTAATGCTGTTCTCTGAAAATGACCCCGGAGGTAGGATCTGAACCACTGTAAAACAGTGCCTCCAATACCCATCTCACCAAGTCAGCTCAGAAGGATACCATGGTCAATGGTATCAAATGCTCGAGAGATCAAGTAAGAATAACAGGGTAGCATTCCCCCTGTCCTTCTGATAAAGGTCATCCAACATGGTGACCAAGGCCGATTCAGTCCCATAACCAGGCCTGAACCCAGTCTGGAATGGGTCAAGATAATCTGTTTCATACAAGAGTATTTGCAATTGCTCTGCCACAACCCGCTCAATCACCTTCCCTAAAAAGGGGATACTTGCGATTGGGCTGTAGTTGTCACAAACCAATAGGCTTTTTCAGGAGTGGTTGGATCACCACCTCTTTCAGGGTGGCTAAAATGACTCCCTCCCACAATGACATGTTGATCACACCCCGGATCCACTTGGTCAAAGCCCCTCGGCAAGCTTTAATAAGGGCAAGGGTAGAGAGGACATGTTGTTGGCCACTTCATCACAAGCACCTTGTCCATGTCATCAGGCCACAACAGTTGAAACCAATCCCAAGATGTTGCAGCAGACTTTGCACTGGATACCTCATTGAGGACTACACTAGATATTGATGGGGCATCAAGATTGCTATAGAAGTGAGCAACTTTACCTTCAAAGTGCCTTGCAAAAAAAATCACAGTGGGCCTTTGAAGGGTTTAAAACTCCATTTCCTGGAGGTGATGTGAACAGACCCCTGACAATATAGAAAAGCTCCACCTGATAGCTAATTGAGGATGTAATAGTGGCAGAGAAGTGGGCCTTCTTTGCTGCCCTCACTGCCACACAGTAGGCACAGGTATGTTTTACATGTGCCTGAACAGCCTCACAGCAGATCTTTTGCCACTTGTGCTCTAGCCATCGTCCAACCTATTTCATTGCCCTTACTTCACTGGTGTACCAAGGTACAAACCGGACTCCACAGTGCTGGAGAGGGCACTCAGGAGCAACTGTGTCAAGAGCCTGATGTGCCTCGTTGGTCCACAGCATGACAAGGGCTTCAACAGGGTTATCTCCTCTATCTACTGTGAACTCCCCCAGGGCATTTAGGAATCCAGTGGATTCCATTAGTTTCTGGAAGTGGACCATCTTACTCTGTCCACCGCCCATGCAGGGGAGGATCAAAACCATAAGACTGACCATGACAATGGGGTGACATCCACCCCTCCTATCTCCAAACCATTCCTTCCTCCATCTGGATCAAAAACCAAGTTGAGGGTGTGTCCTGCTCTATGCGTTGGGCCAGTGACAACTTCACACAGCCCAATTGTAATCATGGAGGCCATGAAGTCCCAATCTGGAACACTAGAGACAGCCCCAGCATGGACATTGAAGCCCAGCACTATCATTCTGGGCTCCTCCAAACCACAGCCAAGACAGCCTCCTCCAGCTCAATCAGAGAACCTGCCGAGCAGCAAGGTGGATGGCACACCAGAAGCTAGTTTACTGTCTCCTTGGCCCAACACCAGGTGTAGGCCCTCACAGCGAGCTCCTAGAGAGAATGGTTTCCTGGTGACAGAGATGGAAGTTCTGTAGACTACAACAACCCCTCCCGCCATCTCTGCAGACTGTGCTGGTGTTGTACCTAGTAGCCAAGTGGGCAAAGCTGGGTCAGATCAACTCCTCCCAGCTCACCCACCGGGTCTTGGTAATGTATACCAAATCGGCACCCTCATCCATGATCAAATCATGGATGAGTGTGATCTTATTGTGTACCGATCTGGTATTAAACAACAGCACACACAGGACAGTGGGCACAGCAGGTGAGCAATGAGGAACCCATCCATGAGAGGAGTGGGAATGAGGAACAAGGTGTAGATAACCTTGCCTTTGACTTCTATGGTAGCTCACCACCTCCCCATGACTATAGCTCCCTCTAGACATGATCACTGAGATTGGGATGGCATCACCCATGTCCCTTCTTACTAAGACTCCTCCTAAACATCAGGTATGCACCCAACAAAAGCCCACCAACAAAACCTACCTGAACCAATTATCCCAATAGGCCTCTGAGAGAATTGGGAACAGTCAGACACACTCAATATATTTCACACAGGGCCCATCTACTCCCCCTCCTGTCTCACACCAAACGAAGGCCAGCCTTCTGCCAGTTGCAGACTCACTCTGAAGGCATCTGGCGACTTTCTCCTATCATTCAGTTCACTGCACAGACTCTCACCCTGCACAAGAACTACACAATCGCCTCATGACCTCCCCTCTACCAATCTCCTCTAGATTGCTTTTTTTTAATTGAAAAGGGGGTAGAACCCTCACCATCAGAACTTCCTAAGGGACTCCCCAAGAGTAGCTGGGCTTTTATGCCCCCTGGCCCAGCCAGGAGCTGATGCAAGAGGCTGCAAGATTGTCTGCAGCTTCTCTCCAGAGTCAGGGTCAGGTAGGGGGTCCCAGTCCTTGCAGCACTTACCAGGGACTTCAGCTGTCTTGAGAGACAACAACCCAGAGGAGCAAGCAAGCAAACACCCAGATGCTCAAGTACTTGCTCCCAGGGAAGGTCTTCTCCAGTGCCCCAGTGCTGCAGCTGTTTGGCAAAGAAATGTTCAGCCCCATTAAAATACCTGTTGTAAATTTTAAAAAGCCCTTTGATGTTTCTCCTCAGCCCCATTGTTTGGTGGCAATGAGTTATTATAATTAATTATTGCTCTTATAGTTACTGCCTTTAATTTTAGACTTTATTTAAAGCATTAACAATTAATTTAATTGTGTAGCTAAAGATAGTGAAATTTACATAGGAGGAAGAAAACCTTAATATGGTTTTCACAAGGAGAATCCTGTAAACTTATAACAGCAATTAGGTTGGGATTTGTCTATTTTATTTTTTTTACTGCATTTCTGATATATCGACTCTTGTCTTTAATTACCCCACTAAGGAGAGCACCCAAGGAAATTACTAGGACATTTGCTATGACCTGGACAGCTGTAGTTTTGCTTGTGGTCTCACTGGCATGATCTGGTGCTTATTTGGAATGAGTCCATGAGTTGCGGCTCAGTGGTAGACCATCTGCTTTGAATGCAGAAGATCTCAAGTTCAGTCCCTGGCATCTCCAAAAAGAGCTGGAAAAGACTTCTGTATGAAAAGGAAAGCTGCTGCCATTCACTGTAAATACTGAGCTAGATGGACCAAAGGTCTGACTCAGTTTAAGGCAACTTACTATGTTCTTATGAAGGTTTCCTGTTCCTTCTAAGCAACATTTATAAGAACATAAGAAGAGCCTGCTGGATCAGGCCAATGGCTCATCTAGTCCAACATCCTGTTCTCACAGTGGCCAACCAGATGCCTACAGAAAGCCCACAAGCAGGACCTGAGCTCAAGAGCACTCTTTCCTCCTGTGGTTTCTAGCAACTGGTATTCAGAAGCATACCGCCTTTGACCATGAAGGGAGAGAATAGCCACTGTGACTAATAGCCTTTGATAGCCTTATACTCCATGCATTTGTCTAATCCTCTTTTAAAGCCAAATACTGCCATCACTGCCTCCTGTGTCCATCACTGCCTCCTGTGGGAGTGAATTCCATAATTTAACTGTGCACTATGTGAAGTACTTTCTTTTGTCTTTCCTGAATCTTCCAGCATTCAGCTTCATTGGATGTCCCCAATTTCTAGTGTTATGAGAGAGGGAGAAAAACTTTTCTCTATGCCATGCACAATTTTATACATTACTATCACATCACCTCTTATGCACCTGGTCTCTAAACTAAAAATCCCCAAATGCTGCAACCTTTCCTCATAGAGGGGTTGTTTCACAACCTTGATCATGCTGTTTGCCCTTTTCTGAACTTTTCTTTTCAGTTAGTTTTATTTTCAGTTCCTTTCTTAATGGTCCCTAGCATGGAGTTTGCCTTTTTCACAGCTACCACACACTGAGTTAACATTTTAATCCACAATGACCCCTCACCAAACTTCCAGGGAATGTTGGCGGGGGAAAATAATGTTAAACACCAGCAGCTTCCGGTGCAACCAAAGTAAGCCCTTCAGGGATGCTCACAAACTCAAGACAGCTTTTTGCCAAGGAGCCTTTCAATTTGGACCTGGTTCTGACTGCTCTCTGTGGTTGCTTTTAAAATACATTTTAAAGAAGAGAGAACCTATCACTAGTCTACAACCTCTTGTTTAGTTTGCATTTTTAGGTACCCCAAGGAAATGCAGGGATATTTGATATAGTTTGGCTGACTGGGCAATAAAAGCTCTCCCATATCAGAGATACAATTTTCTCTGAAATAACAAATCTGTATGTACTCAGTTGCTGGTGCTGTCTTAGTAGATTTCCTTAAAGCTGTTGGGAAAGTAAGAAGGTTATTTGGTGATTTCCAGCTGTGCATTCTCCCCACTGGCTTGCTGGCCAGTTCTCAAATGGGTCAAGGCATTCCCGTTAAAAAATTGTGCTCTCCTAGATCTAAACAAGTAGCCTGCTGTAGCATTTTGATAATTTCACTTGCTGGGGATCAGCCATTTCTTTATTTCATAAATCCCTTTATAAATACAGTTGTGTCTGAGACAAGAAAACACTCTCAAGGATAATCGGAGGAGGAAGGGAGATCACAAGCTTGTGCCAGACTAGTAAACACAATGCCAGCAATAATTGTAAGAATGTATTTCTTCTTATAGGCCGCAGATTTTCCCCAGGCTACAAGGACACATCCCCATCTAAATCTTCATCTAAAAGGGTAATTATTGTATGCACAGCAACCCACCCATAGCTTTTCATGTGTATAACTCACATACTATTTTTGTTCTTTGCTCCTCTGAGTCCTTTCCATCTGTCAGTGGAGCCTCAAGTGTTAAGATATTTATCACAGAGGAGCATAAAATAATGCATGTTATGGAAAAGGTGGATAGGGAGATTTTTCTTCTCCCTCTCATAATATTAGAACTCAGGATCATCCAATGACGCTGAATGTTGGAAGATTCAGGACACACAATAGAAAGTTCTTCACACAAAACATACTATGGAATTCATTCTGAGAGATGAAGTGATGGCAAGCAATTTGAATGGCTTTAAAGAGAATTAGACAAACTAATGGAGAAGGCAATTGATGGCTATTAGCCATAATGGCTATATTCTACCTCTATGTCAGAGGTGGTATGCCTCGGAATACCAGTTGCTGGGAGTCACAGGTTAGCACTGTTGCATTCATGTCCAGCTTGCAGGCATACTGTAGGCATCTGGCTGACCACCGTGAGAATAGGATGCTGGATTGGAGGAGCATTTGGCCTAATCCAGCAGGCCTCTTCTTAAGCGTATTTATGTTTCCCACACACAGCTAAAAATTCCCAGTGTTCCCTGGGAAAAGGGATAGTTTGTTCAACCACTCTGGGAATTTTATCTCTGTGAAGTGAATAGGGGGTCTCCTAACAACATCTATGGAACCTTAACAAATTAGTTTCCAGAATTCTTTGGGGGAAGCTATGACTGTTTATAGTGGCATAAAAATGTAAATGTACTGTCTTCAAGTCGATCCCGACTTATGGCGACCCTATGAATAGGGTTTTCATGAGGCTGAGAGGCAGTGACTGGCCCAAGGTCACCCAGTGAGCTTCATGGATATGTGGGGATTTGAACCTTGGTTTCCCAGGTTGTAGTCCAAAACCTTAACCTAACCTTTCCCAACCAGTGTGCCTCCAGATGTTGTTGGACCACAACTCCCATCAGCCTCAGCCAGCATTGCCAATGGTCAGCAAAGATGGGAATTGTGATCCAACAACATCTGGAGGCACACTGGTTGGGAAAGGCTGCCTTAATCACTACACCACACTGGCTCTCATTATAGTGGCATAATGCTGTGTTATATATATAGTGTAGATGTGACCTATGTGTAGAGCAGGAGTGGCTAACTTGCAGCCTGCAGACCATATATGACCCAACAAAACTTGGGGGGGGCTTGGGGTCCACTCAGGTAATGTTTTGGGGGAGTTCCTGTGAACCAGGGCTTCATAGGGCTCCCCAGTATGTCCTCTACCTCAACAAAGGCTTTGCTTCTAGGCGCACTAAAAATAGTACCAAGTCAGAAGTTGAATAAGATGCCTTTGGCAGCCAAAGAGCCGAAGAACAGCGATCAGAGTTTATTGCAGCTGAAGGCATTACAGCAGGAGGGTGATTGAATAACAATGAAGCAGTCAGTAGGATGTTAATGAGCTTAACTGCAGTCAGCAGCAAACATTGCCTATTGAGAAGGATAGGTGAGAAAGAGTACCTTATTTGAAGTAATTCTTCAGGGGCTAGGGGTGGGGGATACAAAATAATGAGAAAATAATCCATGTACAATAAAATAAAGTAACAGAAAACAAAATGAAATCAACTAAATTAAATAGAAGAAAAGATGCACAAATCTGGGGGGTGTTAGTGGAAGAAACTGGGGGGAGGGAAATAAGATAAATGGGGGAAGAGATGAATAACATTGGGGTAAGAGGAACTGAAAATGAATGATAAGGGTTTTAGTGGAAGAAGGATTTTAAATATGTGCATTAATTGTGTGTATGTGTGTGTTGTGCGACTGGGTGCACACACATGTAATTGGATGTGCATGCACTGGTATGTGGCCCTGAAAGGGATGGCCAACCCTCAATGCAATCCTCAGGTCAAAAAAGATTAGCCGCCCCTTGTGTATAGTAAACTTTCAAGTGGGGGGTGGCATTGGGGATGAGCACACCACCATCCATAATTGTTCTCATCTCCTTCCACAAGCTGGAGGTGACTGTTTGAAGTGGGGAGACTCAGGTGCTCCTGGGTATAGGAGTATAGGAGGCTGCCCCCTAAGACAGTCACACTCATGGAGGGTGAGAAGAACTAAAAAGTGGGGCAGAGCTAGCGAGTTCCTCCCCACTGTCCCCATTACATATTTACTTGATACATTTAGAAAATGCCTGGAGAAGGCTGTATCGGAGCCATTTTATAGCGTTGCCCCTTCTTGATGCCTGGCCTCCATTAGGGTCTATTTGATTTATAGACAATGTGCTTCGGTAGTTGTGCCTCCTACAGTGGTGCAATTGTGATACAGCAGCAGAGTCATAATGGTTACTTTGTGCCATGGAGTCTGGAGTGAGGTTTATGTCATGACAAGTTCATATTCTTATTGACTGTATTCCTCATTACTGGAAATTGACAACTGGACATGTCATTGGTTTCTGATCTCTCTCTCTCTCTCTCTCTCTGTGTGTGTGTGTGTGTGTGTGTGTGTTTGTGTGAAGAATGAGGGATATAGGGATACTGAGAGTTCTTTCTCATAGGGAAACACAAATCAGCCTATTTCCTGTTTTTGGTCACTCACAAGTCTGTTCTGTCCCATTTGTGCATAAATCCCCCCCAATATACTTTACTCCTAAATTGCATTTCAATTCATATTGAAATGCACCTTTTGACTATTTTCTTTCAAAATAAAGATTTCTAAACATATCTTACCTCCAGATATATGTTTTATAAAGCACTTTTTCATCTGTTTTCTGAGCTGAGAACATTCTCACAAACATGGAATCTGATGGATAGCTACATTCTGATTCTTGCATCATTCTAGGAGGTGCAGATCAGGTCAATTCATATCAGAGATTTTCAGAGACTGAACTCCTGAAGCTTTCCTCAATTCTTCTTTTCATGTAAGGCCCCCAGAGCTGTTGTTTCTAGTCTGCTAGATGCCAGATGATCTCAGTATGGATTACAATCTATACAATGACAGTACAACATAAACACAATAACCAAAATCTATTTTCTACATAAAATCCATTAATCAGCCATAATTAATATAGGCAACTCTGGTATAACTGCAGCCAACATCCCTCAAATAGACATACCTTAACTTGGCACTGGAATGATACCAACAATGGTGTTAACTGGTCTTTTAAGGGGAGGGTATTCCACAGCCAGGATCCTACAGTGGTGGAGGGCCACTTCCACATCTCCACTTAATGTACAGCTTCCCCAGTTGGGGCATGGAGCTGAACTCTCCCTCAGCAAACCCCCATGCCATTTTGAGTTTTATTGATGGCACCCAACTCCTGGTCTCCTGATAGCCTCTCCTAGTGACTTCATATGGATATCCCATGGGGGACAAGATAGAAATTTGCAGTACCCCTTAGCTTAATTGCTGTAGGGCAGAGTCAAAGTCCCCCAATGCTAACTTCTGAAACTGTCCCTGCAGGTAGGACGGAAACCACCATAACACTGTGCCTCCAACTTCCATCCTGTATAGCTAGTCCAGTAAGATCTCACGGTTTGACAGTATGAAAAGCTGCTGGGAGGTCCAGGAGGATTAACAGAGTCAGACTCCCCTTGTCTCTCCTCCAGTGCAGGTCATCCATCAGAGTAAGCAAGGCCATTTTAGTCCCAAAACCTGGCCTGAAACCAGACTAGAATTGATGTAGATGATCTGTTTCCTCCTAAAATGTCTGAAATGAATGGGTCACCACTCTCTGCTAGGTCGTAGGTCTCATATAACAGGGGTAGGGAATGTTTTTCAATCTGAAGACTCCATTCCTTCCTGAGCAACCTTTGGGGGGGTATATGTCAGTGGTGGTAGTGGCCAGAAATGGTGTGGCTGGAGAGACGGATTCTGGGGACAGTCCTAAGGGCCAGACAGAGAGAGTAGGAAAGCTACATTCAGAGCCCAGACCTGAGGGTCCCCAGCTTTGCCATATATCTTCAGTAGGCAAACTCCTACTTTAAACCCCCTGCCCACCAACCTGCAGACTTCTCTTGTTGTCTAATAAAACCCATTCCCTTACCTCAGGGATGGTGAACCTCTACCCGGTGCCACATGTGACCCTCCAGGCCTCTCTATATGGCCCTTGGGACTCTCCAAATGCCACATCCCTCCTGAACCACACCTCCATTGTCCTGCTTTGCACCTTTCTTGTGTGTTGTTGCCTGGCTGGACTCCGTCCTTGAACTCTGTGCGAATGAAGGAACTAGCCTATCGGACAAAATCAAATTCACATGTATTGCTCTGTTCACTTTTGCATCTGGTCCCATCCGCCCCTTGTATGTGGCCCCCAGAAATTTGCCCAAGAAGGGAATGCGGCTCTTGGACTGAAAAGGTTCCCTGCTCTTGCCTTATCTGATGTTGGTGTGTTTTATCTTAGTCATTACTGAGAGATGTTTCACGTTCTCTCTCTCTCTCTCTCTGGCATGAATTGACTCCCAACACTGGCCTTTTCTTCATTAGGGATGAGCAGATTTGTATTATTCAGTACCATAATTCTTCCATGGTTTTGGCTTTTTTCCTGTTACCCACTCTGTCTGCTTTCTGATTGTACAAGGCAAAAGGTTACAGTTCATTTTAGAAACGGTGCATGTGCTGATTGCTCCTCCCACAGTTTTCCATTTTGGATCTTATAAGTGGGATTAATTCTTCCATAGGAGCCCAGTAATTCAGCACTGTAAGTTTACTTACTTATTTACTATATTTTTGAAAAAGACTACCTAATAACACTATTATCTGGGCAGCTCTCAACATAAGCTGATAATGTAGCATTAAACACACACACAATAACATAAAAAAAACAATTTGCAGAATGTTCCTGTTTTCTTTTCCAAGCAGAGAGAAGCATAAAAACAGATGACAAACAATGCACATTATATAAACAGTAGTTCAGAAAGGCCTGGGAGGATTCTTTTTTTTTTTTAAGGAAGAAGCAGAGTCTGCCTAAGGTTTGATTTTACCAGGGACAACTCATTGTTGAGGGAGGCTGCACTTCATGAAAAACTGCAATGATCATCATCATCATCATGATTATCAGGAGTGTGTAAAGGGGTGAAGAAAATGGCTGAGAAGTTCAGGAAGATAGGAACACAGGAAGCTGCCTTATATGCAGAGCTTGGAAAAGTTACTTTTTTGAACTACAACTCCCATCAGCCCAATCCAGTGGCCATGCTGGCTGGGGCTGATGGGAGTTGTAGTTCAAAAAAGTAACTTTTCCAAGCTCTGCTTATATGGGATCAGACCAATGGACCATCTAGCTCTGTACTGTCTACACCAGCCTTTCCCAACCTTTGGGTCCCCAGATGTTACTGGACTATAATACCCACCATTCCTGACTATTGGCCATGCTGCCTGGGACTGATGGGACCTGTAGTCCAACAACATCTGGGGACCCAAAGGTTGGGAAAGGCTGGTCTACACTGACTAGCAGTGGCTCTCTAGGGTTTCAGGCAGAGGTCTCTCTCAGCCCTCTGTGGAGATGCCAGGGACTGACCTGAGCCCTTCTGCATGCAAAGCAGATGCTCTACCACTGAGCTATGGATGACGATAATAATGATTGCTGCTGCTGCTGCTGCTGCTACTGTTACTAGTGCTGCTGCTGTTCTGTTATTGCTATTATTTGTTTTCCTCTCAGACATTTTTTTAAAGGCTGAGGAGCCTGAATTTGTTTAGACTCCTCACTCCCATTCAGAAGGAGTTACAAATTCCTGATCGTTTTGGTTCACCATCCTTTTATGAGTGTGCTTATTCAGAAGTATATTGAACATATGTTTATAAATATGTTGCAAGGCTTAATTCGAAAACAAAAGGGCATCTGGGTGTTTGTAAGCATTTGGCAGACACACCATGCTGAATGGAAAAGAAAAAAACCCCACAACCCAACAACAACAACTCTGCTGTTTAAAGAAGGATCCACCCAGCTGTAAGATGCATTATTTCTTGGATGGCAGAGAAACATCATTTGCTGTGGTTATACCTCAGAGGCCAACATCCCTTTCAGATGTTCTAATGAAAGCTCATGGGAGGAATGGGAGAGAATGGAATTACAGTGGCAGGGCCTGCTTTTGACCAATGTGCATTCAATAGAATGTCTGTAGACTGCTCACATGCATACAGATTTACATATGGAGGACTTCCCCTGCCAATGATGATGCTCAAACTCATAAAAAGGCCCAGTCCAGTGGGCAACCAGATCAGGCACTGAGTGAGGGGCCCTGCATCTGGGATGGTAGAGCTCCCACTTAGTGATGAAGTCATGGGGTGCAACTGGACCTACATTAATCAGATAGTGTTACATCATGTTTCTTTTGGCTGTAGAACACAGAGATATAAGAAAGAACTGACAGTGATTCCTTGCTGAGTGGTGGGCTTGGCAAATGAGACAAATTAGCAGGACTAGGTCAAACACAACTCTGTTGGCAAGGAGTTTACTTTCCAGAAGGCAAAGCGGTCGAACAAGAGGTCCAGGAGCACATGGCAATTGCTTGTACTTCACCATGAAGAAATGTGGACAGGTGGTAAGACAGGTAAAGTTGAAATAATTAAAATCCTTGCAAAGAATTGCTGAGATGCCATAGGAATAATGGAGTACAACAGTGTCAGCCTTGTAGGGATGGAAGGATCTGTCAATTTATTTTCTCTCTGCTTTTCATTTTTCATGTTTTAAATTCAGTTCTCCACATTTTTGTACCAATGCATGATTTAAAAAAAAAAACACAAAATTCAGCATTTTAGTGCAAATTTCTCAAAATGAATACACATTTGTATGCAGTTTTGACTAATGAACACATTTTTGCAAGCATTTTCTCCTAAAATAATGATGTTTTGTATGTTATTTTCACTCAAATTTTAATTCTTACGAACATTTATCACTTAAGATATGCATTTTTTAAAAAAAAATGGTTGGAGAACTGCATCACAACATTTGGATAAGTGTGGATTTTGAAGGACGGCTGTTTTGGTTTTCATATTGTTCAGGCAGTAAGTTTGATTTGGGTTGAAATGCAAACTGAATCAAATCCTCACCCTCATCCCTACAATTTGTCGCTCTATGCGTACAAGCTGGGTTTGGGATTTTGTCTCTTTGTCACAGTTGGACCTCCCTTGCCTGACCCCTCAGTCTTGGAACACCCGCAGTTGCTGCAGTCCATATTGCCCAACATCACAGGAGCCAATGGCTACCGAATCAGATAATCTGTTTGAAGAGGAAAGACAACTCCTCAAGGCATTTTTAAAATTATTATTATAATTTATTATAATTTATTTATACCCCGCCTTTCGGCCCAAGGCCCTCAAGGCGGCTTACAGAAGACACAAATATCAAAATACAATATAAGAATACATCAATAAAACAATAAAGCAATACAATAAAGCAATACGATTTACAAAATACAATTTACAAGAGTTAAATAACAATAACCATCACAATCTACATTTCCAACGTAACACTTGCAGTGCTAAAATTGGCCCCAAGTTACCGTCTAAAAGCACATAAGTCCATGAGTCCACTACCTAGCTGGAACTAAGCAGGTCTGGGTATGTCAGGCCTGGGTGGATATTTGCAAAGAAGCCTCACGTACGCTGCCTTGAGTCCCATGATGGAAGGAGGCTTGGTGCCTACGGTAGGCCCTTCCCGGTAGCTAACTTGCTCCTTGAAGCGGCTCAGGAAGGCAAAAGTTAGATTAGTCCTGAAGGAACATGCAGGCAAGGCTCCTGAAGAAACAGACCTGCTGCTGCTTCTGTCGCCTCCTCCTCCTTCACCGAGCTGGTGCGGCCGCCTCTGCCACCACTGGCCCGCCTGCATGCTTGAGGCCGAGCCAACTATTTTTTTAAATAATAGTTGTGTGCCCAAGTGGGCACCCACTCCTAGCTTTTGAACACCCAGTGGACACAAATAGACATAAAATTTAATCAATGAATCAAGAATTCATTGATTTTGGGCTCCGCCCTGGGCTCCTACTAGGAGAAAGGGTGGGATATACAGTAAATCAAATAAATAAATAAATAAGAACACAAATTCAGATTGGAAGCCACTGGCTAGAGGAATGAAATGTTAGTGAAATTGAACAGAAGCAGAAGAACATGTGGGCACATTGCACAATAATTCTTAGGGTTATTACAACCCCCCAGTGTTCCTAAAAACCTTCTTAACAAAATATCTGTCCCAGCACTTTGCTGTCTAGTCCTCTGTATCTTTTTGAATTCTGCTGTAGCATGGCATGACTCATAAGCAGCAGCTTTTTAAATTTTAATTTGCTTTGTAATTCATGTATTTACAAGTGGGTGGGCAGGCTACTAAGATTTTTGTTACGCTAGTGACTTGTGTAAATGCATTTGCAAGATTGTATTCTCTCCCCTCTCCCCTTTTCTAGTTTGAACCATTTTGCATCAATCCAAATGGCAGGGCTTGCACATGGTAGAAAGGCTTCCATGTTCATAACATTTGAATGAAAAAAATGGACACCCAGCAACAGGTCCTTAAAAAATGCCCTGCAACTCCTCAGAGGGGTGAGGTCATCAGTAGTACCAGACTAACCAGCTTTTCATAATGCCTCAGAAGGCCTTTGCAACTGTCACTCCCTCTTACCTTAAAACTATGTAACAGGGCTGTTGTGAAGATAAATGGGAAGGAACAACTTAATATAATAGTAATCATGAATGCTTTGCTTTTGAAAATGCATCGCATCTAGGGTTGCCAGAGAAGCATCCCAAACCTGAGATTTCAGGGGAGGATCCCAGTGATGTCACAGGGGTGTGCCCTAGTGATGTCATGGGGCAGGCTGCAGTGATATCATGGGGTGGGCCCTAGTGATGTCATTAAGCATCAACCACAGTTGCTTGGAGCATACCACTCAAACAAAAAAAATTCTCCAATTAGAAATTAAGATAGAAATCTTAGCTAAATGACGACATTTCCAGGTCCAGCTGAAGTGATGGGATAATTCCTTCTTACCTGCTTAGAGATCCTGGGTAAGGAACATTTAATCTAGCCTACTTGCTTCTGGCAAGAAAGGTGTAAGTGCCCTCAGGCCAGGCCAGTCACCAGAAGGCTGTTGTAGGAAGAAAGCCAAGTGTTGTGGAGATGTTAGATGGGAGCATTCAGGACTAAAGATGGATGCCCCTGAAGACTGCAATTCTAAACACACTTACTAAGGGACTAAGTCCCATAGAACTCAACAGGACTTATTTCTGTGTATATATTGTTAGGATTGTGCTGTTGGTAAGGCTTGACTAGGAATCCTCTGCAATGATATTGTTATTTATTTATTTATTATTTGATTTATATCCTGCCCTTCCTCCCAGCAGGAGCCCAGGGCAGCAAACAAAAGCACTAAAATACTTTAAAACATCATAAAAACAGACCTTAAAATATATTAAAACAAAACAACTTTAAAAACTTTAAAAAAAAAAAAAAGCTTTAAAGACATCTTTTAAAAAAGGGTTAAAAACATATTGGTTTTTTAAAAAAAAGGTTTTAAAAAATATTAAAAAGCAATTCCAACACAGACACAGACTGGGATAGATCTCAACTTAAAAGGCTTGTTGAAAGACGAAAGTCTTCAAAGGCAGCGAAAAAATAACAGAGATGTTTAAAGGGAGGGAATTCCACAGGGTAGGTGCCACCACACTAAAGGTCTGTTTCCTATGTTGTGCAAAATGGATCTCCTGATAAGATGGTATCTGCAGGAGGCCCTCACCTGCAGAGCCAGTGATTGACTGGGTATATAAGGGATAAGACGGTCTTTCAGGTGTCCTGGTCCCAAGCTGTATAGGGCTTTGTACACCAAAACTAGAACTTTGAACTTGACCTGGTAGCAAATGGGCAGCCAGTGCAATTCTTTCAGCAGAGGGGTGACATGTTGGTGATACCCTGCCCCAGTGAGCAGTCTCGCCGCCACATTTTGCACCAGCTGTAACTTCCGGACCAACCTCAAAGGCAGCCACATAGAGCACATTACAGTAATCCATCCTGGAGGTTACCAGTGCATGGACAACAGTGGTCGGGGTATCCCAGTCCAGAAATGGCCACAGTTGTCTTATCAGCCAAAGCTGGTAAAACGATATCCATATCAAAGAAAGGTTGGCAACCCCCTACCTGGAATATCCTGCCTGCCTTTTAACAGGGCTGTTCCAAACTTCTTTACAGACTTGACCCTTCACTTCAGAGAGAGTTATGGGAAATAAGTAAGGGTTAAGAAGATTTTCTACTCTTTCCTGCCTACTCTGTAGGCTGTTATAAACTCACTTTGACAGCCAACCCAATTCCGGTGAGTAATAATTGACAGAGAGAAAACACACATGGTTTGGTCTACTTTCACAGGCAGTAGATTGGAACCAACAGCAATTGAAGCCACACTTCCCAGTATGTGAATTCTCTTTTACCACTATTGGGCAAGAAACAAACCATCATGCAAATAACAAGGTGCTTTAAGGGGTTGAGTTGACCACATGGAACCACTGTTCTTGCTTCTATGGATGTAAGGGAGTAAGATCAGAGGTAAATGAAATGCAAATAGAAAAACAAAAACAAAATACAGAGATGATTTCCTAAATGCAATACCACACCAATCACAACAAGATTCCTATGAGCAAGACAGAAAACTCAGCATCCCACAACCAGTCAGGATTACTAACCAAAACTAAAAAAATCCTGGCAGCCAGTCAGCCAAGGTCTCAGAAATCCCCATGCAGCACAACGTGACCCCAAGACTGCAGTTAGTGCAGAATGCTGAGGCACGATTGCTGACATGATTGAGACCCTATAATATCTCTGCTCTGAAATCTGCATTGGATGCCAATTTGCTACCAGGCCAATTTCAAGGTGTGCTTTCCATGTTACGGTTCCACATAGTACTTGTTCTTCTCTTGTAAGAAATCCTTTAGTGTTACAGTACCTACACTTTGGAACTCCCTGACTATTTCCATTAGGCAGGTACCTTCATTATACTCATTTTGGCACTTGCTAAAAACATTTTTGTTTAGGCAAGCTTACCCAGGCATGTAGAAGCTATTATGTTTTTTATCTAATGACTTATGTTTTTAACTCATTGTTGGTTTTATTATTTTGAGTGTTTTCAAATACCTGTCTTTAACTATTTTGCCAATAATTTTATTGTTTTAATTCCTTCCATAAACTGCTTTGAGGTTTTTAACAATAAAGCAGTATATAAATGTTGAATATAAAATATATAAATACATTTCTGAGTCACTGTGGCCCTTGGATCTCTTTCCTATTTTATACTGAGTCAGGCCATTTGGTACTATCTAGCTCAGTACTGCTGACATGAATTAGCATTGGCTCTCCAGGATTCCAGGCAATAGTCTCTTTCAGAGATTGAATTTTGGACCTTTGCATGCAAAGCATGTGCCCTACCACTAAGCTACAGGCCTGTTTAGAAAAGGATCTTTTAAAATTGTTCTTTTGATCTCACTAATGAATACACAGCAAACTAGGACAGATCCACATAATACATTTAAAGCACATGAATCCCACCACAGAATTCTGGGAACTGTAGTTTGTCAAGGGTGGTGAGATCAATAAATGTAAGGGGAAAACTAACTTCCCAGGATTCTACAAAGTTTATTGGGTGACCATGGGCTATGCACCATCTCTCAGCCTAATCTGCCCCCCAGGGTAAAAACAACAGAGAGGTACCATGACCTCCCCAAGGTGCAATCATATGCATGTTTACTCAGAAGCGAGCCCCAACGTGTTCCATGGGGCTTACTCAGACAGGGAAGCATACACAGGACTGCAATTCATGGGATAAGGAACTTTACTCACCCAATCCAACCCAGAATCATGCCACATTAAGCTGTTTTGCTGTTTGATACTTGTTTATGGTTATTGGGTTTTAAATGGCTTTATTTCTTGTTGTGAGCTGCCTTGGTTTCCAATCCTACCTCACAGGGTTGTTGGAAAGACTCCATATACACCTACACACTGGAGATGTAAAAATATGTACACCCCATATAATAGTTTATTGTCAAAACCAGCTGGCCATTGCAGAACATTTTTTTTAAAAAAATCAGTATTTGTTTCCTGCCAAATAAAAACAGTGACACCTAAGTAAGCCCTGCCTAACTGCTTTAAAAAAGGATCAGAGGGGGAGAGAAATATTTACATCACAATCCTTTTCTGTGTTCACTCAAAAGTCCCATTGATTTTCAGCACAATCCTAACCATGTCTATGCAAAAGTAAGTCCTACTGAATTCAATGGAGTTAGCTCCCAGGTATGTGGAATTAACATTGAAGTTTTACTTCCAAAAAACTTCATATTGGGAAGGTTTTCAAAACAGGTTATGAATAAGACAAATAAACTGCCCTCTTACAGTAAAATTTAAATTTGTTTGATTCCTTAATTAGAAAAGTATAACATTGCAGCATGTACACTTTTTAAAACTTCTGTTGAAAGATTATTTGAAAGATAAAAAGTATAATATACCATTTTTGCAAGTAATTAAAAAAGCCCTGCATGTACACTTTTATGCCTACCAAGATCCTGCTGTGATCTTCTGTGGTAGTGCAACACTATGCATGTTTACTCAGAAGCAAGTCATAGAATCATAGAATCATAGAGTTGGAAGGGGCCTTGTAGGCCATCGAGTCCAACCCCCTGCTAACAGCAGGAAATCCACAGCTACAGCATCTCCCGCAGATAGCTGTCCAGCCTCTGCTTGAAGACATCCAGCGAAGGGGATCCCACCACCTCCCTAGGCAGTCAGTTCCATTGCCGAACTGCCCTTACTGTCAAGAAGTTCCTTCTAATGTCCAATCTGAATCTATGCTCCTGCAACTTAAAACCATTAGACCTAGTCCTACCCTCACGGGCAGCAGAGAACAAATCTGTACCCTCCTCTATGTGACAGCCCTTCAGGTACTTAAAGAGTGCAATCATGTCACCCCTCAGCCTTCTCTTCACCAGACTGAACATGCCAAGTTCCTTCAACCTTTCCTCATAAGACTTGTTCTCCATACCATCTATCATCCTCATCGCCCTCTTCTGAACCCGCTCTAACTTGTCTATATCTTTCTTAAAATGAGGCGCCCAGAACTGAACGCAGTATTCCAGATGAGGCCTGACTAATGCAGAATATAGTGGGACTATTACTTCCCTCGACCTGGAAACTATAGCTCTGTTTATGCAGCCCAAAACTGTGTTTGCCTTTTTTGCCACAGCATCACACTGCTGGGTCATGTTCAACTTGCGATCCACTACAATTCCAAGGTCCTTCTCACACGCACTACTGCTAAGCCGGGTATTTCCCATCCTGTACCCGTGCATTTTGTTTCTGTGGCCTAAATGCAGAATCCTGCATTTGTCTTTATTGAATGTCATTTTATTAATTTCAGCCCAATTTTCTAGTCTATCCAGGTCCCTTTGGATTTTATTCCTGTCTTCCATTGTGTTAGCTATCCCTCCCAGTCCCCATCCTGTACAGAGAAAGTACTTTTCATGCTGCTGAAAAGCTGTATATTTACTGAATTCCTGATGTGAAACAAGCAGGAAAAGGAAACTGTAAGATTGGCTATTGCCTGGGGTCAACAAATCCTGTCAATCACAACCCTGACTTCACTTATTGGCTAAAAACCTGAAAGGGCAGGGATTAGAGCAGCCAGTAGTAACAGAAGTCGGGGGGGGGAGCTGACATTTTGGTTTATATCTTTTGAACCAGAACACTTAAAAACTTATTTTTAAAAAAATGAAAGCTAAGACTCCTGAGATTAAGGTGAGTCAGCCGGAGATCCAGAGAAGACTCCCAAAAACTGGACTCTCCAGGTGAAAATCAGACATCTGGCAACCCTAAGCATCCTGTGTGAGTATATGTATGTATGTATGTATGAATGGTAAGTATAAAGATATAAAATTATCACTAGGAATGGGTGAATAAATTCAGCACAATTCACATTGTAACGTGAGCCTATCTTATTCACACTTTGAAAATAATAAGCAACTATCCTTCAAAATTCATACATCTCTCGTTTTTGTGTTTCAGTTCTACCAAGAAGTATGTACAAAAAGCATATAATGGGGAAAGCATTAAACAAATGCATATATTGGTGAAAACAATATAGAAAAATGTAATGTATTAGGGAACAATGCTTGCAAAAATGTCTATATTTGGGCAAGTGTACATGCAAAAATGGGTATGTTAGGAGAAACAAGGGTTAAAACATGCACAACTGTTTGAGAGGAGTTTTTTTTAAAGAAAAAGAAAAAAGAAAGAAAGCAAACTGATGCAGAAAATGGCCAACTGATCTTAAGATTGGAAAAATAAAAAACTGAGAAAAACCCACATTGACAGCTTCATCCATCCCTATTTATCAATAGTACATTACTTAGCAAGGGAAGCTTCATAAGACTACTGTGGTTAGCCTGGAAGACAAATTCTTTCGTATGCACATTATTATTTTCCTGGCAACACGATTTGCTTGCCTCCTTAAGACAATGGTATGAAGCTTTTATTTTATGAGCAAATTTATGGCAGGAGGGAGTAGTTGACCTACAAGGTACCAGGCACCTTCAATTTTCATTAAAATATTGCTGAGACAAAGAAGGCTTTTTTAGTTCATGCATAATGCTCACATTTTCATGGTCCAACTTAGTAATCGGCCACCGGGGACCTTTTTCTTTGATGCCCACTTGTTTGGATTTATTTTGTGGTGAATGTTTCTTCATTTAGATTCAGATCCTGTCTCATCCACAGTGCTCTCAGCAGCTCAAACAAATATTTAAAAGATTCTAAGAAAACAGTATGGATCACTGCTCCTGCAGGACTCACAACAATATAAGTGATAGGAACATAGAAAGCTGCCTTTTACCAAGCCAGATCATTGGTCCATCTTGCTCAATATTGTCTACATTAACTGGCAGCAGCTCTTCAGGATTTCAGCCAGGGGACACACCCAGACCTTGAAAGCTTCCATATGCAAGGCAGATGATCTGCCACTGAACTATGACCCTCTCTATATGACAGAAAGTGTCATGGTTCTCTCTGAGCCCTCTGATTCAGACCAGGAGTGGGAGGCACTTGAGGACAAAGTCTTGGAATGGGATGGAGGATGAGACTATGCAGCAGAGCTGCTTGATGAAGCCTCCCTTCCCCTAGATGTGCCTGGACCTGATGAGGTGGGAGACCTAAGGGCTGCCCCTTCCCAGCTGTGGAGAATGAGGGGGGGTTCAGGGGTACAGCTTGCTGTGACACAGTGGGAGAGGACAGAGGAAGAGGGACTCCCAGTGATGTCTGCCAGGGAAAGGTGGCACATCAAGAGAAGTGAGGGGTATGTACTTTCAGGCCAAGAATTCCCACATGGACAGGGGTTCTCACTTGCAGCTGAGCACTCCCCACCTCTGCTTAAAAACTAGGCAGGTAGGGTGGGAAAGATGATAGAACAACTTTATGTATTTATTTACTTATAAAAATATTTGTATACCACTATTTTGTTAAAAACATCAAAGCAGTTTACAACATGTTTAAAACAGCCACCATAGTTTGTTTGTTTTTTTTTAAAAAATTACCATTACATTAAAAACAAAGGTCAATTGTTGCGAAAAAAGCATGTTCTTAATTCCCTGCATAAGCCTGGTGGAACAGAAAGGTTTTCAGCAGGCACTTAAAAGTTAAAACAGAAGGTGCCTGCTGAACCTCTGTTGGCAGAGCACTCCTGAGAACTGGGCTGATAACACTGAAGGCTTGATTTTGTGTTGATGTTAAATGAGCCTTGCCAACTCAGGGGATAGTCAAAGCTGCTCCTGCAGAAGATCTCAGTAATTGAGCTGGGATATAAGGGTTGAGACGGTCCCTGAGATACCTATGCCTAAGTTGTCCCATGTAATCTTGGAACTCTTGCCAGGAATTAGGTATGTGTATGTGTTTGTTTGAGGGGGAGAAGCAGACATGGATGCTATATGGTGAACCTGGGGAGAAGGGGACCTTACAGTGAGCTGCAGGTTGAGAGAAGCCCAGAGGGGAAATTGAAATGGATGGAACCAAAACGGATGGAGAAGTGGAAAAAGAGAAGCCCTCTGCAAGTGGTGAGTAGCAACCTGTGCTAATGGAGAAGAGTTGGAAGGGGGAAAGCACACAGAGAGATAGATGGGGGAAACAGGAGAGAGGGGGGGAGAGGGAGTTAAGATTTACATGAGGCACGGGGAACCTTTGGTCTTCCAGATACTGCTGAACTATAAACCTCATCTTCCCTGCCCATTGGCCATGCTTGCTGGGGCTGTTGGGAATTGTCATTCAGCAACATTAGTGAGGCCAAAGGTTCCCTACCTCTGATCTATCTATCATCTATGATTTATCATCTATCTATCTCACACTGCCTGTATTAGCAACAATCAGTGCATCTTGTTACAGCGAATGTAACAAAGGAACTGTGTATTTCTCGAGAAAGCATTTTCTTTTGCTTCAATTTTATTGAGCGACCCTGACTTCTATTATTTAAAAACAAATTAAGAACAGGCTTTAAAGGAAGTGGACGTAAAACTAAAAACTCAGTCTCTAATTAAGTGACTGCAGAATTAAGTTCCCTACAGGACTGAACAGCTGAAAAGTGTTATGCCTTTAGTTTAGCTTTCCATGCGAAGTGATTTAGAGCAAATTCACTAATAGGCAAAAAAACCCTTGTGGTTTAACAATGTACCTATAGCCGACAGATATTTCTATCAAACTTTAAAAAGCAGGGAAATTGGGCAGCTATAGTGATTGCACCAGGGGAGCAGGAAACCCAACCTCTTCTCTGAGATATTGTACTGCCCTACAAATTTGTAAACGTGCAAACACAATTTGGGTTGGTCTTTCACAGTCCAATCCAATTCCTGTGTAGCTTGAAAGAATTTGGTAAGATGTGCCTCTGAGCATATGGTGAGTGGTGGCAACACCTGCAATCAGCCCAAATAACAGAAACAAGACATGTGCTGTGCTGATCTTGTTTTAGCAGAGAGGAAGCAACAATATTAAAACAGCTGATATAGTTCAGATAGTCACTTTAAATATATTTTAAGACACTTTATTAATTTTTAAAGCCATTTTTTAAACTGCAGAAGATGAAGGTCATAATATGGGGCAAGGTTAGTAATAGGATTACAGGTACTCTGTGAACATAGCTGATTTTTAATTAATTTCAACAAATTATGAGTCCACTGATAGAAAAATGTTCAACAGGGGTCTGGATTTTCTCTCTGTTTTACAATTTGAACTCTCAATTCTCTCTGACTGTTTTGTGTATCACCATGGAAACTTAGAGGGTTGTTAAGCCAGCATTTCTGAGTTCAGGACTATAAGTTTTGTAAGGTTTTGTTTTGAAATGACCTTATGGGAAGCATCAGAATGGCATGGGGGTATTTTCAATTTAACATTGCAGAATGCAGAAAATCCATGCTAGCTATAGTATACAGCCACTCTTGTGGCTGTATAATAGGGAGCACTTGCTTTCTCTTATAGCAGCATAATTCTCTTGACACCTTCTTTGAACACAGCCTGTTCTGTTTCTCTCCTTTGTTGAAGATGAGCAGGGGGAGACAGTTACCTTTTATGCTGGAAGGTGGGCAATGGAGGCTGGTTCAGTGCGCGTGTGTGCGTGCACGCGTGCGCGTGCGTGTGCACGTGCGTGTGCGCATTTATGCACTCCACAGAATTAGCCCGTCAATCAGGAGGAGGGGAAGGAGGCACAAAGTCTTCTTCTCCCACCGCCTCTCAGCTGCATGTTTTTAAGGGTTTTTTAAATACCCTAATTAAACATTAGTTCTGCCCCTGAACTTATTCAGGACTGGTTCTGAGGCAGGGCACGTGGTACCCTGGTCGACCTAGAGTGGGTCAGCCTGATACCCCTTCCAGATTAGAGCCATGGGATGGATCGGGGGGGCTATGCATAGCCCTATTAAATACTTGTTTGGTCTTGCTGAATGCCTAAAATGAATCCTTTGCATTCAGAGGCACTGAAGTATTCCTAGATCTGCTAACCCCTGGTGCAAAGTGATGATATTATAGTCATAGCCAAGGGTGTGGTGCCGTAGGAGCATAGGAAGCTGACTTGTAATCAGTGAGACCATTGGTCTTTCTAGCTTAGGAATGTGTACACTGACTGATAGGATTTCAGAGAGTAGTTTCTCCCAGCCCTACCTGGAGATGCTGGGAGTGAACTGGGGACATTTTCCATGTATAGCACATGCTCTACTACTGAGCTATGACCCATCTAGTTTTGTCATTTGAATTAACTGTCCAGACATCCAGCAAATTAACCACACTGAAATATTCCTGGAGGAGATTATGAAGTATATGGCCATCAGTATTTTAGGGATGGATGAATCTGTCAATTTCAGTTTCTCATTTTTCTACTCTTAAATTCACTTCGTCATATTTCTGCATTGGTTTGCATTTTTTTAAAATACCCTTCATGAGAATTCATCAGCATTTTAGTTGCATTTCTACTAGTAAGCACATTTCAGAAAACAATTTTCTTATGCCTAGCACAATGCATATTTGTATGTTTCACAAATAGATGCATTTGCATGAACACTTTTTTCCTAACATATGTATTTCTTTTGTATACATTACTTGGTTGGAGGATTGCATCACAAAAGTTGAAGAAGTGCAAATTTCAAAAGATAGCTGTGTTTTGGTTTGCAGATCAACAAAGACAAAACGAATAGTTTCTCATTAAAATGCAAACAGAATCAAATTTCTCCCCCATTCCTAATGCCTGCAAGGAAAAAAAACATTGCTTGAAATGTGTTAGGCATGGATAAAATTCTTTGGAGAGTTTCTATAAATAAACCATTGTTCAGCATCCTGGCTTCACCTCTCTTAAATTCTCAGTTTGCAGTGGTGCTGCCCTCCCCCCTTTTATTCTTTGCTCTTGTACTTTCTCTGCTCTTTCTGTAATTTTCAGCAGCCCCTTAATGGTTCCTCAATGAATCCAGCTTTCCTCTTTTCTTTCCACCCTCACTTATTGTATCTCTTGGTAAACTCAGGTGCCCATCCATGATATCAACATGTCTCTGTGGCAATTTTCAAAGAGTAATAATTCCAGTTCCAGGTGATGGCTTTCTTCATAATAGAAACATAGGAAGCTACCTTATACTTAGTCCAGACTCTAGTTCCATCTAGCTCAATATTGTCTACACTGAGTGGCAGTTGCACTCTAGAGTTTCAGATGGGGGACACCACAAGCCCTACCTAGAAATGTCAGAGATTGAACCTGGAGCCTTCTGCATGTAAAGCAGATATTCTGCCATTGAGCTATGGCCCTTCCCAGAGCTTGGAAAAGTTACTATTTTGAACTACAGCTCCCAACAGGCCAATCCAGTGGCCATGCTGGCTGGGGCTGATGGGAGTTGTAGTTCAAAAAAGTAACTTTTCCAAGCTCTGGCCCTTCCTGCCATTAGCCCACCTACCCACTGCAAGAGAAGACCACTAGCCAATCCGTTCCTTTGTATTATCTACCTGCTTCCCCTACACACACCCAGACACATACCATTTTTACCAAATCATTCAAAATCTTGGAAGCAAAAGCAGCAGCAAAATTGGTATAATAATGCAATTTATCTGAGTCTATACAAACTGGTCTGTCTTGGTACAGAATTGGATTTTGTTTGTGCCAAGTGCACTGTTACAACCTTGGTTGTGGTCCTTCAGCTTACTCTGAATAATATGCGACATTAAAATTTCCTCTGGCACACACAAAGATTGTACAGCTGCTCGTTTGCATTGACTTTATGTTATCAGTTGCTTTATTGGATCTTTCACCCCCACCAATCCAATGCCAAAGGCACCATTACACTGCAAATGTAACCTATGCAATCTCCCAAGATTCCCTTGATAAAAAACTCACTCAGCTTGTCCAGCTCCAGTATGTATAGTCTTACCTTAACCTTAGATAATACTAGATGCATAATGTTTTTCCTATTGTGAGTTTTTTCAGCCCGTATTAATTGAACAAAGTTAACACCATGGTCTATATGGAGTATACATGGAAGTGCAAGTGTACATGGCAGTAAATCCTATAGCTGTCCATTGGACTTGCTAGTATGTCCATTTTTTATTCTCTCAGTTTTTCATTTTCCCAGTCTTAAGTTGAATACTCCACATTTCCATATAAGTTTGTGATTTTTTTTGTCTCCACAAAAATCCATCCATATGTTAGTGTAGATTTCTCCTAATGCACAACTTTTGAATGCACTGTTGCCTAATATACACACTTTGCTAAGCAAATATAATGTATTTCTGTAAGTTATTTTCACTAATACATGCATTTATATGCTCACTTTATCCTAGTATATGCATTTTTGTACACATTACTTGGCTGGGGAACTGCATTACAAAATTTGGACTAGTGCAAATTTCAAAAGACAGCTGTTTTGGTTTGCATATTGTTTGGGAAAATATGAATGGGGTAAGTTTGCCTTTAAATGCAAACTGAATCAAATTTCTTCCCCATCCCTAGCTGTTTGACATGTTATGTTTCTGTTAATGGCAAGCGAATACCCCAATACTTAGTTCCAATGGAAGAGCGGTGACTGTGGCAGTTTACTACAATCGGCATGAGATCATAAGAAATAACAATAAGGTTTTATCTGAGAAATCTATAAAGCTAAATCCAGTGACTGCTGAATGTAACAAAATATTAGTTTAAGGGCCTGTTTACAGCCCCTCCATAAAAGGGAAGAATAGTCTATAAAAAAGATCCTGAAGCAGCACACCACAGAATCGAGAAGCATGCCTATTGTTTAACCAGACACTGTAAATGTAATGCAGTTACATTGCTGCCACCCAGGATTTTATTGATTATATATTTTTACTAAAAGATGCTTATCCAGAACTGTATTGTGTCAGTTTCCAATTTTATCTTTTTAAACTGTGATTTCTAGGAAGATGCTATTAATGAGCTGTTATTAGAAAACTAAAAGGGGATAGAGGAAGGACAGAAAGGAACACTATTTTTTAAAAATAGGGAAAACCCTTTGAACATGACACCAGCCTCCACAGAGCCCTGGCTTACTAATAATGCACTTACTAATAATTTAAATAACATGCTGGGCACATAAAAGCGCATGCCTAGCCAGGGCTCTGTGGAGGCTGGGTGTCATGTTCAAAGGGTTCTCAATCCATGCACCAGCTCTAGGGATGAGTTCAAGCAAAAAATCTGTGCCTGGTTGGTTCATCACTGGATGGGACTAAAGTTTGTTCCATTCATTTCCACATGGGTTTTCTAGGACAAATTGGTATATACTCTTAAAAATATACACACAACGTTTGATGTGAAAATTAAAGGGAAAAAAATGTTTGAGGTGGTCCAGATTGTAAGTGTTCATGAGGTGGTCTGAGGGCTGCCTGTCTGTCTTCCTTTGTTGCTTTAAAGAAGTAATTTACATTAGCTAAGAGCTGCTAGCATGGGAGCCTTCTGACATCATGCTTGTTCAAATCAATGTAGCAAGTTCCACTGTGGGAGGTGGGTCTTGATGATGTGCTGTTGCTCTTAGGGGGAATTTTATATACTGTAGTTTAGGCATTTCACCTACATTTTACATACAATTTCCCATTGGGGCTGTAGCCAATATACTATGTCCACCAGCACAAAGGCTCTTGTGGTAGTGGATGGGTGACTTTTAATGTTGCACAACAGAGAAATCCAGTGCAACTGTTGTGCTACAGAAGCTCATTGAACAACAGTGTGTGAAATCTGCTGTGCAACAAAGTCACAAGCAATCTGGCTATCTATTCTCTCAAGCAACAATGTGCAAACATTTTGCTAGTGTAGTGCTAAGTGACTTTACATTGGATACAGCCCTCGGAATCTTAGGGGAAATTACATATAAATATAAAATGTACATAAAATACATAGGCTTGTATTAGTAGTATTAGTTTATTATGATTTCAAGGTAAATCAGGAAAAAATGTTATCTCCTCAGAGAGGAAATTATATAAAACTGTATTTTGCTCTTATGCCATATCTTTTATATGTATTATATAACTTTGCTGGTCTGTGACCGTAATAAATAAATACTACTAATACTAATACATAGGCTGGTATTCAGCTATGTCCTACTCAGAGTATACCTATTGAAATAAATGAACTTAAGTTAGTCATGTCCATTAACTCCAATGGGTCTACTCTGAGTAGGACTAACATTGAATGTCACCCATGAAATGTACATAAAATATGTAAAAATATCCCTGAGAGTTATGGCACATCATCAAGACCTGTCACTCCCTGTTGGACCTACTACAATGATTTCAATGTGTGCAGTGACAGGAACCCTGTGTACTAATTAGCTGCTCTTAGATTGCAGAAATTACTTTTAAAAGAAGGCAGACTGGTAGCTCTAAGACCATCCATATGAAAATCTGTGATTTTCAGTGGGAATCCAGCAATGCGCAGATTCTGGAGCAAATCTTGGCTCTGATCCCCACATTGGTCTGAGCAGATTGGATCAGGTTCACTCACTAATGAAACCTAAAAGGCTGATGGGATAAAGTCAAACCTAACAAATTATGGGAGGTAGAAGCTTAAATCAAACATTTCTGCCCTGGAGACTGGTGATTCCGATGTCAATGGAAGAACAAAAACAGCAGGAGACCACCAAAGTACATGCATGCAGGGGGGGGGAGTCCTTGAAGTGCTAAACCAAACCAAAATGCAGGGTTGGACAAGTAATGAAGATGATGTGAGCGGAGCAGTGAATCCACTCCAGGCTGTAGTCCACACTTTCAGGGAGCTATCCAAGGTCCTGAAATCAGCTCCCAAATTAGGTTCAGCACCTAGGACAGCTCCTCGAAACAAGGGGAGTGGAATGAATGTATATGCAGAGGTGAGAGTGCTGTTAGAGAAAGAAAAACGAGCTCAGACAAGTACATCTTGGCTCCAGGAACAGAAAATAAGCTGAACACCAAGAGAGCTGGCAACTACTTTAATGCTAGGCTTTTGCTTGGTTTAGGAAATAGTCTTGATTAGGTTTAGCTGGATGAGTTTTCTTAGGGATTAGGGCGGTGGTAAATGCATCCTTGAAGGAGGGTGTAATGCCACCGGCCCTCAAGGAGGCAATTGTAAGACCTATCTTGAAAAAGTCCTCCTTGGATCCCCAAGTTTTGAACAACTTTTGCCCTATTTCGAATTTACCATTCTTGGGCAAGATCATTGAGCGAGTGGTGGCAAATCAGCTGTCAGCACACTTGGAGGAAGCGGATTATTTGGATCCATACCAATCGGGTTTCAGGACTGGACATGGTACTGAAACAGCCTTGGTCGCTTTGGTTGATGATATGAGGAGGGCTATGGATAGGGGAGAATTCACCTTCCTTGTCCTCCTGGATCTCTCAGCGGCTTTTGATACCGTTGACCACGGTATCCTGTTAGATCGCCTGGGAGGGTTGGGAATAGGAGGCACTGTTTTACAGTGGTTCCGTTCCTTTCTCTCTGACAGGCATCAACAGGTAGCATTGGGGGATGAGATTTCAGACCCTTGGCCTCTCACTTGTGGAGTGCCACAGGGTTCTATTCTCTCTCCCATGCTATTTAACATCTATTTAAAACCGCTGGGTGGTATCATCAGGAGATTTGGGCTGCGGTGTCACCAATATGGTGATGACACGCAGCTCTATCTCTCGTTTAAATCTTCACCGGAGTTGGCTGTAGAGACCTTGTCCAAGTGCCTGGAATCTGTGAGTGGATGGATGGATGAGTGGGAAGAAACAGGCTGAAGCTCAATCCTGATAAAACCGAGGTACTGCTTGTGGGTGACAGGGGAAAGTTGGGTATTGTTGACCTGGAACTCAATGGGGTAAGATTGCCCCTGAAGGATCAGGTCCGCAGCCTTGGGGTTATTCTTGACTCCAAGCTGTCCATGGAGGCTCAGATTTCGGCAGTGAGCCGGGCAGCTTGGTATCAGTTACACCTGATACGGAGGCTACAACCCTACCTCCTTGCTCATCAGCTCCCACTGGTAGTGCATGCACTGGTCACCTCTCGACTGGACTACTGCAATGCACTCTACGTGGGGCTACCCTTGAAAATGACCCGGAAACTACAGCTGGTACAAAATGCGGTGGCCCGTTTACTTACAAATAGCCGCCGCCGTGATCACATTACGCCGGTGTTAGTTCATCTACACTGGCTTCCAGTTGTTTTCTGGGCCCAATTCAAGGTGTTGGTATTAACCTTTAAAGCCCTGTACGGTCTCGGCCCAGTGTACCTGAAGGAGCACCTCCAGTACCACCAACTTAGCCGCCTGACTAGATCAGCCACGCAGGGCCTTCTCTCAGTACCACCAACGAAAACAGCTAGGTTGGTGGGAACTAGGGAGAGGGCATTTTCAGTGGTGGCCCCCACTCTCTGGAACTCCCTCCCGTTCGATCTTCGACATGCCCCTTCCCTGGATGCATTCCGCCGAGCATTAAAAACCTGGCTCTTTGGACAGGCCTTTGGGACCTCCGGGGTGGGCTAAGCTTTTATCACTATTACTGAACGCCCTTTGTTTACATACTGTTTTATGCTGTAATTTATCCCTTATTGTCGACTGTATTGCATTGCTATGTATTTTAAATCGTATTTTAAATTGTATTTTACTGGAATTTAATTGTGTACGTCGCCTAGAGTGGCCTTGGCCAGATAGGCGACACAAAAATTAAATTATTATTATTATGTTATTTTCATTTGCTCTTATTCTTAACTGTTCACACTGGTTTTAAAATTGTTCTCCCCTGTTAAGCATACCTTCACAATAGCTATTTAAATTACTGCCTTACCAAAAAAAAGCCTTTAGCAAAAGTCATTTTGTTTTGGTTTAACTTTGTCTGAGGCTTGTTAATCACCCCAGGCATAATTGCTTTACCACACTACTCAGAGCAGAGAGTATTGGGGCAAGTAAGCAAGTTCCAGAGATGATCATGAGATGTTTTGTGGAGACAGCCAGTGAATAAAGATATCCACTTGGACACATAGGTGATGACCAGTCCCTCTCACTGGGCAGGACCTGTTCTATCTCATCTGGTGAAATTCAGGAGAGTGTCTCCAATAATGTGAAATGTTAGTTTCTCAGCCCCCCTTTTTTTTACTGTCTAAAAGGAGGGTGTGTGTGAAATGTTCCACTCAGCATGTCCAAATGTGTTCTGTGTTTTTTGGCTGAGATTTTTTAATTAAAAATAGTATTTGGAGTATACGTTGTTTAACATTGCTTATTACTGGCTGCCCATCAGCTACCAGGCTAAATTAAAGGTTCTGATTTTGGTGTTCAAAGACCTATACAGCTTGGGACCAGGTTACCTGAAAGATTGTCTGACCCCTTATATACCCAGTCAATCACTACGCTCTGCAGGTGAGGGCCTCCTCACCTTCCACACAACATAGGAAGTGGACCTTTAGTGTAGTAGCACCTACCTTTTGGAATTCCCCCCCCTTAAATATTAGACAGGCATAATATCATCTCTGTTATCTTTTTGGCACCTACTGAAAGACCTTCCTCTTTCAACAAGCCTTTTAAGTAGAGACTTTATCCCAGTCTGTATCTGTGCTGGAATTGCTTTGAAAGCTTTCTGGAAAAGATGTTTTGTTTTAATATCTTTTTAAAGATGTTTTGTTTTAATATATTTTAAAGTCTGTTTTTAAGATGTTTTAGAGAATTTTTAGTGTTTTTGTTTGCCATTCTGGACTCCTACTGGGAGGAAGGTCAGGATATAAACTTAATAAATAAATAAACAAATAAATAAGTACTCAGAAGCCTGATCTTCAGCTGATGTTGCATTACATCGGCACATTCATATTTTGTACTGTAGCATCCCATGAGTGATATTTCTTCAATATCCACTGGATTTGGCTGTGTGAAATACAAATCCCTTGCATATCTAATTGGTGCTTTCTTTTTTTTATCATTAATTTTTATTCAAAATTTCAAAAAACAAAACAAAATAAAACAAAAAAAATTAATAACTAATACAATAAAATAAAATGTTGACTTCCAATTTGTCGCAGATCAGTTATAGGTCTATAATATATAACAAACCTGTCTCTTAATATATTACAAAATCACTTTCCTCCAGTAGTTATCTTAATTAATCATCAAATCTCATTAACATTACTTTATTTTTTCCGCAAAAAGTCAAAGAGAGGCTTCCACTCCTTGAGAAATATATCCATCGATTTTTCTCCAAATAAACATGTCAATTAATCCATCTCATCAAGTCTGCTAAGTCCAGTAGTTTCAATAGCCATTCTCAGTGTTAATTCCATTTTCCATCTCCATCCTTGCACCCATAATAATCTTGCTGTCATAGTCATAGTCATATAATAAAAGTCTGATAGGAATTTATTTCATCACAAATATTTCCTTGCCATCAATTCCGAATGTACCACTGAAATGTTGTTGTAGCGCTGCATCTCTGCTCCTCCTTTCCACAGAATGCACCATCACATCTCCTGAGAGTTTTTCCATTGTCACACATCTGGAATTAATTCTGTAAACTTTCTCCATTTCAAGTTCCATCAAATCCTTCCAATCCAGGAATTTTTTTGAACCGTTGATATCTTTATCTCTAATCTCTTCACCAATTCCTTCAAGGACAGCGCTGAATTCCAAACAGTGATATTTGTCTCCAGGATCCATCACAGCCATAAAATCCAAATCTTTTTCCAAGTCCATATTTGATATATCTATTCCAATCTCCAGGGCTTGAATCTTTCCTTTAATTTTTCTTTCATCTTCTTTTATTTGTCCAGCCATATATTTGGTCTCATCCACCTCCCCTCTCACAGAATCCTGAATTTCCTTCAGCTCCTGTCTCATTTTGCCAAATTCACTTTTCATCTCTTGTCTGCTCTGTCTCAGCTCCTGTCTCACCAGCTTAATCTCATTCATTATTTTCTGAAACATATCTAGATAGAGAACCCCTTCCTGTACATCCAGGGTCTCAGCCACCTTCTTGATTGTCATTCTTAACTATTCCCAAGCAAAGAACAGTTTATTTCTTTTTCCAGTCACAAAGGAGTTAATCCTCCAAGCCTGCTGACATCACCCTCTAGACAGCACAAACCGCCTTATCTCTTATGTGTCCAAAAGTGCAAAACAAATTTAGTTCACAGCATCCAAAAAATTAGTGGCATAAAAAGTAAGCAGATTCGTCAAAAAAAATGGACCAGAAAAAATAGTCCCAGACAGATAATACTCAAATGTCATAAAATCAGATTTCCTCTTTAGATTAGTTGCCCCTTATCCGTTTATATCTTTAAAATGCTCAATTCCATGCCAGCTTTTTGCAATAAAAAACAAAGACAGGCTATTTCGATTTTCTTCCTCCTTAATTCCGTGTATATGAGAGAAAGTTATAACTCACCCAGGGATTCTTTGTTGCTGATCCTTGAACAAATCTCTTTTACTGTAACGATAACAAAATGATAAGAGTAGATAGAAGAATGCTCGCCTGTTAGAATACGTTTTTCTTTAAAGAAAAAAATGTCTTGCTTAATCAGTTTAAGCTTGCTTGAAATTCCCTGGCTCCGTCCGATGTTGTTGGCAGGTCCTTCGTTCCTAATGAATTCAAGTCCCCCAACAAACACAAAGCTTGTGGATAATCTCTTCATTTCTCCCTTGCCTGGGAGAAAGTTTTTACCAGTCAAAAAAAACCTTTTGGCTGGTTTTAAAACTGAAAAAGCTTCCTCTGAGACGAGAGCTTGTCTCAGAGGCAGGCACAAGCTAAGCAATCCTTCCCGGAAGTCCCTAATTGGTGCTTTCAAGGGTGAAGAAACAATAAATGTATCCATTGTTAGCTCTACACAGAGTAGACCCATTCAAATTAATTAATTTAAGCTAGTAAAGTGTCATGTCCATTAACTTCAAAGGGCCTATTCTGAGTAGTACTAGCAATGGATACAACCCTATGTCTTCTCCCAGCTTGCTCACCTTTGACATTCCTTCTTTCATCCCAGCTTGTAGCCAGTTTGCTGCCCAACAGAAAGAGGACATGCCACTATATTATGTTGCATGCCACCCCAGTCTCCAAGAGGTGAGAGAGTTCCAGGGGGCCCTGTGCTTTGGTTTCTTTGGAAAGAAGGTCAGCGGAGGCTTTGGTGACTTTATGAAATACGGTTTATTCATTTACACACATTCCAAACTGAGCTTAAGATGGAGGGGTCCAAAGCATCAGCAGTCCAATATATCTTTCCTTCCCATCAGGCTTACACCTAAAGCCATGGCGTGGGAGCCAGCCTGTTTGTGTGTCTCCAGTTCCCAGCCTTTCCTTAGAACCAACTAAAAACACAAGTATCTCTCTTTCATGCTCAGTGGACATGTTTGTCCCTATTGATAGCTCCTCCTGGGAAAACACACACACACACACACACACACACACAGAGGCAAAGGTGCTTTTTGCATATTACAGGTTTCCATGAAAATTTTACCTCCTTTTGGCTCAGGCCTAATCTATCCATTCTCATAGATTGTTTTTAATTCTTTTATCCCTGCCTCCTTCAAATGTTGAGATCTGATCTCTACTCCCAGAGGAAGTCATGCCATTGGTGCATCTAGCTTAGAATTTACATAGCATGGCCGTGGCTCTCCAGGGTTTCAGACAGGGAGCCTTTCCCAGCCTTACCTGGAGATGCTGGGGATTGAACCTTGGATTTTCTGCATGCAAAGCAGTTGCTCTACCACTGAGCTATGGCCCTCCCCCTTAATACAGAACAGTGTTTTATAATTTTATATAATCTAGGCTAAGATTGAGCCAAAGGTTCTATTTTGAGGACATTTTGGCTTGAAATGTAACTAATGTCAGAGAGAGCCTTTACACTGTATACAAAATGGATTGTAGTACCACTGGAATACTAAAGGAATGAATGAATGAATTTATTTGTTATAGACCAGCAGGCCATACTAAAGGAAAAGAATTGGGGAAATCTGCTAGTTCCTAGTTGGAAGGTATGAGGAATAGTTAAAGGTCCCTTGCATCTCATTCTAAGAGAAACTGGAACATAATCCTAGTGCTGAATAATCAGAAATGGGGAATCTGTAACCCTTCTGATGTTGTTGGACTCAAACTCCAATCAGCCCCACAGAGCACGGCCAATGGTCAGAGATTATGGCAGCTGCAGTAAAATAGCATCTGGTGGGTCACAAAGTCCTCATCCCTGTTGGTAGCAAAAGACTTGACGACATGCCACACTTGTCAGGGATATGAATGATGGTGTGTTGGCACTGAGTTTCTGCTTATAGCAGCAGCAGAAGCAGCAGAGAGCCAAACTGCTGATATTAAGTAGGCTAAAATCTACAGTACTGGCAAAATGGAGACACTTTTTTTTTTAATGAGCTTCTTGCCTACTGCAGCAATACCTCTTAATATAATTCAATCTCTGTTGCTTAGTAATTTTGTCATTGGGTATCCCATATGATATGATTATCCAGTATTAGATTTTTTTTTCTATTTCAAATGTATAAAGTGTTCTCTACCCCATAAGAGGTAATCATTAGTCATCCAAAGAGTTAAGCTTTTGAATATCCTGGTGTCTTTCAGGTCTGATGTTCCTAATTGAAATGTTTTCTTTCTTGCTTTCTTATCTTCACCTTTGAAAATGGAAAGAAAATGGCTGTTTCCAGAAGTCTGGACTGCAGAAGAGTTCCTGAAATAATTGTATTTCCCAGAGCAAGAGAGAGGAAGAGGTGATCATAAATTGTGGCTGAGTATTCTAAATTTTCTGCCAGATGCTGACAAGCAGTTCAGAGTTTCAAAACACAAATGATATAAGTTGGACTCTGGAGAGAGTTCTGGGACAGAGAGTCATTCTTCGCTAAGTTGTCATCAGCTCAGCACCAATCTACTACCCCTGTGATTGAAAGTCATCTTAACGTGAAACCCTTTTAAGATTCCAATGGGAAATGACTTGGTTTAATCTCTTTAGTAGTTGGGTATACAAGCTCAGTTTATGAATCATAGCATCTGAGAGCTACAAGAAACCTTGGAGGCCACCTAGTCTAGCCCCCTGTTCAGTGAAGATACCCCAGTGGAGCCAGATCCATCAGGGCAAATAGGTCCCTCCCCCGCAAACCTCACTCTGCCTTCAGCCAGCCCCTCCTTGCCTACCTTCTTACTTACAATCAGTCCAGGGGGTGGCACTGACTGTCAGCTTCCTTCTCCCCCTTAGTCTCAGTGTTGGCCTTGTAAAATTCAGCAGGACAATGGAGCAAAATCTAGAATTATTTGTTTCCACCTGTCATTGGTGCTGGCTCTGCTGTTGGCCTCCCTGTCTTCTTCCCTACCAGTCCTATGGAAACCAGCTACCACTGAGACACCCTGCAACTTCAGCTTCCCTCACAGATGGCCATACAGCCTCAGCCTAAAAATCCCCAGCAAAGGAGAGCCCACCCATCTCCAGAAATTCTGTTCCCATCTACTCTCAAGTTGCTCTTACCATTAGAACATTTCTCCTAGTGTTTAGCTGAATTCTGTTTCCTTTCAATTTACATCATTTCCCCCTCCTTACACACACCACCATTTAACTTCTCTTCCCCATGCTAAACATATATTGTTATTTCAACTACTAGTCATGATGGCTCCATAGTCGGAACAGTATGCTTCTAAATGCCAGTTGCTGGGAACTGCAGGAGGGGAGAATACCCTTGTACTCAGGTGCTGCTTGTGGGCTTCCCACGAGCATCTGGTTGGCCACTGTGAGAACAGGATGCTGGACTAGATGGGCCACTGGCCTGATACAGCAGGCTCTTCTTATGTTCTTATGTTCTTAACTGTTCCTCCTAAGAGTTGGTTGCTAGATCCTTCTTCATCCTGGTCACTCTCTTCTGAACATGCTCTTCTTTGTCAATATCCTTCTGCCAATATCAGAGCTGTACACAGTACTCTACATGCAACCTTTATATTAATCAGTATTGTTTTGGAGATATGAAAAGAAAAATCTGATCTGATCCTAAGCACACCAATTTGGAAGTAAGTCTCACTGAAATGAACAGAAATAAGTATGCTTATGACTGGACTGTTTCCCCCCCCCCTTCCCCCCCATTTTTTCCCTTCAACATACAACATAGCCTATTTAGTTTTCTTACAGTCTTCCTTTTCCAAACCCTGGAGTGGTCAGAGGTGGGCTACAGTGACACTTTTATTGACTGGGTGGACTTATATTTCATATTTGATTTTCAAAATTAGATAGTCTAACATGCTATAAAACAAGTAGCATTTGATGTTCCATAAATGAGTGGGCTCAATGCTTTTAAACATTAAAACCATCGAAGTGTGGAAGTATATAGTTCAGATCTTGTTGATTCTCAAGCAGGACAGAATCCAAGTACTTTCTCCCTTTCTTTCATGCAGAAGATAGGAGAGGCCAAGGTGGCTGATCTGGAAAATCTGAGAGAGGCAGAGAGGTTGGTAAATGAGGACTTTAGGGACATGAAGCTGTGTCCCACTCTTGGGATGATATGGGAGTGGGACACAGCTATAATGCCCCTAAAGGCCTCATTCACCAACTGTCTGCCACAGAGGATGAAGGTCTTGGGAAAAGAGAGCATCACTCTGAGGAAGGAACCTATTCCTTGGGGGACCCATTCTATGGGGGATGGAGGAATCATGGTAGTGGGTGATTTGAACATTACGAATATAGATGGGTGTGTGACGGGTGTACAAATTGTATATTTTATTGCCCGTCTGGTGTGAAGGTTGCAGATGTCATTCTACACATCTGTGGTGCAACCATATTTGGAGTACTGTGTATAAATCTGATCACCTCACCTCAAAAAGGATATTGTAAAGTTGGAACAGCTTCAGAAAAGGGCAAATAAAATGATCAAAGGGATGAAGCAATTCTACTATGAGGAAAGAGTGTAGCATTTAGGGCTTTTTGCTTTAAAGAAAAGATGAGTAAGAAGCAACATGATAGAAGTATATAAAATTGCCCATGCCATGGAGAAAATGGATACAGAAAAGTATTTTTCCCTCTCTCATAACAGTAGATTCATGACAGATAAAAGAAAGTACTTCTTCACACAGCACATAGTTAAACTGTGAAATTTGCTCCCACAAGAGGCAGTGATGGCCACTACCTTGGATGGCTTTAAAAGAGGATTAGACAAATACATGGAGGATAAGACTATCAGTGGCTACTAGCCATGAAGACTATAATCTCCCTCCACTCTTGCAGTCAGCATGCTTCTGAATACCAGTTGCTGGAAACCACAGGAGGGGAAGTTATCTTGTGCTCAGGTCCTGCTTGTGGGCTTCCCATAAACATTTGGTTGGGCTCTGTGAAAACAGGATGCTGTTTCTTATGTTCTTATGAGATGGAAACAACCTCCATCTTACAATATCCTCAGGAGGTTCAAAACTAAGTACCAAGAATCCTCCTTGCTTCCTGAACACTATGAAAGACTAAAAATGTTTTTTTTGGGGGGAATGGGGTGTCTGACCTGAGTCTCCCAGCTTTCTCCCAGCTTTTAAAAATTATTGTTGTTATTACCTACCCTTCAAAATGTGATACCAGAGCAGGTCACAACACTTTAAAAATACAATATTAAAATAACTTCTTAGTGCGAATTGTCAAGACCTGCCAAGTCGCAGAATCACTATAGGACATTCTCAGAGGAGAACAATCCCACTCTACATTCCAGTATATGATGAGATGAGAAGGAAGACCCAAAGCATTGTCAGAAGAAAACATTTGAGGGTAGAGATCTCAACAATAAGTCATGCCAGACTAAATGTTTCATATCTACCTACCTACCTACCTACCTACCTACCTACCTTCCTAGTTGGTAAATCAGAGGAATGTGGCAGATGTAGTATATCTTGATTTAATCAAGGCACACCATTATATTCTTGTTGACAATCTGATGAAACATGTTATAACGATGCTACTGTTAAGATGATTTGTAGCTGATTGATGGACCATACCCAAAAAGCACTTATCAACAGTTCCTTGTTAATCTGGAGAAAAGTGAAAAATGGGGTGTCAAGGGGTCCTGTCCTGGGGCCTACTTTTGTTCCACATCTTTATGAATGACTAGGATGAAGGAGCTTATCAAATTTGCAAATGACAACAAATTAGGAGGGGTTATACTATATGATCTTTGAGGTTTATTCTGTTTATGGAGCATAGGGGCATTTTTCCTACCATGCCTCCTGAATAAGGTTCCTTGACTTTTAATTGCTTTTAAGATCAAGCTCCATTGGTACATGTGGAAGGGTGGAGCTGCAATGCCTACTGCTCTCAAAATATCCCAGGATGTTACTGGTATAACAATTCTAAATAGATGACTATACACTCCCACTTCTCTTTAAACAATCTTGCCCTACAACATGGCTCTAGAGTTTGTGTCCACTGCTTTTTCCCACTGTCTCGATCGTCAGTCCAGTAATACAAGTCATCCAGCTCTCATGTATAGTTAGAAATTGTCAGGAGGAGGCACCACCATGCTGTTCTGTGCTCAACTCCTGCAAATGCAAGCTGAGCAGGATGGATTGGCAATGTGGAGGCAGGACAACTGAGCTAGAGGAGCATTGATATGCACCCAAAAGGAGGATAAAGTTGGTGGGCACATCAAAAGCAGGTCCAAAGCAGAGGGTGTGGGATCCTGTGTTGCAGAATTCCATCTCCATTGGGATCTGTTGCTGGGGGTCCTTAAAGAAAATATTTGAGGACACAGGCTTGAAGCAAAAAGGTAGGCCTTTATTCTTTACATGCAGGGCCATATGCAGGGTCAGCTCCCCAGAAACATCCAGGAGACACTGCACTGAGGCACTGTGTGCAAGCTCTTTTATAGAGTACAGTTACACCATGTGACAATGATTTCACAAATCTCATGAGTTCCTGCCCATCCAACATCACAGTTTCTCCTCTCTACAATCGTTCCAAACTGATCAGAAAGCATTAGGAAACTTCAGTGGTGATTCCAAGATTCTGTCCATATCATTAATGTCTCCATTGTCCTACTGTCTTAAAAGACTAATGAATTTTGGGACTAGCTGGAACAGTTACTATTGTGAATATGCTTTCAAGCATACTTAGTCATTGTTCCTGATCAGTCAGGCTGACCCAGGTATGCCTGGAAATATTTGGACAGTTCCCTGAGTTAAGTTTGCCTCAACTTAGGGTGTTTGGGAATGTATGAGCACCCCCAGTTCTATTCCTTTGCCATAGGGGTTCTTATGTCCCTATACTTTATCATATAATAATAATATTATTATTATACTTTATCAGAAATCCCATTTCCTTACTTATAAAATGCATAAAAGCTAGCAGGGATGGAACAGCTGGCTGGGCCAGGGAAGTGATTAATGCTTCTCTGCGAGACGGGGTGGTCCCTGGCTGCCTGAAAGAGGCAGTAGTGAGACCATGTGATGTTCATGTATTAGTGTATATATGGTAAGTGCTGTTTGTATAGGAGAGAGATGGTAAGTGGAATGAAAGAGGAGGGGGAGTGAATGGGCAGTAGAATGGTGATTGGATGATTGGATGATTGGCTGAGTGTTTACAATGGCTGAGGGTATAAATGGAAGGATGACAGTTAAATCGTGGTGGACGGTGAACGTGAGTGGGTTGTTTTGGTGGGTTTTTGAGAGGAGATTGGGTGGAGAGTTGGTGGATGTGAGGAGAGTGTGGAGTTCGGATTAATACTAAGACCAGTACCTCAGGAATAGATGAAACCATATGCTTAAGTGCCTTTATAAAGTAATCTTGTTATCTCTGTTATTTAATAAATATAATTGGTTTACCAAAGGCCTGATCCTTGGCTGGGGTTCCACAGACCAGAAGGGAGGGTAAGGTAAATACCAAGGCTGAAGGGTAACAAATGGTGGCAGCGGTGAAGAGAATAACACCACAAGTATTCAGAGCAAACCAGGATTATCTGCATTGATACAAAGGGATTGGGACAGTTTAAGCACGCAGTCACAGAGGTAACCTGATAGACAGACTCAGGCAGAGTCTCTGGGAATATGGGTTATAGGAAGTGACTGGTGGTGCTGCCTAGCAGGGGGATCTGGTGAGGTCTATGCTAGAGCGGGGAGAGAAACCATAAAAAAGGACAGCACGGACTGGTGGAGTCCCTGGTGGTGCCTAGTGACAGGCAGTAACCACGAGCAGGTAGGAACCTGACAGGGAGAGCCAGGGAAGGGCATCACATGTGGTGGCAGCAGTGGGATACAAACAAAGGAGACTACGTCACAGGTGTTGGCTGTAGCGGTGGTACGAATACTAGAGAATCCCTAACAGTGGTGTGGCAAACAGAAATAACAAAACAAGATTATTTGTGAGAGTGACTGGCAAAGAGTGTGTGGCAAAAAGTGAGTGAACTCAAACACCATGGCTGGATATATAAAAATGAAAAGAGAGGAGCTGGTGGAGAAGTGCATAACATTCAATTTACCTCACGAGGGTAAAGGGGTAGATGAATTGAGGGTAGCACTTATAGGATTTGCAACTGCCCAGCAAAAACAACCTGTCAGGGAAGATACCCCAGAAGGATACTTAAGCAATCCCGCTTATATAGAGTATTTGAGAGAGAAGTTAAGATGGGAGGCTGAGGAAAAAGACAAACAGCGAGAGTTAGAAACTGAGAAGTTGAGGATGGAAACTGAGAGATTGAGGATGGAAGCTGATGGGAAAGATAAACAGCGAGAGATAGAAACTGAGAAGTTGAGGATGGAAACTGAGAGATTGAGGATGGAAACTGAGAGAATGACAGTGGATGCTGAGATACAAGGGGAAAGATTAAAATTGGATAGAGAGAAATTTCACTCTGAGGAGACAAGGAAAGACAGAGATGGAGCAAAAATAAAAATTACTCCAAAGGACTTGGCTGTGTATGAGCCTGGTCAAGATCCTCACATTTATCTCACAACCTTTGAAAAGGCAGCTCAGTTGTGGGGGCTACCTGAAGATAAATACATGAAGTATTTATCAAACCTGATCAAAGGGGAATTGGCAGAAGTATACCAATATTTCCCCTCAGACAGGCCCGTCACCTATGCTGAGTTTAAAGAGGCAGTCTACAAAAGATTCAGACTGGGACCTGACTATTTTAGAAAGTTATTCCAAAACTGTCAGATCCAAGCAGGGTGGTCTTTTGTTGAACTGGGAGCAAAGCTGATTGATATATTTGGAAAGTGGATGAGTAGTGCCAAAGCTCAGTCAGTGGAAGAGGTGAAAAGCCTCATGATACTGGATCAATTATACCATCAGTTACCACCAGAAATAAGGCTCCTGGTCAAAGACCGTTCCCCTACATCGGTGCAGGAGGCCGCCGAGATGGCGGATCACTTTGCCTCCAATAGAACTGGCTGGGTGGGGAAAACATCAAGAGATTTTAAACCCAGACCATATAGTGGTGGCAGAAAGGATGTGGTACCACAGTGAGTGAGTCCTCCAGTAAAATCTGAAGGGCACAGGACACCCCAGAGTGGATCTGTGTACCCTAAAACAGAGGAGAAATTATGCTATAAATGTGGTAGACCGGGGCACCTATGTTTTCAATGTGAGGTTGCCAACCCCATTAGTAATCCTGCTCAGGCAAGGGCAGTAAAAATAGAACCAAAAGATCTAACCACGAAAAAGGTTCAGTTCTGCCAGATAAACTGGACAGAAGTAACAGACCTTGATTCAAGTCTGAGAGAGGAAGTGAGTGTACAAGGGGCAAATTATTGGGTATTGCTTGATACTGGTGCCGCTCAGATGTTACTGAGGCCAGATTTAATAAAATCTGAGGAAATATTACCTCAGGAAACGGTGACTATTCAAGGAGTGAGGGGTAGACCAGAAAGCTTGCCTATGGCCCTAGTGAAAATGGAGTGGAGAGGCTGAGAGGGCGAATATAAAGTAGGTATTAATGCCCAACAACAAGAACCAGTGATACTGGGAAGAGATGTTATGGGGGCACAAGGGAAAATATATGTGGTGACCAGACAGCAACTTGGCAGAGAAACAGAAGCCATATTAAAAGGGGCTAAAGGAAACAGGGTGGAATCTGTTTGCGAGCCTCAGGTCACCATAGCAACCACTAGCAGGCCTGCTGAAGGAGACAAACTGTATCAAATGGTCTCTGGGGAAGAGACAGAGCATTTCAGAGAAGAACTGGATAAGGATACCAGTTTGAAGCAAATAAAGGAGCAAGCCCTGACCCAACAGATTCCTTTCACTGACAAACTGAGGAATCAAGTTGTGTGTGAGAATGGGATTTTATATAGACTGTGGATGCCTGCTGAGAGAAAGGATGAATGTGAACCAGTGAAGCAATTGATAGTACCTAGCAAATACAGAACCAGATTGCTAGAGGTAGCCCACGATGTCCCATGTGCAGGACATCTGGGAATAAAAAAGACCAAGAGGAGATTGGCGGCACACTATTATTGGACAAACATCTCCAAAGATGTAAAACAACATTGTCTATCTTGTGGTATATGCCAAAAGGTGGGAAAAAGTGGAGTAAAGACTAAGGCACCCTTAAAGCCCCTTCCTATAATTGGACAACCCTTTTATAGAGTGGGAATAGATTTGGTGGGCCCTTTTTCCAAACCCACAAGGCATGGCAAGAAATATCTATTGGTGGTGGTGGATTTTGCCACCAGGTACCCAGACGCAGAAGCACTAAGATCTGTAGAAGCCCCTGTAGTGGCAGAGGCTTTATTAAAAATCTTTATGAGGCTGGGTTTCCCTCATGAAGTGCTGACAGATCAAGGCAGTGTATTCATGGGAGAAGTGATGCAATGTATGTGGAAATATTGTGGTCTAAAACATCTAAAGACCACTACTTACCATCCCGCCACTAATGGGCTAACAGAGAGATTCAATGGGGTTTTGAAGGGCATGATAAGAAGCTATGTTCAAGATCACCCACAAGACTGGGATGAACATTTGGGATGCTTCTTATTTGCATACAGAGAAGTCCCTCAAGAGTCAACAGGCTTCTCACCCTTTGAATTAATGTTTACTAGAAAAGTGAGGGGACCTTTGGAACTGTTAAAAAATTCATGGGAAGGAACCCTGGGAGAGTACAAAACATCTGTAGTAGATTTTGTATTGGAATTCCGCAATAAATTAACATCAATGATGGAAGTAGTGAAAGAGAATTTGAGTCAAGTACAGGAGAAGCAAAGTTACTGGTATGACAGAACAGCCAGGGAACGTGTGTATGATGTGGGAGATATGGTTATGGCGTTCATACTCAGGAAACATGACAAATTACAGGCTAGCTGGGAAGGACCATATACCATAAGAGAAAGGCTTGACACAGTGACATATGTAATCACCACAGACCAATTAAACAAAAGCAAAGTGGTTCATGTAAATATGTTAAAGCCTTACCATACCAGGGATGCAAAGGTGTTGCAAGTTACCTTATTCCCTGAGGGAAGTGGGCCTGAACTTCCAGATTTGGTACAGGAAAGCAAAGACAAAGGAGGGGTAGATCAATTGGAATGGTCAGAGGAGGTGCAGGAGGAAGTAAGAGAAGAGATTCTGAGAGTGTTGAAAAACTATGGGGATCTCTTTAGCAATAAACCTGGCCGAACCAGTATAGCCAAACATTCCATTGATACTGGAGATCATGCCCCGATCAGATCTATGCCGTACCGTGTGAATGGGAAAGTTTCGAGTGAGATCAAAAAGGAGGTCGAAGATATGCTGGAACTAGGAGTGATCAGGGAATCTATCAGTCCCTGGGCCTCAAGTATTGTCCTGGTTCCGAAAAAAGATGGAACGACAAAATTTTGCATTGATTATCGGCTAATCAATAAAATTACGGTCCCAGGTGCGTATCCTATGCCCAGGGTAGACGCAATGTTAGAGTTATTGGGGGCAGCAACCATTATATCTACGTTAGACCTCTGTAAAGGATTTTGGCAAATGGAACTAGACGAGCAATCCAGAGCCAAAACTGCCTTCAGTACACCAGATGGGTTATATGAGTTTGTGACCTTACCCATGGGACTAAGGAACTCACCAAGTTCGTTTCAGAGGCTAATCAATACTGTGTTGTGAGGCATGTCAGATTTTGCAGTGGCCTATATCGATGACATGGCCATTTTTATCAAGTCGGTGCCTGAGCATGTCCAACACCTGACAACAGTATTAGAGCCATTAAGAAAGGCAGACCTCACAATAAAAGTGAAGAAATGCCAGTTTGGGTTGAAGGAGGTGGTCTATTTAGGACATAAGGTGGGGAGTGGGAAAATCACCCCCTTATGGAGCAAGGTGGAGGCAATACAAGCGTGGCCTATCCCCTTAACCAAAAAGCAAGTTAGGGCATTTCTAGGTGTGGCTGGTTTTTATAGGAAGTTTGTGAAAAATTTTGGGGAAATCGCAACCCCCTTGCATGAATTGACAAAGAAAAAGTGTTCTGAGCGTGTGGTATGGACGGATGAATGTCAGAAGGCTTTTGATCTGCTGAAGCAAGCCTTGTGCCAAGGACCCATATTAATAGCACCAGACTATGAGCAACCATTCATCGTGGCTACAGATGCGTCAGACCTTGCGCTGGGAGTCGTCTTGCTGCAGGAGAGAGAAGGCACCAGACATCCAGTGGCGTACCTGAGTCGCAAGCTGACGCCGAGGGAGAAAAACTATTCGTCGGTCCAAAAGGAGTGCCTAGCGGTCGTGTGGGGACTGAATAAGTTGCGCCCATACGTGTGGGGACAAAGATTCATGGTAACAACGGATCATCAGGCCTTGTTATGGTTACAGACTATGAAAAACCATAATACTATGCTGCAGAGGTGGTCCTGGGCCCTACAAGTCTATCAAGTGGACTTCCAGTTCATCAAAGGCAAGGACAATGTATTGGCCGATGGACTGTCAAGGCAGGTGGCTGGGACTGCAGTGACGTGACCAGACGGAGGAACAAAGAAAGACATTTTCCCCATAGAGACTTGTTTTATTTGTTAACGCGGCGTATGAATCCTGGAACAGGAATAATACTCTCCCGTTATGTTAAGGGGGAAGAATGTGATGTTCATGTATTAGTGTATATATGGTAAGTGCTGTTTGTATAGGAGAGACATGGTAAGTGGAATGAAAGAGGAGGGGGGAGTGAATGGGCAGTAGAATGCTGGATGATTGGCTGAGTGTTTACAATGGCTGAGGGTATAAATGGAAGGATGACAGTTAAATCGTGGTGGACGGTGAACGTGAGTGGGTTGTTTTGGTGGGTTTTTGAGAGGAGATTGGGTGGAGAGTTGGTGGATGTGAGGAGAGTGTGGAGTTCGGATTAATACTAAGACCAGTACCTCAGGAATAGATGAAACCATATGCTTAAGTGCCTTTATAAAGTAATCTTGTTATCTCTGTTATTTAATAAATATATTTGGTTTACCAAAGGCCTGATCCTTGGCTGGGGTTCCACAGACCAGAAGGGAGGGTAAGGTAAATACCAAGGCTGAAGGGTAACAAATGGTGGCAGCGGTGAAGAGAATAACACCACAAGTATTCAGAGCAAACCAGGATTATCTGCATTGATACAAAGGGATTGGGACAGTTTAAGCACGCAGTCACAGAGGTAACCTGATAGAGAGACTCAGGCAGAGTCTCTGGGAATACGGGTTATAGGACGTGACTGGTGGTGCTGCCTAGCAGGGGGATCTGGTGAGGTCTATGCTAGAGCGGGGAGAGAAACCATAAAAAAGGACAGCACGGACTGGTGGAGTCCCTGGTGGTGCCTAGTGACAGGCAGTAACCACGAGCAGGTAGGAACCTGACAGGGAGAGCCAGGGAAGGGCGTCACAGACCACTCCTGAAGAGACCCTCCTTGGACACAGACATTTTTAATAACTATAGGCTGGTAGCAAATGTTCCATTCCTGGGCAAGGTCCTGGAACGAGTGGTTGCGGGCCAGCTCCAGACACTCTTGGATGAGACCGATTATCTGGATCCATTTCAGTTAGGTTTCAGGCCTGGTTTTGGCATGGAAACAGCCTTGGTCACCCTGTATGATGACCTTTGTCGAGAGAGAGACAGGGGACGTGTGACTCTGTTGATTCTTCTTGATCTCTCAGCAGCTTTTGCTACCATTGACCATGGTATCCTTCTGGGAAGACTGGCTGAGTTGGGAGTGGGAGGGACTGCGAGGGACTGCATGGCTGTGGTTCTGCTCCTACTTGGCAGGTCGGCTCCAGAAGGTGGTGCTTGGGGAACATTGCTCGGCACCTTGAATTCTCCAGTATGGGGTTCCACAGGGGTCAGTTCTGTCCCCCATGCTGTTCAACATCTATATGAAACTGTTGGGTTCAGTCATTCGGAGCTTTGGAGTGCATTGCCATCAGCTCTATTTCTCCTTTTCATCATCTTCAGGTGAGGTTGTCAATGTGCTGAACTGGTGCCTGGATGAAATAATGGACTGTCTGAGAACTAATAAACAGGCTCAATCCAGACAAGACTGAGATGCTGCTAGTGGGTGGTACTTCTGACCAGATGGTGGATGTCCAACCTGTCCTGGATGGGGTTGCACTCCCCCTGAAAGAGCAGGTTCATAGCTTGGAGTTCTCCTAGAACCATCTCTGTCACTTGAGGCTCAGGTAGCCTTGGTGTCACGGAATGCATTCTACCAACTTCGGTTGGTGGCCCAGCTGCACCCGTATCTGGACAGAGATAACCTGGCTCCAGTTGTCCATGCTCTGGTAACCTCCAAGTTAGACTACTGCAATGCACTCTATGTGGGGCTGCCTTTGAAGATGGTTTGGAAACTGCAGCTTGTGCAAAATGCAGCGGCCAGATTGGTAACAGGGACCAGACGGTCCAAACATATAAAACCAATTCTGGGTCACTTGCATTGGCTGCCTGTATGTTTCCGAGCTCGAATCAAGGTGCTGGTTTTAACCTATAAAGCCTTACACTGCTTGGGACCACAATACCTGATGGAATGCCTCTCCCGATACGAACCCACCTGTACACTATGCTCAACATCTAAGGCCCTCCTCCGGGTGCCTACTCCGAGGGAAGATGGGAGGATAGCAACAAGGGAGAGGGCCTTCTCAGTGGTGGCCCCCAAATTATGGAATGATGTTACTGACAATGTGCGCCTGGCACCATCACTGTTATCTTTTCGGCCCCAGGTCAAGACTTTCCTCTTCTCCCAGGCATTTTAGCATGTGTTTTTAAATTGTTTTAAATTTTTTTAAATTGTGTTTTAAATTGTTTTTAGAAGATGTGTTTTAAATTTGTATATTTGTTTTTAATGTTTTTAGTTACTGTAAACCACCCAGAGAGCTTCGGCTATGGGGCGGTATACAAATATAATAAACAAACAACAAACAAATAAATAACTCATAGAGGATTTTATTTAAACCCCTGAGCTACATTGTGAAACCACACAGACAAAGGAAAACTGGGTGACTCTAGCTAACTAGTATGTTTTCAGCCTCAGAAATTTGAGGAGGCAGGCCACACCCCAGAGTACCTTTTTCTTAATAAAAGCACACTTATAAAGTTGTTAATACTGTTGTTTTAAAATCATTATAAAATCTCACTATTGCTCTTCATTAAACATTTAATAATTATTACAGATTTTTCCCCTAGGTGGCATTATAACTTTACCCAAGAATCAAATATTGGCACTTCCTACTTTTTACATCAGTCACAGCTTTTCTCACAATTTAAATGCTCCTTGATTCCAAACAATAGAGTAATTAATATTCTGTCAGTCATGCATCAGCAGGGTCTTGGCAAAGAAACAGAAGGTCTCTGTGACCACTGCCTGCTTCTTTATCCACAAGCCTGATTTTAGGGCCTCTGGATTTTTGCTTGGTTCCTTTTGATTTTAAAACATATTGTCTAATATCTATGTTAATATAAGTGGATATATAAAATTCTGCATTACTTGGAGGTGTGGACAGGAAGACCTGAGAAAGAAGGAAAGTGAAGAAGCATTGAAGGGAGAAGAGAGAAAAAGCAGAGAGGAAGAGGAGGAGGAGAAATAATTGGGGAGCTTTACCTCAGAGGAGAAGGTGGAAGCAAGGTGGAGAATTAGGAAAGGTCTGGGCTGCTAACCCAGTGGCAAGCCAAGAGAGGGTGACAAGTTGGCAGGAGGTTAGCCAGGGGTTGCTACAGAAACTGGGTGACAAGTCGGTAGGAGGTTACTACAAAAATGGTACTTAGAGGGACAGGGTCTGGCAATGGCAATGGTGCCCAAATCTTTAGAGTAAGGGACCCACCAGGTGGTTTCTGAGGATCCTAAGAATCACAAAGTGGGTAGACAAATAATCACAGAATGCAACATTGATAAATGAAGCTTTAAATTGTTATTTAGATAGTTGAAATAGTTGACAATTAGCAATTATGTGCATTACAAAAAATAAGTTGCAGGTGTGCCCACTACCTCCAGTTTGGTATTGTAATTGACATTGATCTTGTTAAGTCAGGGCATATGATGTGACCTACACCCCTCAAGGCCAAAATTAGATGAGGTGCCATTTACACAATTAGCAATTACATACATTTCTTTCTTTAAAGTAAATGGCAGGACTCTGGCTTTGGGGGTAGGGGACTTAGAGGGGACTCTATGACTGCAATTTGCATTGGGAAAAGAGATCCCACTGGAGCAAATGTGAACTTTTTCTTCCATGCAAATAGCAGGAACCCCAATCCAGCAAATATGAAAGGTCCCCTTCCCCTATGTCAGTGTCCTGGACAGGATCCACATACTTGCAATTTTATTTTAAAAATCAATTTGTGCAAATGCTTATTGTGTGAATCACATCTCATCTAACTTAGCCCCAAGAAGTGGTAGATACCACCTATGCCCCATCATAGTTAAGTATAGGACTATAATAACTCTGGACCATTATTCAACATAAAGCAATGGCACCAACATGGTGCCTCCAAACATTGGACTATGACTCCGATCATCCCTGACCACTGGCCATGCTGACTGGGACTGATGAGAGTTGTAATCCAACAACATCTGGAGGGTACCATGTTGGCTCTCTCTGATATACCACTTCACCTTTTTGTTTGCTGGAGATGAAATCCTAAAGCATATTTGGGATATTCATATTTTTGAAGACTTAATGGAATATGCTTGGGTGAAGTTCCAGAGGCAATTTCTAAGAAAAATAACCTTCCTCTGGGTGGTCTATTTCAAATTTGAATGGGTTAACGGGAGAGCTCCTGGCATCTGGTTTCATCTGAGGAGCGTTCTTGTTTTGTTTCCTCATTCAATTCTGCTGATGTACTATCTCCCGTAAATCGAAAGATAAGAGCTGGGTACAGTATGTCCTTTTGATTAATTTACTGTGATTCCTTGGAGAGGGAGGGAGAGAGAAAGAGAGAATAAAAACTACCATTCCACAACAGCATGGTTACAATATTTGCAGCCTGCTCTCAAAATAAGAAGAGGCATTATATCTCAGATGGTGGTTAAGGACATGGGGTAGTGTCTTCCACAGCAGCCAACACTGCTCAGTGTCCTGTCTTAGTAGTTCATTGCTCTAAATTTAATCCCTGTACTGTTAAGTGTTCCATATTGCATTTTACATAAGAAGAACCTGCTGGATCAAGCCCATTTCCTAAAGGCTCTGCTCTTTTGGTTTATCCCAACAATAGTTACAAATCGTATGGTCTAGTAAAGCAAGAGATTTAATCAGACAGCGCCTCTATGACATTCAACAGCAAAATAATTTGGCTGCTGTAAGAAAATTTCTTAGCTCTCTTAATACACCAGCACTTTATTTGCAAAACCTAATAATCCTTAAACACAGAAGAGATTTTATTAGAACAAGATTGAACATACTACCATCAGCTGTATTAAAGGGGCACTTCGGAAGAATCCCATTGCAAACTCGTGTGTGTTCATGTGGAGACAGCAGTGTTGAAACAGTAGTCCATGTACAGCTGTTTTGTTCTTTTACAGATATCTGATTACCCCACTGTTGTCATGTTTTTCAGGTCGTTCAACTAATTTTTAATGTGGCCTTTCTTCTTGCAGACCAAGAGCAGATGGTGACAGCAATGTCTGCAAAATTTTTAGCAGGTGCTATTAGAACAACATCCATTATGGCACCTTAAGTTTGAATCTGATATAATTTTTCATCCCGTTGATAGTTTTATTTGTTAGTTGTTTTATGCTGATGGATTCTGTATATATTACTTTTATTGGCTGGCATCTCATGTAAATGCTAGAATTTTAGTCAGGTAATTTGATCAAGCTGTTTATCTGGTTTCTATTTTCTCTGTATATTCCAGCTGCAATGGCTTGTGGCTGATGCAAATAAAGGACTTTGACAGGCCAAAGGTCTATCTAGTCCAGCATCCTGTCCTCGCAGTAGCCAAGCAATGCCTGTGGGATGCCCATAGGCAAGACCTGAGAGCAACAACGCCCTCCCTGCTTGTGATCCCCACCACTTTAAAATGACAGCTATGCTGCCAAAGGGAATACCAGAAAGAGGAAATATGGGACTGAACTGGGTTAATCACAGGGATTGGGAATGGGACTGAAAAGGCTGATAGCCACAGGGCCATGGGGCAGGGAGTTATTTCCATTTGAACTCCTGAAAATCAGGACTGTCCCTACTGTTGGAGGCAGTATACTTCTGAACATCAGTTGAATGCAATCGCAGTTGGGGATAGTGCTGTTGTGTTCAGGTCCTACTTGCCAGCTTCCCATAAGCACCTGGTTGGCCACCATGAGAACAGAGTGTTGCTGGACAAGATGGGCCTTTAGCCTGATCCAGCAGGCTCTTATTATGTTCTTGTGATGTTAGAACACTTTAATATATTTCACTCCATCACGACTCCTCTGCCAAAAGAGCTTCCATGTGGAAGTGCTCCTTGTCAGGCTTCCAGTTTATCTAAATTGCTTGTTGGGTGTGTTACAATGATTGTGTGGAGAATCACTGGGGTCAACATGGGCTGCTGGTATGAAGGCTCTCTGACTGGTTTAATTTGAAGCAATGCCCTAAGAAGTCAAGATGATTGTTTCCCACCTGTACTATTATTACTCTGTCCATAGCGTTTTCATTCTAAGAGGTATTATATATTTGTTTAACCTATACGCAAAACATATCATACGGAAAGCTGGATTGGACCAAGATGAAGGAGGAGTGAAAATTAGAGGGAGAAATATCAATAATTTAAGATGTGCAGATGATACCATACTACTAGCTGAAACCAGTAATGATCTGAAATGAATGTTGATGAAACCTAAAGAGGAAAGCACAAAAGCAGGACTACAGCTGCACGTCAAAAAGACCAAAGTAATGACAACAGAAGATTTATGTAACTTTAAAGTTGACAATGACGACACTGAACTTGTCAAGGATTATCAATACCGTGGCACAGTCATTAACCAAAATGGAGACAATAGTCAAGAAATCAGAAGAAGGCTAGGACTGGGGAGGGTAGCTATGAGAGAACTGGAAAAGGTCCTCAAATGCAAAGATGTATCACTGAACACTAAAGTCAGGATCATTCGGACCATTGTATTCCCAATCTCTATGTATGTATGTGAAATTTGGACAGTTAAAAAAGCAGATAAGAGAAAAATCAACTCATTTGAAATGTGGTGTTGGAGGAGAACTTTGCACATAACATGGACTGTGAAAAAGACAAATATTTGGGTATTAGAACAAATTAAACCAGAACTGTCACTAGAAGCTAAAATGATGAAACTGAGGTTATCATACTTTGGACACATCATGAGAAGACATGATTCACTAGAAAATGCTGGGAAAAACAGAAGGGAGTAGAAAAAGAGGAAGACCAAACAAGAGATGGATTGATTCCATAAAGGAAGCCACAGACCTGAACTTACAAGATCTGAACAGGGTGGTTCATGACAGATGCTGTTGGAGGTCACTGATTCATAGGGTTGCCATAAGTCGTAATCGACTTGAAGGAACATCACAACAATGCTACTATTACATGACTTGTCTCTTGCTGGTTTGACAGAAACCACTGTAAATACTATTTAACACTCATTTTAGTTCCAGTGGTGTTTCAAGGGTGTTCACATGTTACTTTCAGTGAGTATACAATTTGTGTGCCTGTATAGAGATATAGGTGAGCTGTACTTATTATTCACATGCAATGCTGAATGAGTGTACAAACTGTGTACTAGTGAACACAACAGCTGAGTTGTACACATCAACAACCACAAACTCTTTCACGCAAACACCTGTACTTGGGTAGAGACGGCTTGTACCTATGTTCACTGTAAATTGTGAAGAACCCTAAAAACATCAGGTGGTGAAGAAATAACAAATGTGCTACCATTTGGAATATATTCTGTTTTTATGAGATTAACTTCTCTGAATTCTCATTCATCTGAGATCTACATCTGGTTTCTTGTGGTATTTTGTTTTTCTGCAGAGACACCAGTGCTTATGAATCCCTCTCAACCTAACCGAGATCCAGGCCACAAATCAATTTGGGGGCCAGCACTAATTGTTTAGTTAGGGTTTTAAACTCAAATTAAATATGCAGTGAGGAGGGAGAAGGATGCTAGGGATCATTAGGAAAGGTACTGAAAATAAAACTGCTGATATAATGCTGCTGTATAAATCTTTGGTGGAGCCACATTTGGAATACTGTGTACAGTTCTGGTTGCCTGACCTCAAAAAGGATATTGTAGATTTGGAAAAGGTTCAGAAAAGGGCAACCAAGATGATCAAGGGGATGGAGCAACTCCCCTATGAGGAAAGGTTGCAGCATTTGGAACTTTTTAGTTTAGAGAATAGGCAAGTCAGAGATGGCACGATAGAAGTATATAAAATTATGCATGGTGTGGAGAAAGTGTATAGAGAGAGGTTTTTCTCCTTCTCTCATAACTCTAGAATTCAGGGACATCTAGTGAAGCTGAATGTTGGAAGATTCAGGACAGACAAAAGAAAATACTTCTTCATGCAGAGCATAGTTAAATTGTGGAATTTGCTCTCACAAGAGTCAGTGATGGGCACTAACTTGGATGGCTTTAAAAGAAGATTAGACAAATTCATGGAGGATAAGGCTATTAATGAGTATTAGCCATGATTGCCTGTGCTCTGCCTCCATTGCCAGAGGCAGTATACTTCTGAAAACCAGTTGCTGGAAGCCACAGAAGGGGATCCTGCTTGCATACTTCCAATGGGCATCTGGTTGGCCATTTTGAGAACAGGATGCTGGACTAGATGGACCACTGGCCTGATCTAGTAGGCTCTTCTTATGTTCTTCTCCCTCCCTGCCAACCACACTTCAGCCAGCAGGACCCATCCCTTCACTTAGCAGCCAGAGAGTGAGGGTTCAGTCTTGCTGACTGCTGCTTTCCAGCGTGTTTTCAGTGATAGAAACCCTTCAAGTGAGCAGAGGGTTCAATCTTGCTCAGTTTGGCTATGCATGCC